>NC_050513.1:14735553-14792123 GCF_002922805.2 Oryzias melastigma | reverse complement strand
AAAAAAATAGTTTTCCAAACAACAAAAAATAATTTCACAACAGAAATGTTAAACATAAACCTAGATGTACGATTCATATATTTTGTTATGTTTTTTGGAGTCAAACTAAACCACTCTGCATTTTATATTCTTCCTCAGTTCTACTTCTTTTATCCGCTCTGTTTTTAAAAAACATTCTGATATGAAACAGAATCATAAGTTGATAAATATAGTGGTTTATTAATTTAGACTAAAAGAGTCAGTACCTCATCACCCACGGGCTCAAGAGCACATCACTGGTCTGTAGTGAGGGGATTTAAAGGGACCATACCATGAAAAAACAACTTTTTGAGCTTTTAAGTGTATTTTAATGTTCATTCCTCATATAAAGAACTCCAAAGCGGTATTTTGATTCATCCATGCATTTCTGATTACCATAAATCCTCTACAAACTGCGCTGTTAGCAGCAGCCCCTCCCATACCCACGAAAACGAGCCTCATGATTGGATGTCACAGAGTGAGACCGCCCCTTTCAGGAAGAGTCTGCTCTGATAGCTCCGCCCCCAGTCTAACACCAACACCCAATTTCTCCACAGAGCTAATGATGATCAGCGAAAAACTTTCATTTTAGATGCAGAATATCGTATATCTTCCTGTTGTGTCTTTAATAAGTTCCAGCTCAAACAGTTTGTTACTTTAGATGCGGGGCTCCTTTAACCCCCCATTGGGTACAGTCTTGAATGTATTTTTGTTGTGAAGCAGTGTAGTGATGGCCAGGCCTAGTGAGGGCAGATATATGGTATGTGCATCCATCTTTGAAAATAATTAATATTTATTTTTGAGGGAAAAACGAATACACACTGCTGGCTCTAGAATTAATCCATGAAATGGGCGGCAGCCACACGCAGCAGCAGGCGGAGCCTCAGGAATTTAGTTATTTTACTTTCAGGTAGGACAAAAACTAAAGAAAATAAGTGGTAGTATTTCATAAATGTTTTTTTAGTGTTCCAAAGGTGATCTATAATCATATATATGGATATAGTTCACTCTAAAAGGCTTAAGAAAATCATGGTATGACCCCTTAAATATCCAGACTACCCTGGTTCCCTGCCGTCTCCATCTTACCACATTTCAAATGCGGTAAACTGCGTTTTTGTTATAGAGAAACTATTTTGGATTTTTGAAGTGGAGATGCATCAACTTAGTGGGAATTTAGCTAAAATGCTTGTAAAATACAGTTCTTAAAGGCACACATGATCTGTGTAATTAATATTGCATTGTTTTTTAAATGACTTGAAATGACTTGAAACATTAATAGTAGGACTTGTGACTCGACTTGAGACTTGTTGGTCATGACTTGTGACTCGACTTGGGACTTGAGTGCTTTTGACTTGGGACTTGACTCGGACTTGAGGACAAAGACTTGGGACTTGACTTGGACTTGCAAAATGATGACTTGGTCCCACCTCTGCAAAAAATGTTTCACATTGTCCTTAAAGCGTGTTGTATGTAGAATGTTGAGGACCTAAATGAATTTTATTCATTTGAAAAATGAAATGAAGTTCTGTTTTTTATAGGTAATAGTTGTTGCAAATGTTTTGACTTATTTTATCTTGTAGAAAATGTTTAAGAACTCCTTATTGTCATTTTAGTTTTTGTGAAATATCCCAAGGCTTTCATAGCTTATCCAGAGTGTTTAAGTATTTCAAACTTGTCAACAGTGAAGACACCAGATATTTATAGTCCTAATCCTCTTCAACCTCCAATTGCAAGTGACCACCAGAAATCCTTCCTCCAATCAAGAACAGGCACCTTCCTTTCTCCAACCCGGGGCACCTGAAACAAAACACAAAGAACCTACAAACATCTGAAAAGAACTCTCACTCCATAACAACATAAAGACAAATGAAAAAACAACCCTCAATAAAAAAAAAGAATAGACCCTTTTCACGGTGACGTCACACAAAATGGCGGCACGACTGTCGGCATGATACGTAACTTCCGGTCAATGGATTAAGACCGGGAAAACAAAGAACTGAACACTGTTTAACACCATTTCAGGGTATAATAAAAATTTCATTGCAATGGGAAATTATACAGCATTTATGTTAAAAAAAAATTCCTACGTACCTGTTTTCGTCTTTGTCTCTTAGATTGTCCACAAATCAAAATACTAATGTATGTAATCTTCCATTTTTTATTTTTTTTTTTACCAAAAACACTGGATTTTTTCAAACATTTTTTTTAGGTTTAGCTAATTATTTTGTACTTTTTTTTAACCTTTATTTTCCCACATATCGGACACAGTTATATTGGCAAAAACAGAGGGAAACTAATCGAGCTAACAGCAGCTCACTGACCGCAGTAGAAAACATTCCATTAGTAACATGTTTTACTTTAATGTCAGACTTAGACACGCTGAAATTGACTGACTTTTGCTCTGTTTACAAGGATTATGTGAGCACGGAAATTTAGGAAACTTTTAACTGGTGAGATAAGATTTTCAGCAGCTCCACGTCTCGTAGCCAAAGCTAATGCTAGCCTTAGCATTAGCACAGCTTAAAAGAATAAATCATAATTACCTTCATAATAAAACAAGCAGCATTCACTGAATAACTTGTAACCTCTGTCTTGTCATAGAGAAATAATCCACAACCTGTTTAATATCTTCCATAGGAATTTGGGGAAGCAGTAGCTGCTTTCTGCAGGAACTGCTGACCTTTGTTCTCTGAACGATCTAAGAGGAGGTATCCAATACAACAAAGTAGGCCATTTATAAAATGAATATTGTACAAATGTTGGTTACAGTTGGTTAGGCTACCTTTTATTATTTATGCAAAATTGCTTTATAAGTGTTTAGCAGTCAGCTAGACTGAGATTTAAAAGTAAAGATGTAAAGAAACAAACAAAAACAAAACTTTAAAATACAAACAACAGCTGTTACAAATAAACAGTTTTTTCTTTGGTAAAAGTTTTACGTTTATAGTCCATTCTGTACAATACTACATACATACCACACATGTGTTGTGAGTTCAAAAACACGCTTTTAGCATATGGTGTTCACACTGGACACCGCCCGGTTTGTACATCGAGCCCGGAAACATTAAAAAATATTTTTAAAAGTCTTATTTCTATCTTCAGGACAGGCAGAGACTAAATGAAGCCAGAATGAAGACTTCAAGATTCTTACTGACGTTCATATTTTTTTTTATTCTTCACAGTACAGATTAAGACAGAATAATCCAAACTAAACAGAACAGATAAGCAGTTCTGAGCTCTACTTTTTTAAAACATGAATCGTCTTAATACAAAACAGAAACAGTTTGTTTCTTTATCCGCCTCCTCCTTACAACGTTTGAGAAAATCATTTTGTCACAAAATGATGACTTGCTGACATGACTCAACAAAATATAAATTGCAGCCATCTGTTTTTGCACAAAACAAATAAGATATGTTCACAAATCACATTAATGTTAAAATTAAGGATGTGTACAAAATATTTGTAGTTTTATCATAGTGATACACAGACTTGGACAACATACAAATTGTCCCAGCATGACCTACAACCACAATGGTCAACTAAATATATTTAAACCAAATATACAAAAATAAAACTAAAAAGTAATGGTACGTTTAAACTGGTAAGAGCAGTTCCAGAGCTAAAATGTCACCGTTCTAACCTAAAACAATACATTTCTATTAATACATAAATCAGAACTAATTATTTCCGTTATATATATATATATATATATATATATATATGTATATATCTTTTTTTGAGTAAATAAAAAAATGTGTCAATTCTTTTTTTGGATGTTGATTGTGGTCAATAAACGTAACCTAAAAATTAGTGTTTTAGGAAATTACTATATTTTATCAGAATGAAAGTGAGTATTCACACATAATTTTCTAAATACGTGCAGCCAGTGCTGAACCTATTTCTTGGCTCCACATACCCAGGTTGGTGATGGCCGGCCAACGTTAATTTCCACCAGTTTTTGGTGCTAGTTGCACATACATACGTGTGGATAACATCAGCCTATTAGAATAAATAAAAAGGATGTTTTCAGTACCCATCCACTTTCAGAAAACTCTTCATTCAATAATCACTTCTGCCTCCTTTAAATTGAGTTATTGTATGAATGGTGTGGAGGCCATCATCCTGTGTCTCTGTGTGGATAAAATAAAAGCGCAAGTTGCTTTGATAGTTGACTTCAGACAATCTTCATTGTTGGATTGGTGTCTCAACTTCTTGACAACAGTTCATAGATTTTGAATAGATTTAGGTCAGGTAAGTTGGTTTGGGTACCTTTGAGAGTGTGGATGCCAAGTCCTATTGGAAAATAAAAACTGCAACACCACACAGCTTGTCAGCAGAAGAAGTCCTTCAAAATTGATTGATTTCTACCGATTCAGACTGAGAAACCGTTAAATCATTTATGTGCAAATTCTCTCCTGTATGAGTTTTTATGTGTTTTTTTAGATGAAATCTTTGACTAAAGCTCTTGTCACATTCTTTACAGGAAAAAGGCTTCTCACCTGTGTGAGTTCTCAGGTGTGCATTGAGATTAGAGACACAAGTAAAACATTTTTTACATTGTTCACAAGAAAAAGGCCTTTCTCCTGTATGAGTTCTCATGTGTTTTTTGAGACTAGATTTTTGACTAAAACTTGTGTCACATTCCTTACAAGAAAAAGGCTTCTCTCCTGTGTGAGTTCTCATGTGTATTTTGAGATTATAAATTCGATTGAAACTTGTATCACATTCTTTGCACGAAAAAGGCTTTTCTCCTGTATGAGTTCTCATGTGCGATTTGAGACTAGATGTTCGACTAAAACTTATATCACATTCTTTACAAGAAAAAGGCTTCTCTCCAGTATGAATGTCCATGTGTCTTTTGAGATCAAATCTTTGACTAAAACTTGTGTCACATTCATTACAAGAAAAAGACTTCTCTCCTGTGTGAGTTCTCATGTGTCTTTTTTGAGTCCCTATTTGACTGAAACATGTGTCACATTCTTTACAAGAAAAAGGCTTCTCTCCTGTGTGAGTTCTCATGTGAAGTCGGAACTGAGATGACCAACTAAAACTCTTATCACATTCTTTACAGACATAAGGTCTTTCACCAGGCTCAGTTCTCATATAGGCAGACAGATTACGAACTATTCTTGACATTTTACCAGACTTTATATAGGAAAGTCTCTTTTTGTTTGGGGGTTGTTTGCATGTCTTATCCAAAGTCTCTTTCTTGGGTTTTTTTCCAACAGCAGAGTCACGCTGACTATCGGACATGTGAGAGCTGTTCACACATTGGTCAGCACTTCTGTATCTTCCCGTACTCTCATCTCTGTTCTCTGGGTCTGTCTCTCCAGCTGTAGTTGATGTTGATTCTTCATCCTGACTATTACTTACATTAAAACTCAGCTGATTGTTTAGATCTGCTGTATTGTGCTCATTTTCCTCATAGTTAGGAGTCTCCATCAAGTGACCAGTTTCTTGTTTCAGATCAAGCTGCTCCTCATCATGATTGATGCAGAGCCATTCTTGCTCCTCTTTCATCTGTGGAGGGAGCCCCTCTTGCTCCTCTTTCATCTGTATAAGTGCTGGTTCTCCCCATTCTTCTTCAATCTGTAGAAGTTCTTGTTCCTCCTGTTCATCTTTAATCGGTGGAGGTTCTTGTTCCTTCTGTTCCACTCCGGGGTTCCTCTGTAGGTTACAGAGATCTACCCTTTCACTCACACAGTACTGGGGAAGGACTGCAGGGACACAAACACAAGAAGGAGCAATTTTATACTTTTTAAGAACTTTGCATTTTGTCAAGCACCAATAAAAATCTAAACATATTCAGAAGACAAAGTTTTAATCTTCATATAAAAATGTTGGTCTTTCAATCTGTTGGTGAAAAACTTAAAGACTTTAAAAAGATTTCAAACCAACTTTAACTAAACTACTGACACAAATAGTCATTACACACACTTGATACAAAGAGGATGGTGGCCATTAATCTTCTATTCCCTACCTACCCCACCTCCTGTGGGTGGTTGTCTCCCTTGGGCACTAGCATCCTGTGTCCAACAATCCTGTCTCCATGCAGGAGGGGGATACCTGAACACTGGTCATGTCCTTAATCAGGGATTGCATCATGTCTGAGTCTGGGGGGTGTCTCTTTGTCACTGTGATCCTTGTACTTGTCCTCGCCATCTTGTTCTGGGCCTCCTTATCTTTTACACCATCAAGGAAGCCTTGTTGATCCATACATATACCCATTGATGCATACTAGTCATCTGGGGCTGGGGAACTCACAGGTGGGTGGGCCTTTACACTGTACTCTGGGAACAGCAGGGGGAAAACTGCAGGTCCTGAATTTAACTGTGGGATTTTGGGTATGTCCCATATTAAAATTAATTCCAGCAAAATTAGACTTTACAATGCGGAAAATTCCAGCCTAAACTGAATGTGTAATAATCTGCAAGTTTGGATCTTAACTACAAAACCAGAAACAAAGAGCAGGACTGAAATGATGAAGAAAAACATTTTTAAATCTGAGAAAAAGAAAAAAACAAAATCAAGCTGCAGTTTCTGTCTTTGTGGGGAGAAAGAGAGAAAGTGTGGGACCGCAACAGAAACTTGGGAGAACTGAAGAGACGTTATAGTATAGCAGCTCTAACTGGTTAGTTCTGGTCCAACTAGTTGCTCTCTGCTGATTCAATAAGCGGGACGGTTTGATATAAGGTGCAAAAAGAAGGCAAGGCAAGTTGATTTGTATAGCACATTTCATGTACCGAGACAATTCAAAGTGCTTAACACAAAACATTATAAGAAACAATCAAAAGAAATTGTAAAAATGTGATCATTAAAATAAAATTAAAGGCCTCGTGCAGTGGCAATTTTTTTTTTTTAATTTAGAAAGTTAATGGAACTTGGAAAACGAATCCGATAAAAATATTCACTTAAAATGATCCAGCGCGATTTTATTGATCATTTTATGGTCGTGCACAGCCTTAAATTTGGGCGTAACAAACGCTTGTTTTAGCTGGAATTTTTTGAAGATTAAACACAACCGGAAGAATTATGGTATTGTGCATCTACAACGAAAATTGTATATTTGATCAACATTAAAATCATGATCCAGGTGACGTCAGTATTGAGCTTATACCTTGTTGTCTATAGGAGCTTGTGCATATCCATTAAACTCAGTACGAAGGACGCCTAAAACGTTTAAAAAAAAAAAAAGACCTACAGAAATCATAAAGTGCCCTCTGCAAACATTTTCTCACACAATTCCCAAAATGTAGTTTTTTTTCTCCAGGATGAGGCAAAAATATTTCAGTCTCCTTGTGGTTTTCAGTTCAGGATTTATTTTTTTATTTGCTGTTGAGAGCGCAGGTTTTTAGAGGATTACTCAGAAATGCTTGAACGGATCAAAATACTGCTTTGGGGCTCTATATAGTGAGAACTAAAAAGCATAACACACTTAAAATATCAAAAAGTTTTTTTTTTTTTCATTATATATATGGCCCCTTTAAACAAAATTGTTACTGTGAAGAGAGAAGCACTGGATGTGCCAAGAGCAGGAGAGGGCGAGCATGGATGACAGAAAAGATGAATACTGATGCAGCCTCACTGATCAGTGAAGGAAGAGATTAATAGTGAGCATCAATGTAGTTGTCTGAGGTAAGAATAGAAATTGAATCTCCAAAGCGGTCAAATTTCTCCCAAGACAGTGCTCCAGGTTGACAAATATTGTATTAAAAATAATGTATAAAACTAACCTGTATCCGTCCCTTCAACGTTTGAATAGTCTGGTATTATCTGGGAGGTTTTCTCATGGAATGTCTTTTTAACCCTTCCACTATCTTTGGGGTCCAGATGACTCCTCCCTTATATCAATGTGTGATTTCCCCCATGACAAATGTGGCTGAAGGTAGACAGGATCTTATGTCTGCCACGAACATCAGTGAAACTCAAAAATTATTGATCAGAAAAAAGTTCAGTCCACTGTCTTGTGGGGTCCAGATGACCCCACTCCCAATGTCAACATACCTAGGGTAGCGGAAGAGCACAGAGGCAACTCAATTTAGGCTCAAGTCGTCTTTCAGGACAAAAACATCAATGATCCACTGTAAACCTGGACAGTTTTACAAACTCATAACTATGACAGGCAAAAAATCCAGACACTGAAACATTGAGTATTCTTAACTAACAATCCAAGTTTGATTTCACAGGATTTAAAATTTCCAAGAGAACACTGTCACTTAACTTGAAACATCTAAATTAACAGGTGAACGTGAAGGGACGTGACCTCTCATCCACTACAGTGGGGCAAAATAGTATTTTGTCAGCCACCAAGTTCTCCCGCATAAAAAGATGAGATATGTCTGTAATTGTCGTCATAGGTAACTCAACTACGAGAGACAGAATTAACAACAAAAAAACCCAAGAAGTTCAGATTGTCGGATTTAAAAAAAAATATTTGTAAATTTTGGTGGAAAATAAGTATTTGGCCACCTAAAAACTAGCAAGAGTTCTGGCTCTCACTGACTTGTAACTTCTTCTTCTGTCCTCCACGTGTTACCTGTATTAATGACACCTGTTTGAACTCGTTATCTATATGAAAGACATCTGTTCACAACCTCAAACTATTACGCTCCAAACTCCCCTATGACCAAAGAGAGGGTGGAAACATCATGCTTTGGGGATTTTTTTCAGCAAAGGGACCAGGAAGACATATCTGTATAAAGGAAAGAATGAATGAATGGGGCCATCACTTTAAGGTGAGCATGGACACATATTTTTCTGGGGTTTACAAAATTAAATGTGGTGTGCCACAAGGTTCTGTCCTTGGCCCCTTGCTTTTTAACATCTACAAGCAGTTTGGGAGTGGGTGGGGAGAAAGGGATGGGTGAATTGTGGGCTGGTCTGGGGAAGGGGGCTTTAATTTTAATTTTTGTGCCTGTTTTTACATTATTTATACTGTTTTGCTTTTGTTGTAAAGCACTTTGTGTTATTCTTTTATATGAAAAGTGCTATATAAATAAAGATTGATTTGATTTGATTTGAATGCTAACTAAATGAAAGACACGTCTGATTTTCGCTGTCTTTATCTTTATGGCATGTTAGTTGTTTTTCAATTACTCCACAGTAGAGTATTTCTAGATTTTTTCAAATTTTCAGTATCAGGCAGAAGCAGTCCAAGACTAAAATGTCTCAACACAGGCAGGTGATCATTAGCTCACGCTGCTACCGCTCCATGAAATGGTAAATGGTAGGGGTGTAACGAATCACAATACTCACGGTTTGGATTGCGTCACGGTTTTAGGGCCACGGCTCGGATCATTTTTCGGATCAGTGCGGCCGTGGTGCAGCGAAGAAGGCAGAGGTACCTCATCATCAGCTGAGAGTAGGATCAGTAGTCCGAAAGTCACTTCAAATTTTGTTTACACATAAAAGGTTCTGTATAACAGGTTTTAAATCTTCTAACAAAGCTACTTTTCATCCCAAGAAGTCATGTGATCATACAGAACATGGTAGAGTTTTGTGAGAACCCAGTGTTTTTCATGTTTCAAGATGTCATTGTGTATACACATTACAACGAACTAACGAAAATAAACTAATTCCAGGGAAAGTACACAGAGATTTGCTAAGTCGACGCATACAGATACCCACAACAGGAAGTAAATAAGTGGTCTTATTTGAAACCGGACATACGTCACACAGCTCCATGTATCGAGTCCATTCTCTAGATTTAAACATCATCGGAATGTCTTTTTTTTATATGCATGAGTTTATGCTTAGTAATATTCTTAATACAATTAAATCTAGTCTAATAAACCCTTGATTTTTATTTTAAACACATGGCTACATAGGTTTAGCCTTTTTGTATGTTGTTGTTGTTTTGTTCCTATGTTTTTTCTTATCAATATGTCATCATAACATAAGACTTTATAGAAAAAAAACTTAGGTTTGGGTGCCAGCTGAAAAAAAGAAAAAAACACCTGAATTGTGTGCTGGACACAAGTTGGAAGAGCATTCTTTATTGACTTTGACAGCATTGTAGACCTGAACGTGTGGATAAAACTGCTGAAGCAAAAACCTGGAGATGAGGAGGGTGAAAATTGAATTTAGAACCTGTGTGGAGGAGGCCATGCAGGAGGTCTAAACTATGACCTGTTGCGGAAATAAAGACGGTAGATTGGTGAAATGAGGTCCTGGAGAATGCTCAATACTTTCTTTAACTGGTTCAGTTCTCCTCAAACAGGAGCGTCCACAAGTATTGAAAGCCTGTGCTGCCGAACAGAGAGGATTCCTTTCCAACAGGTCTTCAATCTGAGTCTGGAGCTGGGAAGGGTGCGTTCATTGTGGATAATATCCTACATTTTTCCCGCACCAAAAAAAGACTCAACTACAGCCTCAACTACCATGTCATGAAGACATTGGAATGGCAAGTCCTTCAGCTCATGCAGGTGCAGGATGGAAGAAACCTCCTTCAGTTCGACTATCAAGCAAAGACCAGGTGGAGGACGCTGTCCGCTACCTTCTTCATCGTACCGTCTCCTACTTGGATTTGGGGGAGTGTGCCGTCAGGATGCTGTTTTTGACTTTCCCCAGGAGAAGCTTGTATCAGTCCAGTTCACAGTCATCACCTGGTGGTCTGAATTATAAACTGACAAACAGACCACAGCTTGTCAGGATGTGGAGCTAACCCGAAACTACTATTGCTCCAGATTTTGCAACTAGCTCTGTTGCACCTGGTGTTTCTACAGCTTTTACTTTTAAAACTCCAGGGAGTTCTAGCTGGAACTGCTGCTGCACTGACCAGAGAGTCACAGTACCTGAGGTCCAGTTCCCTTTAGAGAACCAACTGGCTACGTAAGTGAAGGCACAGTTTGATCCACTAAACACACCTAGTTAAACAGTTAGCTCTTTGTGTATCTTAGCAGTGTATCTTTATTTTTGACCCACTGATTTAGCATGCATTTAGAGAACCCCATCAGTTTTCCACTGCTTTAAATCTATAGGTGGTTTTTGCTGTGGAATGGATATTTTTGGGTCCACTCGCATGAGTAGTAATTGAGTGCGTTGGCAGAGAAATAAACTCTCCTTATTTTTGCTCCAGTAATTTGATCCACAGATCCAATCCCCTCTCTATGAAGCTAGCAAAGTCAATGAAAAATGCTCCTCCAGCTCGTGTCCAGTTAACAATCCAGGTGTTTGCGCTTTTTTCAGTTAGATCCCGGACCTGGCTGCTTTCACTGAAGTCTCAAGTTATGATTACACAAGAAAAAACTATTGATGCAGGAAAAAACAAACACACAAAAAAGGGTGATACCTGTCTCAATAAAGACACAGGCAAAATGTGTTATTGCAAGTTATTCAAGTTACAAACTGCCCAATTAGATGCCTCAATGAAACCATGTGGTGCCTGCTAAACTCCACCTCGAATGTTCAAAACGTTTGATTGACAGATTCTCCCCTAGTTCGTTTTCAGTGTAAGGGGTGTGGGTTTCCAACAAACTAATTCCTGCTTTGCAAGAGTGGTTGGCATAGATAGCATAGATATGATGACTCAGACGACTCGGCCAATGGACTCAATACACGGAGCTGTGTGACGTATTCAGGTTTTGAATCTGACTGCTTGTTCACTTCTTCTGTTTGTGGCTAACTCTATATAGCAACTTAGCAAATCTCTGTGCACTATTCCTGGTATCGTCCAATTTTTGCATTGTATGTTAATTTATCATTCTATCAGTGACGGGCCGTCAGGGCCTGCAAGGCCTTCTCTGCTGGCCTAAAAATATCTGAATCACAGACTGATATTAATTATTATTTATTTCCGTGAATGAATACGTATTCTATAATTCCAAATGCTCTGTCTTCGTCCTTTCATTGCTGTCTCCCTGGTTGCGCTGCTTCCAGACGTGTATTTTCCTATTTAAGCATTAACCAATCACATTGCAGCACCATTTGTTGCTAGGGTCAAAGAAATCTTCCCGGAGGCCTTCACAATCAGTTCTGCGGGCCCTGTAGCATAAAATAATTGTCGACCAAACTGTTGCTTCAACCAATCAGATTTGGAGTAGGCGAAACCAAGGCCAGCTAGCAGGCGCACGGAAACGTCATCATTTTCACGAGCCTTGATTGGATAGCTCGCAGCTCGCTCTGGTTCTGCGTTATGTGACGGACACAGGTGCAGAGGAGCGGCGTGTCAGGTTTGAAGATTTTGCCAGTGGAAAGCGTCTCATCGTCTGATTTTTGGTGGAAAATGAATGTCTGGGTAAAGTTGTGGCACAGTTTTGTCTGGCACGGGTAAAGGAGTTCCGTGACTCCGTTGAGCCGGAGAGAAGCTGATACGAGGAAATCTACGAGGCCCCTGAACGCACCGCGGGCGCTCCGAGCTCATGAAGAGGTGCAGCGCAAAATCCTCGCGCGCACTACCGACAATATTATTTTCCAGACACAGACCAGATTTCAAGATCACAAAAACTGATGTTTGTCTCCCTCCTCGACCACAAGAGGCTTCAGGAATACCAGAACACTTTCCATCTGCGAAACGCATGGATTCTGTACGACAGAGTGATTGAAATCTTCTTGAGGATAGAAAGGATGGATTTTGTGTTTAAATAATCTGGATTTTAGGTGAGTAAAATTTTGCTATGTCCCAACATAAAATTGAAATTTTATCAGGTTATTTTTTATGCTTTTGGTGTGTGTGTGGCAGTTGTACCTGCACTAGAAGTTTTATTGCCATAAAATAGTTAATGAGGGTTGGATTGATTCAGATGGAGCACTACTGAAGGCCTAGGTGTGAAATGCACGGCCCGCCACTGCATTCTATGTATATACAATGACATCCAAAAAGGCAGAGTTTGCCTTTGCCAAACACCCAGTACTCACAAAACTCTACCATGTAATGTATGATCACATGACTTCAACATAGCTATGTTGGAACATTTAAAACCTGTTCAACAGAACCTTTTATGTGTAAAAAAAACTTTGAAGTGACTTTCAGAATACTGATCCTGCTGTCATCTGATGATGAGCTGCCTCTGCTTTCTTCATGGAGTGGTAGTAGAGTCCGCTAACAGGCACCTGCCTGTGATGAGACGTTTTAGTCTCAGACTGCTTCTACCTGATACTGAAAATTTGAAAAAAAATCTAGAAATACTCTACTGTGGAGTAATTGAAACACAACTAACACGTCATAAAGATAAAGACAGCGATAATCAGATGTCTCTTGCATGCTAGTTAGCATTAGTAGCAGTCAGATGTTTTCTGTAAGTAAGGTTTTAAAAACCTGTTGTTATTGTGGTCCATTCCTCCATGCAGATCTCCTCTAGAGCACTGATGTTTTGGACTGCCTCTACCTAACACTGAAAACTTAATTCTTACTAACGTAGTTTGGTCCCAAAATCCTGAGGTCCGTAACGCAGAAAAATGTAGACTGAATTCACTTAATTTCATTGGAACTAGAGATAAAACATTTTATATATGGTGACGTCATAGCCTTGCTTTGTCCATCTTTGTTTATGTCGATGGTCTTAATCCTAGGTTAGAGCAGCAAACAAATAAGAACTTATGCCTTGTCCTTTTTATTGTCTTATAACTGTATTTTGCCCCCGTTAAGAAACAACAGAAGTGTTTTAGATGTGTTGTTTTAAAGTGCTAGAATGGCTTTTCGTACAGGTGGTGTTATATGCGCTAAAATGCCACTTTTTACTTCCGTCCTGGGACAAACAAGACTATTGCATGCTACTTATAAAACCTAGGCTTAAAACGGTTTTAGATGGCCAAAATGCTGTTCTTTACACAGTTTTTCTTGGTGATTAATGATACTTTTGGTTTGCAATATTTCCACTGTTTCTGCAGCCACAGCTGTGCTGGCCTTCAGCCTTATCTCTCTGTTCGTGAGCTCACATTGCACCCTTCAGTGCTCCTTAGGTTTTTGTTTTAGCAGATAGCTTCTATCTCGGTTTATTTACAGGACGAACACACAAAGAGGCACAGAGGAAGCGAAGCCTGAAAGAAGCTAACAACAGCAGGGCGCCTGTTTACCGCTTCAAGATGGCGGACCGAAATCCTTCGACATAAGCAGTCATCGGTCCACTTTCATCTGGATCAGAATGTTCAGGAAGATAAAGGCTTATTTCCGAGGTTGCAATGAACATACCTATAGCATTCAGCTGAACCTGTGGTTTGTAGATATCCAGCAGTCTGCGCTGACGACAGAGCTCCTGCTCGTACTGGACGATGGTTCCTTCACAGTGTCTGAAGATTTCTTCAGCAGCAGCAGCTAGTCGCTCGCTGATAAACTCTCTCAGAGACTGAAGTGAAGACATGGTTCCTGCAGCTGCAGAAGATCTTCAGCTCAAACTCACACAAACACCGCCGTCCTCTGAACAGCAGCAGCTCCGATCATCTGCTAGTCTCTCAATCACAGCCACGTTGTCTTTACGTTCAACACGTATTCACTCATTTACGACACTTTGGAAAATGCTGAGAGTTCCGACACGAACCACGTATCGTCCTTTCTGCCCAAAAATCTCACAAACATCCAAACAAAACACCACCGTCCGAAGAACACAAGCTAACGCTGCTAGCATGCTAGCGCCTTGAGCTATTCTTCTTCTGCCTCTTTTTGAAGCCGGCGAACAACGTCATGGCGCATTTGCGCCACCACCTGGTCTGGAGTGTAAGTCAACAATAAAGTATGAAAACCTGAAAGCTATTGAAAAAAAATGTGTAAATTAAATTTACAGTAAACAATTGATTAAAAAAAGAAAAAGCATCAAAGGTCAATCTAAATTGCTGACCCCAATAGGTCAGAGATAACTTTATTATTCTAGAGTGATTGGGACCATTTAAGTATAAAAACATTGAAGCTGTTGAAGAAAAACCTTTATTTTCTGATGGTAAAACTTTAATTTGTTGACGGTCCCTAACTACGCCCAGAGCGAATGTCTGTCGAATATCCAATATCCAACTAACTTCACCTTGGTCTAGTTTTGAAGATATCTCGTGACGAAAAATCGTAAGAGACTCTAGACATCCCCCTTTGCTTTGCTTAACAGTACCCTACCTTATATTTATGTGTCTCTTGTTAACCAGCCATTGAACTTGTTTTTAACAGTCTAAATACCAAGGGCAGGATTATCAGCCATTTATTCACATTGCTTTAATATGCTTTAACACCTTGACATGTAATATTTTACAGGAATACCACAAAATTCACTGGCTATAGTTTTTTTTTTTAAAGTTAAAATTGCACAATTTTAAAATTAAGTTTTAACCCAGAAATACTTGCATTTTTTAGATACGATAGACAGACCCCCAGGATTTCTTTGATATTTCTTTTAAAAAGTGTCATCATCTACAAATTGAGAAATTTTAAGTTCTACATCCTACCAAATACCTAAATTCCTTTGTGTGTTGTTACGAATCTGATAAAAATAAAGAAATTACATTATCTAAGATATAGTGTAGTTACCCACATCAGGGGTCCCCACAATTTTTCATCATGCGAGCTACTTTTCAAGCAAAAAGCTACAAATACTAATATACTGTGTATATATATATATATATATATATATGTATGTATGTATGTATGTATGTATGTATGTATGTATGTATGTATGTATGTATGTATGTATGTATGTATGTATGGATGGATTTGTGGTTTAGGCCCTGCGACAGACTAGCAACTTGTCCAGGGTGAACCCTGCCTTCACCCATCTGTAGCCAGTTTAGGCCCAAAAAAGGACAAAGTGGCCAAGAAGATGAATGAATGTATTTAAGTGCTCAAATACAGATCTATGATGAAAAGCAGATTTTTAAGTGAATCGGACAACTTTTTTTTAAACTAAATCTCACAGCCTACCTGTATATTGTTGCTGACAATGTCCATCACTTTATGGGCAGAGTACCATCTTCTGATGGCTACTTCCAGCAGCACAAGACGCCATATCATAAAGCTGGAATCATCTCGGACTGGTTTCTTGAACATGACAACTGGACTCAAATGGCCTCCACAGTCACCAGATCTCAAAAGGGGGTCCAACCCAGTACTAGCAAGGTGTACCTATAAAGTTATTGATGAGTATTTCTAACGATGTCAAGGAAACACACCACCTAAGCATAAACTACAACCACAATGGCCAACTAAGCAAAATAATACAAAAAAATACTCAACAAAAATCAACAAAATATAGACATTGCTTTTGACAAGTTGTTCAACAATATTTATTTATGAAACGAATGAAAAAGGCCTTTACAAAAAAGTAACGGTACCTTTAATCTGGTGAAAGCTGTTCAAGAGTTACAGTTGTAACTGTTAAAATTTAAAACAGTACATTTCTATTTACAGGTACATCCCCAAAAAATGATAGTTTTTGTTAATTCAAATAATGAAGCTCTAAGTTTAGAATTATTATGCATACATTGAATGTTTCAATCATTCAAACAATTGATTTTGATGATTGTGTCTTATGAATGTTAAAAAATCAAATTGGTGTCATAGAAAATTAGAATCTTTCAAAGATATATGATAAAGATAAAGAAAAATAATGTTTCCAACACACATGCTAGACTTAATAAAACTGTTTCTGTGCAGATAGTACTTCTTTCTAATTGAATTATTGCATCAAAGTGCCATGTGTCTTTGTGTATATGAAATAAAACCTAGCGTTACTTTGACAAGCAACATCATGTCATCCTAATTGTTGAGTCTGTTGTCTCTGGACATAAGTTGATAGATATCAACAGTATGAAGTGCTTTAGAATCTATTGTGTTGTATTGACTCAGACTGACAGACTATGAAAAGGCTAGGAAAACATTTTGCAATTGTTTTGTATAAGTTAACAGTGTGTTAAGATCGGACCCAAGGATTTAAAAACAAAGTTTATTTTTAATACTCTAATTTTCTGACAGAAATGTGGGGATTTTTAACCTGTAAAGTGGAATCATAATAAATCTTTAATACTTCAATTTTAAATTCCAGTTTTTTTTTCTCTTAGAAAAAAAGATCAGCAATATTTCCCTGTGTTTTCTAAGTGTAGAATTTTCACAAAATTATTTGTTTTTATTATTTACAAGAAAAAAGCTCATCTGTGAGTTCCCATATGTGTTTTAAGATGAGATATTTGACTAAAACTTTTATTACATTCCTTGCAAGAGAAGGGCTTTTCTCCTGTATGAGTTCTCTCGTGTCTTTTGAGATTAGATATTTGACTAAAACTTTTATCACAATTTTTACACGAAAAAGGCTTTTCTCCTGTGTGAGTTCTCATGTGTAATTTGAGTTGAGATATTAGAGTAAAACTCGCATCACACTGTAGACAAGAAAAAGGCTTTTCTCCTGTATGAATTAACATGTGTCTTTTGAGATGAGATTTTTCATAGAAACTTGTATCACATTCTTCACATGAAAAAAGCCTCTCTCCTGAGTGAAGCCTCAGGTGTTTTTTGAGATTTGATTTTTGGCTAAAACTTTTATCGCATTCTATGCAAGTAAAGGGTTTCTTCCCTGTATGAGTTCTCATATGCATTTTGAGATTATATATTTGACTAAAGCTTAATTCACATTCCTTACAAGAAAAAGGCTTCTCTCCTGTGTGACTTCTCATGTGTCTTTTGAGACTGGAGCTCTCACAAAAACTTTTATCACATTCTTTACAAGAAAAAGGCTTGTCTCCTGTATGGGTTCTCATGTGAATTCTTATGTGAGACCAGTAAGGAAAACTTTTACCACACTCTTCACAGACATAAAGCCTTTCATCAGACTCTGTCCTCGTGTGGGCTGACAAATTCTGTGGAATTCTTGTATTTTTATCTGACTTTATCGAGAAATGTCTCTTTTCTTGGGGGAATTGTTTGCACTTCTTAAACAAAGAAACTTTCTTGGGTTTTTTTCTGACATCAGAGTCACACTGACTTTCTGACATGTAGGTGCTGTCCACATTTCTTCCATCTTTTCTTTCCCTTTGATCACTGTTCTGTGGATCGTTCTCTTCATCTGTAGTTGATTCTTCATGTCGGTTTCCTTCTTCATCCTGACTCTCAATTACAGTAAAGCTCTGCCGATTGCCTAGATCTGCTATACTCTGATCATTTTCCTCACAAGTAGGAATTGCCATTGAGGTATCAGTCTCCTCCTTCACAACAAGCTGCACTATATCCTGACTGATGCAGAGCCCTTCTTGCTCCTCTTTAACCTGAGGTGGTTCTGATTCCTCATGTTCCCCTTTAATCTGTGGAGGTTCTTGTTCTTTCCATTCCTGTTTCATCTGTAAAAGTTCTGGTTCTTCAAGTTTCTCTTTAACTTGTGGAGGTTCTGATTCTTCCTGCTCCTCTTTAACCTGTAAAAGTTCTGGTTCCTCTTGGTCCACACTGGGTTCTCTTTTCTGGTTACAGAGGCCCCCTTCTTTACTCAGATAAATCTGGGGCAGGACTCCTGGAACACAAACACATGAAGAAGCGCTTTAATTTGTTTTGAAGGACACACTGTTTTGTCAAGTACTAATAAGAACCTAAATAACCTCAGTTAGAAGCCCTACATTTTAATTAAAAAAACACCAGACTTAAAAGTTTTAATTTAAAATTAAAAAAGTAACAGGTGATATTGGTATTTTTGTCATTAGTGAGTCAAACATCTGTTCAAAGAAACTCTTTAGTTTTCACAAAGAGATTATAGAAATGAATGATTGCAGATCTTTAGGAGAAAAAGGCAGGTTAGAAATTGTCAATTACTGATGACGTGTCTGCTGAATCCTAGCTTCTCCTCAGCATCACACCATTAGCTAATGACTTCATTAGCAGCACCCGTATGGAGCCAAATCTGGGCCATAAGGATGTGAACCCCAAATAAAACAACTTGAAACATTCAAGGTGAAAGATTGGTAAGCTAAAAAATGTAGGTGTCTGAAACTTTCTGCAATTCTAATATAAACGTAATTATTTTCAGCTTTAATTTTTAGTTTTTAAGATTCAAAAATTTGTTTCAGTTTCAAATCTTTTGTTCATTTTTAACTCTTTTTTTCTGTTTTGAATTTGAAAATTCCTCGTGTTAGCCCCGCCCCCATGTGCCAGAACGGGGCCAAAAGTTTCACATTTTCATGTTTGAAATAGAAATTTTGAGATTTTGAAACCTAAAAAACAGAAAATTGGATGCTGACAATAACTAAGTTTTATATTAGGATTGCGGAAAGCTTCAGACACTTACATTTTTCTTAGCTTAACAAGAATATTTCAGTGTAAAGTGTAAATTGGTTCTGTTTTACCACAAATGGAAACAAACGTATTTCTTGTTTGTGCATGCTTTGTGTATAATACATTTATCTTTTTCCTTGAAATGGTATTTTTCCCCTTTTTGGATAAATAACTTCCTTTATATTTTGGTAATAAGTTGCTTCCTGCTTTTAATATTATTTGAGCTGCATAGCATTCTACCAAATCCTAAAGTTTGAGTTCTGATTGTTTAAAAAGTTGCTCGTGTGAGCAAAGTAGCTTATTTTGTGAATAATTTTGATTGCTCTTTTTCGAAATCTAGAAAGTGAATGTAATGTTGGTTTATGATTCCCTAAAACTTCTATGCAATAAGAAAAAAATGACCAAATCAATGCACAATACAGTGTGGAGAAATCTATGGTTCATTTTAAACTCAGATGTTTCAAGACAATTTATTGGCAGATATCTAACATCTGCTTTTCAGGTTAGTTTGTCATAAATAATAACTAACGAATTTGACTTCACTAATTATTTCAAGTTTCATTTCATGTATGTGAATTTAAACATTTATATATTTTTCAAAATCGTTACCAAACATTTACATAAAGAATAACTAATTAAGTTTGTGAATCATGAATATTCGATAATAATAATAATCTTGTAGAAAAATGCGAAAATTTACACTAAAAATTGACTAAAATTAGAAAAAGCCTTGAAAGCTAATCTAAACTACTTCTTAATTTTATTATTCTAAAGGGATTTGGTTCAACAATTTAAGAGCTACTGAAGAAAAATTCTGACATTTGTTGACTGTCCCTAAATATGAACAGAGCAAATGTCTGTCGAATATCCAAACTAATCCCACTTTCACTTGGATCCGAATGTTCTGGAAGATGAAGGCTTTATCTCTGAGGTACAAACAGCAGCGGTTTTAGGCGCAGGCAATACGGGCAGCTGCTTGGGGCGCTGATTCAAAGGGGACGGAAGCTCAGCGCTGGGAGAAAAATAAAAATCTGCGCAGCTATGGTTTCTACTACCTGTTGTGTTCTGAACGGCCTGAAACCAACGAATTGGCGCCCTCTGCTGGTGCAGGCGCCCCTGTCGGCTGAGTAGGGGTCGGACAGATGTGAAGAAATTATGTGCTTGCATTAAGAGTTCACTATTGCTGCATTTGGGTGAGCTGGGAATTTTGTAGCATTTGTTCACACTGACCTCAACAAACACGCTCATTTGGTGTTCCATTTCATTGTGACTCACAACTACAATACTGATCTGTAAGATTGGACACAATTATGCAAAAATGTTGCATATATTTTTAGATAAGCATATTTTTATGCATGACATTAAAAAAAACCCCAACAACTTTAAAATAATTATTTTATTGTTCTTCACTAGTTTTACTCCTTACTCTTCTGTGATTGAAAACAAAACATTTGTGATTTGAACAAAGTCAATTTCTTAAAATGTGGTCAAGATATTTTTAAAAAATGACCATATGACTAGAAATAAACTTTAGGGCTTTGATGAAAACTTGATGCTTTAAAGTAATGAATGTCTTAATCAAAAGGTTCAGAGAAAAGACAGTAGTTTCTTTAAAATAACAACACATTTATGTCATGTTATATTATAAGCCTAACATAAGACTACAGTTTCAATTATTTTTAATGTTTTGTTTTAGCGAGAGAATAATTATGAACTGAAACTTTCCAAATCAAGAGAATAATGGTTTTGATAAACATTCCACCTTTTTCATTAGACAGATGTTTGGTTAGTAGAAATCTAATATGGCTGGTAGACTTTGGATGTTATTACTAGTCATAACTAAAATGTGCCAATCATTGGATTGAAGACAGTAACCATGACTGATGTTTCTTCTCTGAAGTAGAGATCTGTATAGTAATTTAATTTTTTTGAAATCATGGGGTCTCGCCCGGGGAGTAATTCAGTTTTCAGTAGAACCGCCACTGGGTACAAATGAACATACCTACAGGCTGTGGTTTCATGGCGATATCCAGCAGAGCTCCTGCTCGCACTGGACGATGGTTCCTTCAGAGTCTGCAGATTTCTTCAGCAGCAAAAAGTTGCTCTCTCTGAGGTTCTGAAGACATGGTTCCTGCAGCGGCAAAAAAAATCTTCAGCTCAAACTCACACAAACACCGCTGTCCTCTGAACAGCAGCAGCTCCGATCATCTGCTAGTCTCTCAATCACAGCCTCGTTGTCTTTACGTTCAACACGTATTCACTCATTTACGACGTCCTTTTTGCAAAACATGATTATTTTGAATTGAACAACATATCAATGTGTCTTAAAGAACCTCACTAATGCCATACGAAACACCGCTGTCATCTATACACAAGCTAACGCTGCTAGCATACATCGATCGCTTAACTTCCGGGTCACGCTGATAAGTTCATTAATATAAACTTAAACAAAAAACGCTAAACTAGAGCTAGAACTAGATTGTTTATAAAAATCTACAAATTTTCAATATAATTTTTACCAGTAAATAGTAAAGTTTGCGTTAACATTTAAAAGAAACACACGACCGTTTTCTGTCGCCGCCATATTGAATGGGTCTACTTTAACAGACACAAGTTAGGTAAACATCTTATGGAAATGTCGCTTGACGTATCTAAGAGCCGCCATCTTGAATGGGTCTAAGTGCGCCCACAATGCTTTTGCTCCTGAAGATAAAAACATGTAATACCTAAGAAAGAAATAATGACCAAAGTTTTATTATGCTTTTTGATTTTAAGTACTACATGTTACAACACGTTAATAAAATAATAATTTAATAAGGAAAACCAGTTTGACGATTATGGAAGTCTTTTTAAAGGCATAATTCAAAACATTATGCATTTCTTAATTGACAATTCCATTTGCAAATTCATTATGCTATTAAAAATGCATTTTGCAATTTACAATTCAGTATGAAAAATTACAACTTAATATGAGAATTTAAAAAATAAAATATATAAAAAAACAAAGTCAGTGGCATTGTAAATTGTAATGGGTTTTTGGTGTCATAATTCAAATGACAATGCATTTTGCAATTTGCAATTGCATTTTATTGTGACCTTATTTATTGTTGATAATTTACACCAAAAAAGATACATAAAACATCTCCACATTTTGAAAACAAGATTACAAAAAATTTTAAAACATTTTTGCTATAACGTATGGTATTCTAGAGAAATAAATAATTTAAGTCTGATAATCTAAAACAAAATAGAAAAAAAATTAGCATGATCCATGAAGGTACTTTTAACATCCATGTTTTTCTTGACTAAAAACATACACTGCCAAAAAATTGTGATAGTTTTAATGTACAAGTGGGCTTAAACTTAAATGTTCGATTGAAACATCACACTATGATTCTGCTGCTTCTACGCTTCATGGAATCTTTTCTCTTGACACTCACATCCATTTAAAAAAAATATGACAAATATATCATTTTTAAATAAATAAAAATAACAGATATTCCACAATGATGGATAAAAAAAAATAGTGAGCGGGGATTATTTACATTTTGGTAGACTTCCTTCTGTCCAATTTGTTTTTAACCATCTTGTTTCTGTTTGTCTGCATGTCTTTTCTCCCTCCAGATCCTGGAGCTGCTGAACATCTGAATCCAACTCATGTTTCCGCACAAACACCAGACAAAAAAACACTTTGTCTGCTCAGCTCTTCTACAAACAAATCGGAACCATGGCAGATCTTCATCAATGTGATGATGAGAGAATCACCAAGACAAATCATTTGAAGGAACAGTCACAAGACAGACGAGGAGAAAGCTGATCAATGATTGATCAATATTTGCTGGTTTGTTTGATCAACTGACTTAAGTGCATAAATGCTCACAGTATGAAAATATAGAGAGACACACAGATGTCAGCTGACAGGAAGGATGACTTCAGCAACAACAGCAAGATCATAAGAACAAAGTTAAGAGAAGCTCTCAAAACTAGAGAGAAGAGAAACAGAAGACTTTCCAACCATCCAAGTTAGAATGAGAAGATGAAGTGCAGTTCTCCATCAGTCCACTCGGGAGGCTGCAGCATAATAACTGTACACTTGATTCTGACAGAGACGGAGCTGATCACAGATCAGTTCATCCTGCAGCTTTGACACTCATCTCCTCTTCCTTTGATTCCTCCATCACTCTGCTCTCCACCATCCAGTCACAACGTCTCTGCAGACCACCTACCGCTTTTCCTTTATGCTCCACCTGGAGGAACATACAAACCATTATGACTAAAGAGAATGCAGCAGAATAGACACACCAAGCATTCAAGAATATGCTGAGAAGCTGCACCTTGACAAGATGTTTTACTTCACTACTCTTAGACTAACTTTTGGACAACACATTTTGAAGCAGCTGGACTTGTTCCAATCTTCTACTGACCTCAGAATCTGCAGTTTGCAGTCTGAACTCTCCACCAGAGCCTGGAGCTGCTGAACATCTGAATCCCGCAGACTGTTGTTCCTCAGGTCCAGTTCTGTCAGGTGGGATGGGTTTGATTTCAGAGCTGAGACCAGTGCAGTGCAACTGACCCCTGACAAACTGCAGTATCTCAACCTAAATCAGGAAAAATATACAGTTTCAAAATAAAGTATTGCTCTGTTCTTCTTAACAGAACCAAACTATCTGACAAAAGTATGGCAACAACAGAAGGCTTTGTACTCATGAGGGCCCAAATGAACAAGTAAGTAATCCCCCAGTGAACATACGTGTGTGGGCCCAAACTGATATCAATGTTGGCTCAAAGTGCATAGGCATCTGTTGGGTAGAATAATGTAGGCCCTAAGAGAGATTAATATGAACATGGTGTGAATGGGGTTCAATAAGAACAGATTTGGTACCCCCTATGTCTGACCATGTCTCCTTTGAAAATGATTCAAGTCTGTGTTGAACAAAAGTGAGCTTCAATATTTCATGAAACATAGAAGATCTCCAAAAAAAGAACAGAAAACTGACCTCAAAGTCAGCAGTTTGCAGGAAGGACTTTCCAGAAAACCACACAGATGAAGAACTCCTTGGTCATGCACATTTCTGTTCCTGCTCAGATCCAGTTCTGTCAGGTTGGGCGATTTAGACTTCAGAGCTAAGACCAGAGCAGTACAACTGATCTCTGACAAACTGCAGAACTCCAATCTGAAAATAAAAAAAGAGTTGAATTAAAAGAAAAAGTTCATGGTTTTCATCTTTCAGATTTTCTAAAGAGTTTCAAAAAGAGGCTCAGACAATGTGAAAAAAGACCAAACATATGAAGCAACAAAAGCAGAGCAGAGAAGTTGAACAGCCAGGAACATTCAGGAGAACATTCAGCTGCTTTACGAAAGAAGTCTAGATGTGTGAAAGTCAAACATCAATCTAAACCAACTCAGGTTTCTGCACAAACAGCAGAGAAAGTCAACGTCCTCGTTCTGCTCAGCTCTTCTACAAACAGCACTGAATCATGGTAGAATTTCAGCACCTTGATGCTGGAAAGTCTTCAGGAGATGATCTTTTAGTCCTTCTCTGCTGCAGCCCAGAGACGTTCAGCTCCAACAGATCAAAGCAGGGAAAAGAAAAAGCAGCAAATGTTGGACACTGATCTCTGATCAATGACTTATGCTCTGAATGAAGAGCTAGGGGCTGCTGGGAGCTTTGATGATGTATGTGGGCTCTCTGCTCTTGCCATTATTGGAATGAGCCTGAACTTCCAGAAAACACAAACCTTCATCCATATGAGATCAGTCTAATCTACAAAGGAGCTTTCCTTATAACTGCAGTGAAGAGGATAAAGAAGATGTAGCTTCTTTAGACATTTGTGAAAAACAGATTGACAATGGTAATGAGGAGGAAGAGGTAAAGTAACATTAAATATTAGATTGTGTTCCAGAGTGAAATGTGTCAAAAACAAGCATGAAAATGGTCAGTATGCAGTAGGATAAAATCAACCTCATGTCTGTAGTTGAGTGTCAACACAACTTTGTCATCATGTTAAACTGAACACAACTGAAACATGGGGTCTGACCTCAGAGTCTGGAGTCTGCAGTCTGGACTCTCCAGAAAACCACATAGGAAAACAAATCCTGAATCATATAGGTTGTTGAGCCCCAGGTCCAGTTCTGTCAGGTTGGATGGGTTGGACTTCAGTGCTGAGGCCAGTGCTTCACAGCTAATCTCTGACAAACGGCAATTTCTTGACCTGATGATAGAAAGACAAGTGTGTGTGAGTGGTGTGAAGTGGATCGCCTGTATTCAGACTGCATAGTTCTGATGTTGTCATTTCTGACTATGAAGTGGAGTTTTCTGTGAGAAAGGATTTCTTGACTTTTACGAGAGCTCCAAACTGACACAAAACTTTCTCTATGAGGCTCTCAGGATGTTTCCATCATAAATCAGTGGGGCTGCAGGTCCAGATGGACAAGAGGTTTTCATGAACTGCTGTCCTAGTCTCAATACAAAGCACGGAGAAGAATCCATGTCCTGACTGAAGAGTGTGTGTGACTCATTGATGCCATTTGCTTCTTTCTCGGGTTTTCCTTTCTTATCTGCTCTCACACTCATGTCTGTTTTTGTATGTAAGTGCAAACTCACAACCTTTAACGAGTCGGACTTTAAGACACATTGAAAGAAGTCTCCTGTACCTCAGATTGACTTGAGACTCCACTGTTTGTGTGAGCGAAAAAAATACTTTGTTTGCAGCTGTCTTTGGTCTCTTTGTCAACAACAACTATTGGCATACTGTGATCTGGCTTTGCAGCACTGAATTGACATGCTTTCAAGAAACTTTCCATTGAAGCATCACCTTCTACTTTCTTCTCATTCTTCAGGGAGTTCAACTTATTTCACTGACCTCAGAGTCTGCAGTCTGCAGTCTGGGCTCTCCAGAAAATCACACAGATGAAGAAATCCTGAATCTTGCAGGTTGTTGAGACTCAAGTCCAATTCTTCCAGAAAGGACGGGTTGGACTGTAGAGCTGAGCTCAGAGCTTCACAGCTGATCTTTGACAAACTGCAGTTCTCCAACCTAGAAGAAAACAGAGAAAGACTGTGTAAATGGAGTGAGGTGGACAGATGCATTCAGTCATGTGCAGCTCAGCCTCTTTGTGTATGAATCTGTCTGATTATAGTCAGAGTACAAAGTTTTGATGGTTCTGCTGTCAGAACTTCAGCTAACTCCAACATGAAATGTAATCAAGGCTTTCATTTCTGTTTTCTTCACCGAAACTTGTCTTTTTTCACTGATTTGCCTCTTGTCTGTGAGTTTTGGGGTTTTCTGGGCCCATGGAGGCTCATGAAGAGGAGCAGCTGAATTTGAAGGAGAGCACAGGTGTGTCAGGGACTTCCATTGAGACTCCTACAGCCACCTCAAGAGACACCATGAAAATAGAACGTACAATTGTTGTGCATGTGGTAAGTGTGAAGTATTTGTTAGAGTAACAGAAGTTGTAAATACTTGTGACATACACCACCTGTGTGTCCGGGACAGGTTTGTTCATTTTTTTTTCATTTATATTATATTTATATATAGCTTGTGGAACACCCAGGAAATCCTGGTGAAGATATTTTTCCTCATCCCTCAAAAAGTTCCCTTTTTTTTTACTGACCTCAGAGTCTGAAGTCTGCAGTCTGGACTCTCTAGAAAACCACACAGATGAAGAAATCCTGAATCCTGCAGGTTGTTAAGGCTCAGGTCTAGTTCTGTCAGATTGGATGGGTTGGACTTCAAAACAGAGCCAAGAACTAGACAGCTGCTCTTTGACAATTGACAGCTCACCAACCTGAAAGCAGACAGAAAAGTGTGTGAACGGTGTGATGTGGAAGGGGTGGGTTCAATGTTCAGCTCAGCGTCTCTGTGTATGAATTTGAATAATGAAATACAGACAGTGAAGTTCTAATGTTTATGGGATCAGTATTTGCAATATCTATATCTCAAGATGACAACTTACCTTTTTCAAACAGACTTTAATTTTGATCAGATATGTGACAAAGAACATTAAACAGTCCTGTTATAATGCTATATATTTAGCCTCCACAGAGAGCAGACATTAAGACAACATTACTGCGTTGATTTTTGAAAAAGTTGAGTAGCACAAAGTTCATGTTAGCAGACTAAATTGTTATGTTCTGGTTCAGTTACGTTCTTTTTGATCCGTGCAGGCTGCTGTGACTCTGCCCATTCTCCTGTGGATCCTCCTAAGCAGTCACAGCTGTCTGCACGTCAGTCATCAGGCTTTGTGTATTTAAGGACCTCTGCTGCAGCCCTCAGTGTTGGCTTGTTTTATTTCCAGGCCTGTTATGTTGGTCTTGTGAGGTGTGTTACATGGCTAATGAAAATTAAAGCCCTTGAACTATTCCTTTCATGTGCTGGTGATTCTTTCCTGCATCTGGGTTTCCTTCTGATTTTCCAACGTGAAATAAACTGAGAGAAAAGCAGCCGTCTGTCATGAATACCACCATTTCTATCTTTGAAAACCCATTTAATCCACCTCATGTTTGTGTGTTTTCTCGCCTTTTCTCTTTTCATCAATGTTTAAGCAAAACAAATGTTGAAAAAATGTGATGAATGTTAGTTGCAGTGAAAGGTCACATAGAAAAATCTTCTAAAACATGAGTGATGTTCTTAAACTGATTAGTTTTCTCCTCTTTTTGGGAATTTACTGACCTCAGAATCTGCAGTCTGCAGTTTGGACTCTCCAGAAAACCACACAGATGAAGAAGTCCTGAATCCTGGAGCTTGTTGAAGCTCATGTTGAGTTCTGTCAGATTGGCTGGGTTGGGTTTTAGAGCCGATTCCATAGCAGCACAGCTGATCTTTGACAAACTGCAGTACTTCAACCTAAAAGCAGAAAAGTGTGTGTAAACAGAGTGAAGTACAGTAGATCGCGTGTGAATGAATATGTCTGATAACAGTCAGTCATCACAAGTGTTTCTTTGCCGTTTCATTTTATTTATTTATTTATTTTTTGTCCTCTTATCCTGACAAATCCTTTGACTTTGCTCCCATTTTCTGGTTGGTTGAGTATTTAAAAATGTATTTGAGTAATAGTAGCATTGCTTTAAAAATCCTTGATGGTAAATCTCTGAAAGACTGAGCTTGATGGTAGAAACTTAAATGCTTAATACCTTAGAAACCTTTAACAAACTGTACTAACTGAGAAAGCAAATATGTAATCATTAACATATCAGCTCAGAACAATAATTTATGTACAGTGACAAAATATTGACTCCTCCTGTCAAAAATTCTTCACTTCTCTGTTGGTTCACTTCGACTCCAACATAAATATGAGGAAACTCAAATCTTGTATTTGAAACAGAACATGATAGACTATATACAGCTGAAAACCAATGCAGGTGTCCAGCCGAAAATATTTTAAAGAAGTACATGAATGATCCAGGTCACTGCAATGCTTGGGGCTTGAGTCATTTTCTTCTCTCAAGTTCACATCACACTGTCTTGTAGTCTTAAATATTTATTATTCTGTAAATTAAATTAAATATTTAACATATTTAAATATTTGAACAATGACTCAATATTTTTATGCTCATCACAGATGAAGTGATCAAAGCATCCACATAATCATCAATAATTTAAACCTTCAATAGTTAAATGATCACCAAGTTGAAAATTTAGACTAACCAATCTCATTGTCTGAACTACATGAGGATCTGTTGCCTGTGCCTAAAAACAATGATTCAGGACCTGGTGGCTTTCCTTCTAAGTTTTATAATAAATTCTTGGAACAACTGGCACAATTTCTTTTCGTAAAATAGCTACACTTATTAAGGAAAACCAATCACTGCAACCCTGCATTAATTAAACAAAAGAAAGATCCCAAAATTACCTTAAGCTACAGTTCCAACAACAACAAAAACAACAAATTCTCACATAATTTACTTTGATCAAACTGGATTTACCAGAGACCGACACTCAAATGATTTTGCCTGCAGATTTGCAAACAGAACCTACTTTGCCACTATAAAAAGCAGGAAAACTACCATACTCAGTAGATGCTGAATAAGCATTTAAAAGAGCAAACTGGAAGTTTCTTATTGTTGACCTACAAATTGGGTTTTTGGGAATCTTTTTTTGATTAATTAAAACATTATATCACAACACAAATGCTTTTGTCAGAACAAACTAACAGACTTCTAACACATACTTGAGGTATTGCAAAAGTAAGGAACTCATAAATGTGGTCTGCAGTGTGAATCAGATCTACTAAATCTGAAATTAAGGCTACAATCAGAATGCATAGTGCATTGTAACCTCTATCTGTGCCCATGTTAAACGGGGGGAAGGGGAGTCAGGTTTCCAGCCCTAAATATTTCCCTGCTTTCATCCAATGAATACCCCCACCTCCAAAAACCAAATGCCCCACCCTTATTGGTCGATTTGTCCACTCCCACACACAATCATTGACTGTAGGAACACTAAACAGCTCAGCCGTAGGTAAGGCATTTTCTATGGGTGACATCAACGTCCAATGATAATATACGTCTATGCACACAACATTGTAAAATTGCCATTAATACAAAACTCACAGGCTACACTAACATTAAAATTTCCTATTAAGGTGGGGACCGCAAAATATCGACTTGGGGGCTGCAAATGGCCCCTAGGAGCTGCCAGCTTGAGGTCCCTGGTCTAAACCCAGATCAAGTTCCGTTGTAGTGCTCTGAAAGTTACTGATTCACAATGATAAAATGAGTCAACGTCGAAAGTTCAAAAATAAACTTTTTGCTATGAACACTTGGCTACCACAAGTAGTAATAATTTTTCTTGGCAACTACTGTATAAAACTCATGATCTAGTTAAAGAGATTCTAAGGTCCAGATTTTCAGGGTCTGTAGACCAAAATTAGAGACCAAACCCACTTTGATCCTCACTTGTTACTATTTGAATGATGTTCCACCCCAGTCGGACTGACCACACGACCGGGGTCCCCTTTTCAACACTCGACTTGAGTGTTTCTTTCTTTATTGCTTTGAAAATTTCTCAATATTTTACTTTTAAAACAACATGTGAAGATCGTCTAGACTCTAGAGACAAAATCCTGCAAAGATCTGCATGAGTTTAAGAAACACTTTTTTGGTCATTTTCAGATTTCCTGACAGTTGCTCTATTGTGAGGTAAAAGCAGAAAGTAAAGAGGAGCCGTGTAGAAGATTTTCTCTCCTGACTCCTCTTCCTGTTTTACTTGACGCTGTAGAAAAAAGTGATGAGGTAAAGTAAAGCTAATTTAGAAATTCATTTTGCATTATTTTGGCACTGACCCCAAGCTGTGAACCAGCATTGCAGGAGTGAAATGACACATTTTCAGAAAGTCTTACAATGCAACATCAAAAAGTTCTTCACCTAAAATATTCATCTCATCCATCACAAAGTTCAGTTTGAATACTGACCCCAGAGTCTGCAGTCTACAGTATAGACTCCCCATGAATCCACAGAGATGAAGAAACCCAGAATCTTGCATGTTGTTCTGGCTCAGGTCCAATTCTGTTAGATTGGACGGGTTGGACATCAGCGCTGAGCCCAGAGCTTCACAGGTGATCTCTGACAAACTGCAGTCCTCCAACCTAAAAGCAAACAAAAAAGTGTGTTTGAATGGTTTGAAGTGAGTCAGATCAGTTAGGGTCTATAAGGCGAAAATTGGCATTTAAAGTCAATACGGAGAAGTTGGGTCATAACTGGCAAGTTTGGCGCCCTCTGGTGGCGAAAAAAATCTGACCGCGACCCAATATCTCCTCCATTAAAAATGAATGGGAGTCAAAGACTGCAGTAGAGATGGTGGGTCTTGGACACAGTTTCTCAATTTTTACATGGGGCGAGACCCAGTACCTCCGTGGTCGACCTTTTGTCTTCTATCTGTCATTTCCAGATTTCCTTTAAGTTGATCTTTTTAACTCAGAACTAGGACATAAAGAAGAGCCACAACAGGAGGTGGCATCAGGCGGTGTGGATTTTTTTTTTTAAACTCTTGATCTTTTTTGAAAAAAAATAAAGCTTTTAGAGAAATTAATTAGACAGCTATGCTGACTCAAAGCTGTGAACCAGCTTTGGAGAAGTAAAATGACACATTTTTATTGGAAGATCTACGAGTAAAACATAATAAAGTTCTTCACCTAATATGTTGTTCCGATCCTTCAGAGAATTCAGCTTATTTACTCACCTCAGAGTCTTAAGTCTGCAGTCTGGACTCTCCAGAAAACCACACAGATGAAGAAATCCTGAATCCTGCAGGTCGTTAAGGCTCAGGTCCAGTTGTCTCACATTGAATGGGTTCGACTTCAACGCTGATCCCAGAGCTTCACAGCTGATCGCTGTCAATCTACAGTTCTCCAACCTGAAAACAAATAGAAAAGTGTGTGTGATTAGTGTGAAAAGGATAGAGGGTTTTAAGATGTTTTAAGACCCACTCCAAAGAAATGTGTGTTATTGGTGTTTCCAACATTTTCTTGTAGAATTTTTCTCATGTATGATTGCATACAAAAAGATCTATGTGCACTTTTGTTTTCCTCATCTGAGCTGGGACTTGGCTTGACAAATCTGAGATTGCTTTTCATTTTTGTTGCATTGCTAATTTTAGCTTGTTGGGGCGTGATGGGATGTAAGCTAGCAGAAGAGAATGTAAACAAAGGGATTATGGGAAGGTTTAACCCCATCAACGGTCCCGCTCACAATTCAAAGGGGAATTTTGATAAACTAGTGCCACCCTGCACAAACTATGTTCTCGAAAACAGCATGACTTTTTTTTCTTAAAAACTGTATCATAATAATAATAAAAAACACTGGGAACACCTTTAAAATAGATCAAAATTGGATTGGAGTGGGACTTAAATGTGCAGCTCTGCCTCTTTGTGTATGAATGTGTCTAATAACAGTTAGACTGCAGAGTTATGATGGTTCTGCTGTCAGTGCCGACTGTGTAGTGGGCTCTTCTGAAAACAAACCTACTCAAATCTAGTGAATTCTTTGAGCAAGAAGTCAGTTACCTTCTTCACTCAGAACCTCAAATTTGCTGCTGGCCTTTATACAAATACAGCTTTATACTCATCCATAATTTTACCTATGTAATCCTGTGAAGACGGTCAGTTTCAGTGTTCTCTGAAAGCTGTTTGAGCACTCGTATTCTGCTGTCAGCTCTTTCAGTGTAAAAGACTTCATGTGAGGAACTTCAGAAAAAAATAGATTTCCTCTTTCCATCAGCAGCCCAATATTGTCATTGATGCTCTGTCATTTGGAGGAAATGTTTGTCATAATGGAGCTAAACTTCTGACAACCCTGTTACATGCTCTACTTCTAGAGCTGACAACCCCTCTAGGGTTGTATACAGGGGCAAGCACATCTTAAAGGGAGTGCCTGTGTGTCTTGCAGTTCTCTTGAACCTCACACGGACCCCTCAAGGGACACCATGAAAAAGGAACATACCATTGTCGTGGGTGTGGAATGGTCTTTGTGAAGTATTTCTAAGGATAATGTAAACCACAGGATAGTTGTTGGTGAGGTTGAAGTTTTGGCATGTTATTGACTGCATGAAAACGTTGCATGCACGGGATGTGCTGGTGACAAGCAAGTTTCCATAGGATGCCCACAAAAGCTATGCTATAGGCAGCTTATTTACTCACCTCAGAGTCTGTAGTCTGCAATCTGGACTCTCCAGAATTCCACAAAGATGAAGAAATCCAAAATCCTCAAGGTTGTTGAAACTGAGGTCCAGTTCTGTCAGATTGCTTAGAGTTGTGGGGGGCTGATGTAAAGGATGATGGAATAACTGGGGAGGCTTACTTCTTTCAGGCGAACTACAGCTGAATATAAGTGTATCAGACAAAAAAAAAAGAAAAAACATTTTTAATCTTTAAAATCAACAAACACTGACTGGAACTCATTGTATTGTTAAAATGAACTGCATGTCTCTTAAAGGTGTGAAATTATGGTATTGCCATTCAGATGAATTAATTAAAAATGTAGATCAGAGCCCATCAAAACCATTTGCCACAATGATGACAATATTTCATGCTCCCCACTAGTGTGGAACAAGTTTTGACACAATGTGTTCCACTCTCACAAACTTTTTAATCAGCAGTTCTGCCCGGTCACAAGGGAATATGATACAATTATCCAGTCTCTGTTTCAGCTGATCCCAGATGTGCTCAATGGGGTTCAGGTCAGGGTACCTTGCTGACCATACCATTTGAAGTATTCTGACTTCCTGAAGTCAGGCTGCGACATTTTGGCAGGATTTGGTGGAGCACTATTGCCAATGAAGAGAAAACTGGCAGTGTGCTGGTGGAATTGGGGGATGCTGGTGGGTTCTGTGACATCTCTGAGGTCTCTGATGTAAGAACATGTAGTGACTGAGCCACATTAGTGCACCTCCTCCACCAAAGTGAACCCTGGGGACCATGTTGACCTCGCCATATCCCTTTTCTCACCTTCTGATGACCGTGATTTCTGTGCATGGTGACCCAACACTTATCGAAAACTGGGCGGCGACACACAGCTGCATTGCCCAGGTCACATGGTCTTCTGCCCACTGCTAATTCTCACAGCGGTGTCTTGGTGTCAGTGGACTCTCTTGCAACAGTTCTCTGTCCTGATGAAAGTCCTCTGATAACACTTGAGACACACCAAGTTGATTTGCAACATCTGACTGCCTGCTATGAAACTGAGGGTGCGCTATGGCCAACTGGTGCTGCACATTGCTGACCTTCAGTTGGTCAGGTAAAAAAAAAAATCTCCAGCCACAGACCAGAGCTTCACAATTATAGTCTGACAAATTGCAGTGTTTTAGCATGAATCAGGAAAAAATAGTTGAGTTTAAACACAAAGATTTTTACATTTTTTTCATCGCTTAGTTTTGAATCTTCCTATCTTCTTCCCTTCCTCTCTCCCTTTCTATATATATACATATATATATATATATATATATATATATATATATATATATATATATATATATATATATATATATATAGATCGATATATGTCCCAAGACAAAACCAGAATATTTTTTTTAAAACTTTTTTAAAGGGTATGGCTTAAAAAAACTATACCTCAATATTAATATGCATTTCCTTGTAATATAATAGTAATAATATTTTATTTAATAGTTACTACATTAGGCACAGCAACTGGATCTCATGTATAAGTTGCTTTTACCCACAAACTCAAAATACTTTCATTTTGATAAATTGAGAAACATTTCCTAAAGGTATTGTCAGCATTGTCTGATTTCCACAGCAAAATATTTAATATAAATAAAAATTGTCATTATTGTCCTTATTTCAAATCAATACAAGTATCCCCAAATGATATAATGCAGTATTTCATGATACCTCCCAAACACCCTTAACACACACATATACACACACACACACACACATATATATATATATATATATATATATATATATATATATATATATATATATATATATATATATATATATATATATAGGGTTTCTTGAATCTGCAACAGTGCGAACGTAGCATCACTCATCAGTCAACATGTTTTCTTCTCCAACATCTCTGCAACTCTGACAAATACTTACTGTTCCTCGACTGAACTGCTGTCTTTGAATTCAGGAATGTCCCCTTTTGACTTTCTCCTGACAAGAGCTTTCTCCCATTTACTGATGGACACATTGCTGGGTTCAGATCCAGGTCCAGTTACCAGCTGTCCTTTGATCCTGTTTGACAAACATTAAGACGGAATTATGTGAAGGTTGACACCACATCAACGGTCCCGCTCACACCTCAAGGTGGAATTTGGATGAACTACTGCCACCCAGCGAAAACTAGAATTGCAAGAGAAAATATGTGAACCCTTTTTGAGTCCCTAAAACTCTTTGCGAAATGGACACATGATGTGCTTTTTTATCTCAATCTAAATCACAACAACGGAGAAAAACTTTACCAGCTTAAATCACGCTAAAATATGTTTTTTATATTTTTATTGAACACAATCGTGCTTTTAGTTTATGCATAAAACCAAGTAATTCCAAAGGGTTCACATACTTCTACCAGCAGGTTGTAAAAATGAATGTAGGTAAACACAGGTGGGGGCCACCATAGGATCCGCTGACAAAACCAGCTTGGGCCCACCAATTCTTCCCAAAGGTAAACCATATGGAGCCCACACTGAAATGATCGCTGAGATAGTATCGATCTCAGATTGGTACTGACCCACAGATATCGAAATTTCCACTCTGGTTTGAAATCTATGTATTAGCAAAAAGGACTGAACTTAGCTACCTCACCACTCTCACCTGTTCTGTGAGATCTCAACAGCAGATCTCACAGTGCATGGATGCAGGTGGCATGCACTGTTCACCATCTGAGAGCCTACTATCAACCTGAGGCCGCGCCATGGCCATGTGATGTTGCATATTATTAGGCAATGTTGTGCGTTCATGGCTGTTTGAATGATGAACTTGAAATGACTTGGGGACAAATAGACATATTGTGAGTAGTGTAATTTCCCCCAGACCAAATCTGTTTGAAATTTGTATTGAGTATTTGTGCATACAAACAAATTTGCTTGGTAACTGAAAATTACTGTGCCTCAGTTGGTCATAAAAAGAGAAAATTTCCAAGACGAAAAGAAATCTGACCTTAGAGTCTGCAGTCTGCATTCTGGACTCTCCAACAGATCCTGGAGCTCCTGATCATTTGTATCCTGCAGGTTGTTGTCTCTCAGATCTAATTCTGTCAGGTGGTTTGGGTTGGACTTCAGAGCTGTGACCAGAGCTTCACAGCTAGTCTCTGACAAATTGCAGTTTTTCAGCCTGAATCAGAAAAAAATATGAGTTTAAAGACAAAGTTTTTTATATTTTTCATCATTTAGTTCAAAATCTTCCTTCCAAATTATTCTTAATCTGTAGTTTTGATTTTCCTTGACCTTGTTGGAACAGGTATTAAGGTGAAGCAGAGCTTGTACTCACATTTTATTGGATGGCTTGAAATGACACATAAATCTTCATATCAAACATTAGAAAGTTTTCATTATTCATGCAGTTCAGCTTCTTTACTGACCTTAGAGTCTGTAGTTTGCAATCTGGACTCTCCAGGAAACCCTGCAGATGAAGAAACCCTGAATCTTGCAGGTTGTTGTGGCTCAGGTCAAGTTCTGTCAGAGTGGACGGGTTGTTCTTCAGAGCTGAGCCCAGAGATTTACAGCTGACTTCGGACAAACTGCAGACCTTCAACCTGAAAGCAGACAGAAAAGTGTGGGTGAACAGGGTGAAGTCAATCAGGTGTGTTCAGGTTACCAATGTGCATTTGAGCATTTATGTGTATGAATCTGTCTGATAATAGACTGCAGAGTTCTAATGGTTCTGCTGTCAGGGAAGTGGACTGGGAAGTGGATTCTTGGGAACGCAACTACTCTGTTGGAAATTATTTGCTAACTTGAAAAGACTCTAATCTAGATGATGTACGTAAAAGCTCCAAACTGACATCTGCTTCAGAAGCTTTCATTAACTGCTGTCCTTGTATCAGAATGATACAGATGGAAGAGAATCCATGTCCTGACTGAGGAGCATGTGACTCCTCTATGACAGCTGCAGATATCCCTCTACCGACTTACTCGATTCTTTCATTACCAAAACTCTCATTCTTTCTTTTTTTTTCTTTTTTGTCTGTGCTCACATTTGTGGCTGTTTTTGTATGCACATGCATGTTTACATACTCTGATTTGTCTGATTTGAATGTAGCCTTTGTGTGTTTTCAGGCTGGCTTAATCAGGATGACTAGTCTTGATGACTAGTTTGAGTTCCAGTTTGTATTATGATACTTTAAACTCATAGATCAATCAGAAACTCAAGAAATAATTTTTCTCCATAGTAAGCTTTTCAAAGAATCAAAAATGTGAAATCTTTGGAAAATCCTGAAAATTTTGAACCCTCATCTTTCAGTTTTAGTGAGGTACAGCACAAGTAGATCTTCTGACCTCAGAGTTTTCACTCTACAGTTTGGGTTCTCCAGTCCAGAACACAGACCCTTAATGGATGAATCTTGTAGGTGGTTATAGCTCAGGTCTAGTTCTGTGAGATGGGATGGGTTGGACTTCAGAGCGGAGTTCACAACTTCATAGTCAGACTCTGAGAGTCCACACGATTCTCCAAGTCTGTAATGAGAAACAAAGACTGAAACAAGTGTACTATTTCCTCCCTCTTGACTGCTAGAGTTCCCGGTCCCTTGGGTTCCTTGCATTCATGTGAGAAGTGCTAGGACCGCGCTCCTGGTGCTACATGACTTTATGGCCTCACATGAGTCATCAGGAGGTTACAGGTGGCCTGTTGTCAATACACTCTTGCACTTTGAATGAGCAAGAAGGATTATTGGTTGAACTGAGCAGTAACTGTCTATTTATTAATAGAAGTTGATGGAATTTTGGCTTCTTGAAACCAGCGGGTACTACTTATTTGGAACTTGAGAGGGTAAGGGTTGATATGTCCAGTGAATATATACAGTCAATGGTTTGAGGGCAAAAAGTAATAACACCAAATATTGATTTGATTCAGATTTTTCTTGTGTATTTTCATTTAGCAAAACCACAAAACCAAATAGGACAATACAAGCAATTAAAAAATAATAAAATGAAAAATAATAAGTATTTATATTTGTGGAAGCCTTTTGTGCTTTCAACATTTTTTCATAGCTGAATACAATTTGCACAGTAATGCATGTTATACAAAATGTTTCTTTGGGAAGAAGGATATTGTGTAAATCAAGTCATCTTTTCATTCTGCAAGTGATAGTCTGTAAGTAAAAAAAAAGACTTATTATTGGATTTTGATCCTTTTTTGCACATTAGTTGAGAACATGGCATTTGTAAAAAAAAAAAAGCTCTGCTTTTCTATTTATTTGTTATTTCTGTTGTTTGATGTACTATTAATCTTTGTAATCTGATTTCATCATGAACTAATATAAACATCAACCAAATACTTCATTACTAAAGTAAACGAAAACTAATTCTCCAAAATAAAGCTACCTTGCTCACAGAATCATGAAGGTTTGTAGAATTTTCATATATTGATTGCAATAGCTTTTTTAGAAGCCACCTTTGATTTCCTTTTCTAGGCTCTTAAGACATCTTCCCCCTTAGACAGATTCTTAATTAACTATTTTCATCATTGTTTTTGGTTTCAGAATTAAAAATGAAATAAAACTTGAGAGGATATCAGAATTTGGAACAAACAGGTGGAGGTCTGTTTTAGACTTGGAAAAAGACTGGAAGATGAATACTGATCTGATTCATTATGCCATTTACTTCTGGACTCACATGAATTTTCTGCAGTTCCTCACACCTGGGATCAGTCTCCGTTTACCCTCATCTGATGCGTTGTACTGGCTCAGGTCCAGCTTGTCTAAAACCTCCTCTGAAATCTGCAGCATGTAGGCCAGAGCTGAGCAGTGGACCTCTGAGAGTCTCTTATCAGACTTGTTCTCAGAATTTAGGAACTCTTGAATCTCCTGATGAACTGAGAGGTCCTTCATCTCCATCAGACAGTGATAGATGTTGATACTTCTGTCTGGAGAGACTTGTTTACTGCTGGTCATCTTCAGGTTGTTTATGGCTCTCTGGATTGCTCCTGGATTATTCTCTATTTGACCCAGCAGGCCTCCTAAAAGTCTCCGGTTGGAGTCAATTGAAAGGCCATGAAGGAAGCGGACAAACAGGTCCAGGTGTCCAGTTTTACTTTGAAGTGATTCTTCCATGACCAGCCTCAAAAACTCATCCAGGGACGGGCTCTTCATGTCAAACTTCAGGAAGTCCTCAATGACCTTTTCCTTACTATTTGAATAACTGTTAAACATATAGACTGCAGCCAGAAACTCCTGAACACTCAGATGAACAAAGCTGTAGACCGGTTTCTGGAAGATCTCACACTCTTTTCTGAAGATCTCAGTACAAACTCCAGAGTACACTGAGGCCTCAGTGATATCCAGACCACACTGCTGCAGGTCTTCTTGGTAGAACATGATGTTTCCTTTCTCCAGATGTTCAAATGCCAGCCTCCCCAGCTTCAAAAGAACTTCCCTGTCAGTCTCTGTCAGCTCTTGTGGACTCGTCTCATGATCCTGTTGGTACTTGTTCTTCTTCCTCTTTGTCTGAACCATCAGGAAGTGTGAGTACATGTCAGTCAGGGTGGTGGGCAGCTCTTCTCTCTGATCTGTGGTCAGCATGTTCTTCAGAACCACAGCAGTGATCCAGCAGAAGACTGGAACTTCACACATGATATAGAGGGACATGGAGCCTTTGATGTGGGAGATGATTCTGCTGGACAGCTCTTCATCTGGGAATCTCCTCCTGAAGTACTCCTCCTTCTGAGCATCATTGAAGCCTCGTACTTCTGTCAGTCTGTCCACACGTGAACGAGGGATCTGATTGGCTGTTCCAGGTCTGGAAGTGATCCAGACCAGAGCTGAGGGAAGTAAATGTCCCTGGATGAGGTTAGTGAGCAGCACGCTGACTGAGGACTTCTGTGTTACATCAGACACCACCTGACTGTTGTTGAAGTCCAGAGAAAGTCTGCTTTCATCCAGACCATCAAAGATGAACAGAAGTTTACAGACAGACAGCTGTTCTGCTGGGATCTTCTGGAGTGTTGGATGGAAAAGCTGGATCAGAGTGAGAAGACTGTGCTGCTCATCTCTGATCAAGTTCATCTCCCTGAAGGAAAGAGGAACCACAGCACTGATGTCTTGGTTCTCCAAGCCCTCGGCCCAGTCCAGAGTAAACTTCTGCACTGAGAAGCTTTTACCAGCTCCAGCAACTCCACTGGTCAGAACCACTCTGATGGATCTGTGTTGGTCAGGTAAGACTTTGAAGATGTCTGGGTTCTTGATTACAATGTTGTGGAGTTTGTTGGTCGTGGAAGTTTTCTCCAACTGTGTTCCCTCATGTTGGGTGTGAATGTCTTTTCTCAGTCCCTCTGTGATGTAGAGCTCAGTGTAGATCCTGTTGAAGAAGATTTCTGCTTCTTCAGTTCCTTCAGCCACATTTTTATTTCTCCTCCTCAGACTGGTCTGATGTTGAACAAGAAGCTCCTGTGGACTAACATCTGCTGAAAGAGCAAATAAGACTAAGGGTGGAGAAAAAAAAATGTTTTTTATGATTGTTCAACACAACACCTGAAGAAGTTTTCAGAATAGCTCATCATCAAATAGATGTCTAAGTTAATTTTTGATATCTCTACCAAAGCTCACCAGTTCTGGGTCTTTCTAGTAATAGTGGGACTCTTTTCTTCTTTCTGTCAACACCAAAAAAAAACATTACTGAACAAAGGCAGTGAGTGGAAATTAGCAGACTAATTCTGGATCAGATAATCCTAGCTTCTTTAGATCAAAATCCAACTTAGGAGAAATTAATATTTGCAGTTTGTGTCCACACGGAATAACATCACTCCAAGTCTTTCATTCATTGGCAAGTAAACAGTCGAAAATCAAAAGAAGAAGCCCCTCCCTGTCATTCCCAGCTTCTCTGGTGTTACCACTGTATGGTAAACATGTTTATGACACCTCCTATAGTGCTCTCTTGATTTTGCAATGGTGTGATTGTGTCAGTCAACATGTTTTCTGCTCCAATATCTCTGGTCTCAGAGAGACTCTCAGAAAATTCAACTGAAAAGATCTCATCACACATGATGCTCCAAGACTGATCATAAAGATCAAGAACTGAACCAGTCTTCAAGTCAATCAGCTGAAAACTATTGATCACCTGAACTATTATCCAGCCTCTTTTTATTCTTAAAAATACTTACTGTTCCTCTACTGAACTGATGTCTTTGAAGCGAATATCAAAATCCATTGACTGGTCAGTCTTGAAAGACTCACAGGTGAGTCCACATCCTGGTCTAGTTCTCAGTATTTCTTGGATCCTGATGGAGAAACATTCGTTTTATTTTATATATATATATATATATATATATATATATATATATATATATTCTGCTTTGAAGGTTAAGCAGATAATCCTCCATGTTAAACATTTGAACTCAGATCAGGAACTGACTGTTCTAAAGTGAGACGGTTTGTCAAAACACCACCTTATTACTATGCAGTTGTTTTAAATGTGTGAATAAGCTTCCAATTCATTGGTTACTGTTCATCTGTTAAATCCATGATATGTATTTAACAAACACTTACTCCATCACTCTTAAACGACTGTCTTTGTATTTTTTTAAATAATCTTCTGAGTTGTCACTCCTGAAGGACACACAGCTGGGTTCATATCCAGGTCCAGGTTTGTTCCTGTGAAGAATGAAGGTTGTTGATGTGAGTGCTGAGCTCTGACATGGAGAAGAGTCATGGACAGTTAGAGATGTTCATCTCACCTCTGAGCTTTGCTCTGGCTCTCATCTTCCCCACACAGAGTGCTTTTAGAGGGAGGGGCTCCCTCCTGTGTGTCCTCACACTGATCCATGCTGCTGGACTCACTGGATCCACTGGATCAGCTCACACACACCTTCTACCTTCATCTGCAGAGGAAACACTCATCATCAGCTCTGATCCTCCTTCACTAACAGATCAGCTGCACCTCCACTGATGGACTCTTCTCTTGTGTTTCCTCTCAGGTTCAGGTGAATGCAGTCAGACAGCAGTGGGAGGCAGAGGAAGCTGCTGAACATCAGCTGCTGAACATCAGCTGCTGCACTTCTGCTCTCACTCCACCAGATGGAGACATGGAGCTGCAGCAGCAAACACTCCATGATAAAAATTTTAAATGTATCAAGTGTTCACTCGGAAGTGTAAATTGTGTGCACAAAACACATTAACAAGATAAGCAGAACTCTAAAGACTTTTGATCAGGCACGTGCACACATAGGACCCTTTTTCATATGAGCCCCTGCCGTTTTTGGCTCATATCAAAAAGTGCCCTTGTGCTCTTTTAAATGTATTTTTTTATTTATTTTATTTTAGTTTTGTTGGAATTTGTTGGAATACCTAAGAACCATGCACTCTTACTTTGTACTTGCAAATATTTTTTCTCAGGCAGTAAAAAAAATTGGTTGATTATCTGTATTGGCTGCAAGAGGCTGGAAAATATCAGATATCGGTTGAAAAAGTCAACATCGTGCAGTCAGAAACTAAATTGATCTGTTTAATGTAATATTTTCTGGTTGAAATGACTTGTTTAAGTTCTGATTCGCATTCTTCTGTGACAAATTTTTTTGAAATCCTAACAAAATCATGTGTTTAGAAGACAGGATGCAAAAGAGAGTTTAGCCGGCTGTGAATACAGAACAAGAGTCAGTTTGGGTTTAACGGTCAAAACCAGGAAAATGTGTTTCAACCCAAAATACGGGAAACTGGGCTTGGTGGTAGAAACGTAAACATAAACTAAAACAGGACAAAAACTTATGGAGAAATAAAGAGGGGAAAAGCAGATGACCTGACGATGTAGGACTGAAAACCAGACATTTTTATACACTGAGGACAATGAACAGAAATGAAAACAGCTGTAGATGATCAACATGAACCTGAAAGCAAAGCAAAGCAGAAAGTGTTTCTTTGCAAGGTGTAGTTGATTTCAGCTAATAAAAATTAACATGGTAATTCTATTTGAGTAATCTTTTTCGTTAATGCGTTAACATTCATAGCCCTAAACATACTAATATGAATATGATTTTTCCTATTCACCCCAGATAAAATGTCCAAAATAAATATTCAAATATAAAATGTATATATATATATTTATGACCCATTCTTTTATAGAATAGATATTTGAATCTTTTTTCTTTTAACCAAAATAGAAGTGAAACGGCACTGAGACCACCACACAAAAATATGGATTAAAATGTGCAATACAAATTGGAAAAGATAAAAAAATAAAAAACAATTATTTTAATCATAGAAGTAGTTGTCATTTAAAAAATACCAAGTTCTTTAGCTTTCTGTCTGCACTAATCTTCCCTGCAAAATCATGGAAATAAGAGAAACACACTTGATCATGGATTCAATTGACTTGGTTAATTAAGCTAAAAACATGACATTCGACACATGCTCACTTGCACCCGTCAAAGACCTCGGAAAGAAGCAGGGCCGGGTTTCTTCAACCCCCGGGTCTTCCTGTGCCCTACAGTATCTGAACTATGGCAGCTTTCTTATCATACACGTCTTGTAGAAGATTCAGGTTGGATGTGGAGCCAGTTCAATATTACATTTTTGTCTTGCAGATTATATGCTCTACTTTTCTTTGTACATGATAGTGAAACTGTTTCAGATTGAACTTATTTTCCTATTTCTGGGCTGATGTTTTCTATATTTTCTGCACCTGGATCTGTCTCTCTTGTAATCTGAAAGTGAAAGAAAACATGCATTGTAGATTTAAAAACACTCAATGCAAGGGAAAAATATTGAAAATAAAAAATATGAGATTACAAAATTCAAAATTGAAACTTGAAAGAAATATTGAAAAAATATTGCAGATTTCAAAATCGAATAAAAAAAATAACTACAAGTCTAAACTTGTAACCATATCAAGAAGTAATGTTTAATTGTAACAGCTGCTGTTTTGTATTTTCAGCTTTTTTTTGTTTGTTTTGTTTCTTTCTCAGCTTCAAGTTTTTAATATACATTTTCAATTATACAGTTCCTTTTTGTTACTAATCCTGATTACACGTGGGGGTGAAGCTTAAGCACTTTGGCTACAGGGATGTGATTGACATCAGGTGATAAGGGTTATGGTGATGTCATTTCTGTTGAAGAATGTGTGTTGTTGGCGCCGCTTGTGTCATCTCTCCCCGGATGTGTCGTACGGCGGTGATATTGATCTGCTAAAGTTTGACACACCAGAGGGATAAGGATGGCACAGGCAGTGTCAATAAATTATATGGTTTTAGAGCAGAAATTACATCGCCATAACCTCCATCTTCCAATGCCAATCATGATTCAGGCCAATGAGTTTGAACTCATCCAAACCCCACGTAAAAACAGGCTCAGCAGCGAAGGAGAAAAGTCTGAATTAAAACTACGAATTGGAGACTGAAACACAAGAGGGAGAGGGGGAAAAAAAAATATATATATATATATATCAAAAGTTGAAAATACAATGGTTAACATTTTTTTTTATTTGATAACAGTTTGGGATTTAAGGTTTTTTTTCCAAGTTTTAAATTTAAAGTTTTTGTTTTTCTTTTAAATGTTCAATATTTATTTTGAAGTTTAAATCATATATTGTTTTCAGATTTGCAATTTTATTTTTCTAAATTTCAAAAACTCTACAATTTGTACTTTTAAAACTATTTTCAAGGTTTCAACTTTTTTTCAAAATTTCTAATGACTATTTATCACATTTAAAACACGGTTTACAATTACTTTAAAGCGATCTGATTTGGCCTTAACCTCATGCCACTCCCCCATCTGGTCAGTGCTGGGAGGCTTTTTTTGCAGTAAAACACAGACACTCACCTGAGCACAGGTGTCAGCTCACCTTTGCCCAAATAGTGTGTGAGATTGAATGAAATGCTTTACATTCCTTTGTTAATGTGCGTGTGAGCGGTAGTTGTTTTGTGTACGGGTTGACACATTTGTGTGTGAAGATTTATGGAGCCAACAGTTTTTTTAATTATTAAATATGTCTGCAGGCAGGCCCCATGCTTTTGGCTAATGTCTACACTTAAAGGAAAAAACAAAACCATAAAGTTCTGGTTCAGGGTCACAGGAAAGTTAGCTTTGAGATCCGGAGTTAAAAGGTCTTAGAACTTGATTCATAGAAGAATTACTGCAAAAACGACAGCTGACCATGGCTTTGAAGAAAATTCAAGCAGCAAGTGACATTAAAGACATCAAAAAAGTCCTCGAAAACCTGACTCCTGTGTTACAGTCAAGAAAGCTGAGCTAGTCCAGCTTTTGGAGCCAGCTAGCTGTAGAACTCAGAGGAATTTAAGCCCAGAACGAGACAACAGAGTCAAAATTCTAGAGAAACGAGTGGATGAGTTGGATCAACACTCCAAGATGAAGAATGTGATCATTACTAGATTACAGATAAATCAGAATGACCATCTGACCAGAAGGAATGCTGAAACATCAGCAGCAGTGGTTTACGCTCACACCTCAAAGCGAGAAGGCCCTGGTTCAAATCCCAGTTCCAAAAGCACGCATCATAGGTTGGCTGGTTACTCTAAACCAGGGATAGGCAAATCCAGGCCTTCAACTTACCCAAAGGTGGACACACTTGAAAAAGGTCATCAGTAGGGCTTGGATACCTTGAAATTATGCAGAGATTGCGGCACTCGAGGCCTGGAGTTGCCTATCCATGCTCAGACATCCATGGTTAGGTTCACCAGCTGCCCCCAGGCGTGGATGCGGGAGTGTTTGTGGCAGTGATTGAGGGCCTTTCGGCAGAATGGCAACCTGTCAGAGGTGTACCTCGCCTTTGCCGTACGGTAGCTGGGACAGTCTCTGATACCCCATTGATGCCATAGGGGGTGTAGCTTGTTTAGAAAATAAATGGATGGAATAATCAAACAAGGAATTAGCCTTTTGTACAGCAGAATGATGAGAGTTTGCAGTGAGTGAAGAAGATCCTCAAACATTCCGAGAAAAAAACAATTCGAGTTAGAGAAGACAAAGTTCTAGAAACAATCATCAGTCTCTTCAAAGGTCTGAAGAAGAAGAAAAGTCTCCACTCACCGTGTGAACGCAGCTGCAATACAGATCAGTGACTATGAACCAGGAAGAATTCACCTGTGATGGAGGCGGGGCCTCACAGGTGGGCGGGGCAGCAGGTGGAAGAGTTTTACCTGCAGCTTGAAGATGAAGGGAAAAGTTTCATGCCAGATTTTCCTCCTGATAAAGACTCACTCTACAGTCAGCAAAACAAGAGGTGATGAGGTTGTTTTTGTTACAGTAATGAACACAACGGGCGTAAAAAATGGGGGCGGAGCTTCAAGCTGTCAGATTGACAGATTATTAAACTCAATAACTGTGGAAAGGTGAGGTCATGTGACCTTCTGCTTTGTAAGGAGACACTTTGAAAGTGATTTTGTGAGCTGTTGGAGAGTCGCTGTTGGATCTGATGGTTCAATGAAGCTCTGTTTCTGTGCAGAAGAAAGCTTTCCAGCACAGAAGTAAGCAGATTATGACAATTCATTTGTTTTCACCTCATTGTTGACAGAGATGATGCGAGCTAAAATTGTTTATTGTGTTCAGTTTGAGTCTGTTTCTTTCCAGATCAGGTAGAATCACAACATTTTAAGTCCACAAGTGTCTATAAGTTAAGAAAAATTAGTTTGAGATTGGCATTTTTTTTTGTTTGTTTTGTCATTTTATTTTCTTTCTTGCATAGATTTTAGTTTACTACTATTATTATTCCCATATTTTGATTATTCTGAATATTTCTACGCAGCAAAAGATGAATGGGAACACTAGAGCAGAACCTTATTTGCAGTTAATAATCCATCCATTCATTTTCTTCTGCTCATCCTGAGCCAGGGCCTAAGGGACAAATGTCTGAGCAAAGAGACCAAAAATACTTTTCTCCTCGGCCACTTCCTCCAACTCCTCCAGGAGAATCCCAAGGTATTCACTGGCCAACTGAAAGACGTATACTTTCTCCAGTGAGTTATACGTCTTCCTTATGGTCTCCGCCTGGGGGGAGATTCCCCATTAATTTCTTATTTCTAAAAGTCAAAATGTTGTCTTCTGATGTTTAAAGGGGGAAGGGTTTGGTTTATGTTAAAAAAAAGTGCAAAAAGTTAAAGTCCCATTAGCTTCCACGCAACTAGGTGTGTGAAATTTGTTTTCCGCATTTGACCCATCCACTGGGGGAGGGGTGAGCTGCAAACACAGCTGCACTTGAGAACCATCTGGCAGTTTAACCCCCCAATCCAACCCCTTCATGTTGAGTGTCAAACAGTGAGCCATTGAGTCCCGTTTTTAGAGTTCTTGGTATGACTCAGCCCAGAGTTGAACTCATGATCTTCCTGTCTCAGGGTGGACACTCTACCACTAGGCCACTGAGGTGAAAAGAAAGATAAGTTTGTGCTTGTGTGTGACTTTAGTTCAACAGCTTCTTCATTGCGTCTTTGCTGACTGTAAATTCTGCTGCTGCATAGAAACAGAACCATGAATAATTGCTGAGTCATTTCTGCTTCTGTCCAATGCAAACAGAAGCAGCTGATGACAAACTGACCCGGACTGGATCAGAACAAGTGCGTGTATTAACCATGACTCGGCAAAAGCTGAGAAACGAGCACATTCAAGTCTGAGTGTAAACAAGTCAGATCAAGCAGTTGTAGGATGAGATAATTTCAACGAACTGTAAACTGAAAGTATGTGAATCTTCCAGATCTATCAAAGCAACCAAGAAAAATTCTAAAAGCTGTCAAACTGAAAGATTTAAACAGGGAAGAAAAATCTGGGGCAGCAGAAAAACAGGAAATTTAGAAAAACTCAAGAAAAGTTCAGGAGATTCAGCGAGTATTGGAAGAAGGAGTTGGAAGATCAGCCTGCAGCATTATGGGACATTCCAGTCTGGACAAGAAGAAGGAGTTTGTAAACAAATGGAAACTCAAATACCCATGAATCCTTGCACTTCACCAAAAATGTTCTCCCAAAAATTTTAACAAAGCAGCTGCAGTGAACCATGTTGTTGCTATATTTAACATATTTTTAGAGACTTTTTTTTCCTGAAAACTAGGCGTTTAGTCCCGCCTCATCTCTGCAGGAGTCTCTGCTCCATGATGTTCAGGTGTAATCCTCTGGATCTGTCAGACTCTTCATCCTCCTTTCCTGCTCATTCTGCCTCGTGATTCCTCTCGTGTTAAATATTCAGTCACTTCATACCTACTGATCTGTCACAACTGTCTGCCGAGACATTCCATTCTTTTTTGTCTTCCTCCTTTGCTGACAGATAATCTGACATGTTGTTGCAACACAGCCAATTTATTGAAGTTTGTCACGGGAGCACTGACGCCTTCACGTCATTGTGGTCACATGATCAAAGCCGAACAGTTTCTGTGAGATTGTGAGCAAAAATGTTTGTTTTAGGTCTAATAGGCAATCAGAATTCATTGACTGATCTGCCAGCGCCAACATTTGGGTGATTTCATTGTTTTTCTTATTAACAGGAGGAGTTTGAACGGCTGCAGATTTCTCAAAAGACAAAAGTTTCCTGCAGCCTGAATATCTGCTGGAAGACTTCAGAAGTGGTGCTGCTTATTTATTCCTGTGATTTTTGGTGGTGAAGTAAGTCTGTGTTTTAGACCATAGAAAATCTCTATTGGATTATGCATCGTGAACATTTTGTCTACTCTGCCCAACTAAGGAATGTTCTGAAAATGGTATTCAGGGAGCTCTATGAAAACTTAACCTTTCACCTCTTTTCAGTTACTTAAGACAGCTATATGTCGACATTTCACTTTCAGTACGGTCATTCCAAACATCCTGATCCCTAATGCCTCGTTTCCACTGAGCGGTCCAGACTAGACTGGACTTCTGAGCGTTTCCATTACAAAATGGACTTGGTAAGCAGGACCGACTGGTACTATTTCTGATCCCCCGTTGGCTTGTTTAATAATAAATTGCACCTTGGCATTCCCCGTCCTTCGCTAGAGTTGGGGACCGGAGACACACCAAATCCACGAATACGGAGACCCACCCCCCATTTCCGTTTCACCTAATCCCCGCAGACGGAGAACGTCCTTTACCGATCCATACTCATCAAAAACACTGGTCCGTACCGCTCATTGGAAACAAGGCTTAAGTTATCCGACGGGGATCCCACTGTTGGATAGAACTTTCTACCTCTCCTCCATTCTCGGCCCCAGGACTGTCTCACCCCAGTGCTGCATCTTGAGTGCACTTCTCTACTCATCTCTGCAGACCTACCCATCCCGATAATTTAGTGCTCAAGTTTGCAGATGACACAATAGTGGTGAATTGAATATCAGGACAAGACGAGATAAAGTCCTGTGTCTGGAAAAATGGTGCTCAGCCAACAACCTGGTACTCAATACGACCAAGACAAACAAGCTTATCCTGAATTTTCGAGAAAAAAAACACAGACCTGACCCTCCACCCCGGTTGATAAATGGCGAACAAGTTGAAAAAGTGAATTCCTTCAGATTTCATGACAGACTTATGTTGGACTTATCTTGGACTTGGACTTGGACAATATCCAGCAACTTTCCAGTCCTTGCAGATGAGTGGACGAACATTCCACTGGCAGTAATTGACAATCTGATCAACTATATGCGAAGGAAATGTGTTGCACTGCATGAGGAAAATGGTGGTCATAGTGGTGTTTATGCAACACACTCATTCCCAAGTCGTCACATATTGATGCATGGTTAAGGACCCCAAACTGATATTTTTGGTGTCCCCAACTGATCGTTTTTTTTAAGTGCTAGCTGCTCTCGTTAAATCAGGGCTCCCCAAACTCCAGGGCTGCAAACAGGTGTCAGTCCGATACCGGGATGTGGATTGCACTGGTACCCTAAACTTAATCTTGGACTGGATGTGCACCGGGTCAGTTTGGCTGGTTTGTGAACCAAGTTAGGGTACCGGTACCTTCTGTGTCAGGTAGGTAAAATGTATCTACGTCTGATTTAATTGTAACAACCAGCACATCAAAAAAACGACGCATTAGGGACACCCAAAATGTCCGATCAGACTTTTGGTCATAGGAGTCTTTAAGATCTTTGAAAAAACTGTAGGAATCTCTGCTTTAAAGATTTCTTTTTGGGTTTTGGTTTCTCCTCTTTATCTGATTTTATTTGTCCATGTGGGTCTTTGAAAGCATCATTTCTTCCAACTTCTACACTGTTTGAGTGAAGAGATCTCTGAAAGTGAGGATTTTTCTTGCTGCCACTGCTGCCTTGCCAGTCTCAGGTTCTTCTGGTAGAGGAGGAATTAACTCCACAACTTCATTCATGTCATCAGTCTTCTTCATGAAAGATCCAAACCAAACTTTTTTGGATGTTTTGTTCAGTTCTGTGCTTCTGTTTTTGGGTTCATTCAGCTGAATTAACTGTTTCAGGAAATCGCTGGCCTGGAGGAAACCTTCTCTGAAAAAAAGTGTCTAATAAAAAAGCCTCAAGTTTATTTATCAGACATAAGTTAGTAGAAATGGAAAACTCGTTTCTGTTTTCCAGCTGATATTTGTGCTTTATTTTTTTCTGCTTTTTAAAATCAAAAATTCATGAATTCATACAAGGTTGTTAACAAGTTCAACTCAAAGATCAACAGCAGAGAAAATCCCGAAGCTCTCATTGTGAAAGACAAATACAAACAGCAAAGAGACAGAACACTTTTCCTTTACTGACAATTGATTAGCTATCAACATTGTTAATCCATGTGGAATCAAAAAGATTTTTGACAAGCTGAAAACTCTGAGATGAAGAAATCAAGACAAAGTTTCAGAAACTTAAGCAGAACTCATCAGTGTGGATTTATTCTTTATTAGTCCTACTCTTTTAGGACATGTTTATACACTGAAAAAAGTGAAACATATCAAATAACAAAAGTTCTGTAATTTTTAACATTTAAAATGATTAGTTTTAATCAAAATAAATGGTAAGTTGATAGTTTACTCAACTTAAAATAAAAATTAAGTGCAATAATTTATGATCCTTTTTTTAATTGATTTAACATTTCACAGTATATATTTTAAAATATCCAAACCACATCAATGTGACCAATAAAATCATGGAAGCTGAACTGGAATTCCAGTTGAGGAACCTTTGTGGGAAAATCCAATTAAAGTCCCTTCTTTTCCCTCTATTCTCCCAATCCAGTTAAAATAAGTTGATGAAAGTTTATGAGAAGTTTTTTTGACATCATCATGACAGCATGTTGGACCCATGACCCAGTACCTTTTCAGAGGAATGAAACACGTGTGTTCACAAAAGTCCTATGGCAAACTACATCTATAACAGGGAAAAACAAACTTAAAGACAGTTTTCAAATATCCATGAATTGTTCTCTTCTCACCAGTCAAGAGACATGAGGACTTTATTGCATCTGTAAATGAATAATCCTCCAGATTTACTGCTCTCGTATTTTTCCTATCAGAATCAACATCTGAACAACTCTCTTTCATTGAAATATCACAAAAGGAATCAAACAATACTTAAAGTACATTAAAGTGTCCCATGCTTCTGATATTAACAACTTGAACATGACTTTTCTGAAAACTCACATAACTATTCTTATTCCCCATTTAATACCATCTGTTTACCGTGTATATTAGTCTAGTGGTCCCCAATCCTGTTCAGGCCACAAATTGGTTTAAATTAGACAAGATTTTCACATACTAGTCCAGACGGGGCCGAAGTTTAGATTTTTTTGACTTCCGATTTCAGAAAATCAATTTTCACAATAAAATGCTACTAACATTTTTTTTTTGTTTAAAATAGTCGAAAAACATATTAGTAGATATTTTGTATACTATGAAACAAAGTTGCTGACTTGTAGAAGTCATTTCTGGTTTGAAAAAAATCCAGAAAAAGAAGGAAAGAATTCCATATGTGGGGAAAGACTTCCAGCAGCTTTTTATTTCCTCACTGGCTCTTTTTCCCTGGAAGGAACTTTCCAAATTAATTTTATTGTTTGGTTTGTGCTAGCAATTCAGCTAGCCATGCAGTTAGCCGCTTTAAGTCATATGACCAAGACGGATGTTGCGAACAGAATCTGGGAGTTTTCCAAAATAAAACGTCCAGTTAAAAAGAAACAATCTAAGTTAGTGAATGTATTTCTTTTTTTCTGTCTGTGGCCCGCTACCATATGACCCACATACTGGTACTGCTCCGCAGGCCGGGGGTTGCTGACCACCCTATTAGACAATCTGCCATATCAAAAAGTCTGATGATTCAACTAATGTTTCCAACTATCAGCCAATTGCAATTTTCCCAACTGTATCCAATTTATTATACATTATACAAGTTATTATACATCAACCATGTCAGCATTGATGATTTGAACATATCAAATGAAGGAAAGGTCAGACTACTGGGGCTGTATACATAGATTTTCTAAAAGCCTTTGATACAGTTTATCATCAAATCTAGTTACACAAACTTTGTTCTTTTCATCTGTCCTTCTCAGAAAAAAAATATTTACATCATATGTAAGTGATAAATCTCACACTTTAAAAATAAGCTCACCAAAATCACAGCCACCAAAATGGTCTATGAGTGTTCCACAAGGCAGTATTTAAGGTCCTCTACACTTTGGTCTGTATACAATGATCAACCTCAAGTTTCCGATTCTCCCATATGCCGATGACACTTTTATTTTCCTGTCTGGTTCAAATGTTGACAGGATTAATGACAAACTTCCCACAGATCTACGGAATCTACATGACATGGTTATAAACTAACCGCACAACACTGCCTGTTTGGTCACTCACAACGAATGAAACAATTATACCACCAACATGACTTTACAATAAAGTCTACAAGACTTCCAGGTTGGACTTACCACTATCTGTTTTCTTAATCTCAAATGCTCTGCCGTTCAAGAACTAGACAACAAGTATTTGTATTAAACAATATTATCAAATCTTGAATGGTTACATTTAAACAGCACTCACTTCATTGTTTCGGTTTAACACGTATGTTCTCTTACAGAACCACAACCTTAACTATGATCAGACAGAACCACAGACAACCCAGGCCAGGCTCTAAATCCAAATCCAGGGTAAAGAGGATGAGTGAATGTGGTGTTGAAGGTGTGGAGGTGGATCAGTGAATCATTGGAAACTCTGAAAAAGGACAGAGTTCCAGCAGGATAGTCCACATACACTGCTGCTCTGTGAGAGGAAGAAGAAGAGGGGGAGGAAGAGATGTATGTTTCTCTGTTATCGTGGCAGACAGAGTAACCACGATCATGAGAGCAGATCAGACTCCAGGACTGATTGTTCCATCCAAACAAACAGTCGTTACTGTCTCCTTTCCTTCTGATTCCTCTGTAACTCACTGATACATAAACATGATCTTTCCATTCAACCTCCCAGTAACAGCGACCAGTCAGACCATCTCTGCACAGCAGCTGATACCAGTAATCAAATCTGTCAGGATGATCAGGATATGACTGAAGTTCCTCCTCGGAGGTCACCTTCCTGTTGTTGTCAGACAGTTTGAGGTTTCTGTTCACTGTGTTTGTGTCAATTGTGAGGCGACAGGAATCTGATGGAGAAACAAACACAATCCAGATGCAGTTATTGATCCATTTTCTGTTCATTGATGAACACTTTAAAGTTTGAATATGAGCTGCCTTGTCATGAATCAAAGGGGAATCACACTTACACTTCTTCAGACCTGGAGTCAACCACTGGTCTCCATCAGGCTCCGCCCTGAAAAAAGAAGGAGGTTCAGAGAAAAAGAAAAATCTGGGCTAACAATATAGTTGTTCGAAACAAGTAACTGACTGCTGCACAAACAATACATATTGGTGCAAAGCTGCTCTTTTCTGCTATAGAATCTCATAGGTGTCTGCAGGAGGTCTCTCTGTACCTGAGAGTGTTCATCTGACACTGTGGATCGTCCCGCTTCTCCAACAGTAGCTTCACTCCTGCCTCTCTTGGATGATTGTAGCTAATGTCCAGCTCTCTGAGATGGGAGGGGTTGGAGCTCAGAGCAGAGGCAAGAGAAGCACAACCTTCTTCTGTGATTAGACAACCTGACAGGCTGCAGATACAGCACAAAACACATGGGAGAAAGTGTGAGAGAGACATCATAGCAGTTGTTTTTAATTAATAATTCATTTAACTGATGTAAAACTGCTTTTTTAAATCATCTAACTTAAAAATGACAGGTTTGATATTTGTCTGTAGTTGCTCATTTGTGTTTTGTCTGAACCAGGGTTAGACAATTCCAGGCCTCGAGCGCTACATTCCTGCATGTTTTCCAACATACGCTGGTCTGGCATGTTCTAATTGGCTGGACACATCTGAATCAGTCAGTAGGGCTTGGATATCTGAAAATCATCCAGACACAACGGCCCTCGAGGCCTGGAGTTAAAATAAATGTTAGCCTACTTTCTTTTATTTTTCTCCTAAAGGAATTGGCAAAGTCACCACAGGTTTTGGTGGAGTAAAGTTCTGATGCCACTGACACAGGTTTTTTTTTTAACCTATCGACTGTAGTGAATAAAGCCCGAGCATTATGAGAGTTTTTGGTAATGATATCAGAAAAATAGGACTCCTTGCACTGCTCAGTTGTAGGTTCAAAAGTAAAGCTTCTCTTCATAGATGTCGCAATCAACCTGTAGTTTAGTCTTTCTCCATCTGCGCTTAGATTTCCGACACTGTCTTTTTCCATTCTTAACGAGTATGGAATTTCTCCATCACCTTCTCCATCACCTTCACCTTACTTGGAGGAATACTATCCATGATATTTGACATACTGGCATTTAAGCTATAGACAAGTTCATTGACTGAATCCCCTGAGACGGGAGATGTTGGAGAGAAAATCTGGTTGGACATCTCACTAGTATTTTCAGTTATATATCATTTTATGATCTCCTTCCTCAAAACATTTGTGTGTTCTGGAATTGTGCTCTCAAAGAAAACACAACAGTGGTCAGATAGGCCTAAATCACATATAGTAATCTTGGAAATGGTCAGACCTTTGGAAATTATTAAATCAAGTATATGCCCTCTAATGTGTGTGGGCTCTGTTGAATCAACCCAAAATTGTCTAGTGTTATTCAGGTCTTTAGTTCTTTTGTTCTGAGGATTGTCAATGTCAATGTTGAAATCTCCAACTATAATTATACAGTCAAAATCAGCACAGATCATAGACAATTGTTCACTAAAGTCATACTTAAATTCTGCACAGTATTTGGGGGTATATATTTATAAATATGGTATTAAATAAGGCCTTCAGCTGTAGGGCTATGTTTGCAATACATGTAAAGCTTTCAACAAATAGCTTCACACACTGAAACAGTTCCTTGAACAAAACTGCGAGAAAACTGAATTGTGCTAAGGTTCAAACCTTTCAGTTTGAATTTGCCCTCAAATGAAACAACACATTTACATTTTGACCAGCTGACTACTTGTTGATAAACTTACATGTTGTTTTTATTTATGCATGACAAACATGCAAAAAAAAAAACAAGATTTACCACTGTAATCATCAGACAAGTTGCAGAGTCAAATAGCAAATTTTCTTCTTAATCAGAGTAAACCATCACAGAACTTGGAAAAAAAATGTTTAGATAAACCTGACCTGAGAGTCTCCAGTTTACACTGTGGATTCTTCAGTCCAACAGACAGAACCTTCACTCCAGAATCCTGCAGGTTGTTGTTGCTCAGGTCCAGGTCTCTTAGACTGGAGGACTTAGAGCTGAGAAGTGAGGACAGAGCTGCACAGGTTCTCTCTGACAGGTTACAGTAGCCCAGTCTAAAATAGGTAATAGAAGGTATTGAAATCAAATTAGTCCCCATTAATAACATGTTTTACTTTGAGTAAGCCCTATTTGATAAGTATTTGGGAAAAGAGATGACAAGTCCTTAGTATTTTAACATAGAACAAATGTGATTGCTTACAGAGCTTTGTTGGAGGCTTTGATCACTGGCAGCAGCCTCAAAAGAGCCTCCTCTGAAGCAGAGTATTTCTTCAGGTCAAACACTTCCAGATCTTCTTCTGATGACAGTAAGATGAAGACCAGAGCTGACCACTGAGCAGGAGACAGTTCATCCGCAGAGAAACGTCCTGACCTCAGGAACTGTTGGATCTCCTCCACTAGAGAACCATCATTCAGTTCATTCAGACAGTGGAACAGGTTGATGCTTTTCTCTGCCGACAGATTCTCACTGATCTTCTCCTTGATGTACTGGACTGTTTCCTGATTGGTCTGTGAGCTACTTCCTGTCTGGGTCAGAAGACCTTGTAGGAGTCTCTGATTGGTCTGTAGTGAAAGACCCACGAGGAAGCGGAGGAACAAGTCCAGGTGTCCGTTTTGACTTTGTAAGGCCTTGTTCACAGCACTCTGGTAGAACTGGACTGAAATCTGCTGTTCTTCTTCCATGAGGTTGACTCCAGAGTTGATGAGGGTCAGGTGGACATGAAGAGCAGCCAGGAACTCTTGAACAGTCAGATGGATGAAGCAGAACACCTTGTTCTGGTACAGTCCTCTCTCCTCTCTAAAGATCTGTGTGAACACTCCTGAGTACACTGAGGCTGCTCTGATATCGATGCCACACTCTGTCAGGTCGGATTCATAGAAGATCAGGTTTCCTTTCTGCAGCTGCTCAAAAGCCAGTTTTCCCAGAGACTCCATCATATTCCTGCTCTCTGGACTCCAGTGAGGATCTGTCTCAGTTCCACCATAATACTTGACCGTCTTCACTTTGGCCTGAACCACCAGGAAGTGGATGTACATCTCAGTCAGGCTCTTGGGCAGCTCTCCTCCCTCTCTG
>NC_050513.1:14726432-14730926 GCF_002922805.2 Oryzias melastigma | reverse complement strand
GACAGAGTTATGTTGCATTAACCTGACAGTCATGTTGCATTAACCTAACAGAGTTATGTTGCATTAACTAACAGAGTTATATTGCATAAACCTAATTTAACTAAGCTGATCCAACACTGTTTGGACACATTGATTTTATTAAACAAAGTTGAATAAAATCTACTCAACCTCATTAAGCTTTACTAAAGCAATCACATTAAATTATTTTAACAAAGCTTGAATGTATTCCATTTAGATGTGTATATTAATTAAAGAGAACAGAAGATTCTTCAGTAACTTGACTTTAATAAAACGTCCAGATAAACACAATGATCTAAACTATAAAGTTGACCACAAAGTTACTGATTTTACAACACTGAAAAAAACAGTACATTGTTTTAATTAAAATACTGAGGTATAAATATTGCCATCATTCAATCCCACCCCCAAAATTGTAAGATTAATTAGCACCTTAAATCTATAAAATCGACCAGCAACAAATTTCAAATGCAGAACAGTACCAATAAATTTAGTACATCACATGACTTTACTAAAAATTACTGTAAAATTATAACTGAAAAACTTTGTTTAAAGGTTCAAAGTGCATAAGTAAGGGATAATACCCGACGAAGTGTGCGTTATGAGAAATTAACGCACGACGCGGAGGCCTCCGTGAAGTGCGTTAATTTCTCATAATGCACTCTTCGGAGGGTATTATCCCGCTTATACCATGGTCATTTACAAAATAAACAAACATTCAATCAATATTTCGTACTTTATTCTTGTTTTTTCTTTGGTTTAGCTCGTTTTTTCACACAAAGCGGACTATTTGATCCGTGATGCGGTTTGTTGTCATGGTGATATGGAACACGGCATGAAGCCTGAAGCCGTTACAGACCTCAGCCGCAGCGGTAAAGTGTCGCTGTTTTGAAAGAAAGACCCGGACAAATTAGGATATTTCTCTTCTTTTTCTGAAGTTAATCCCTTAGTGAGCAGCTAGAACATATTCAGCTTCTGTCTGTGTTTCATTTCAAGGCAGGTTCGCTCTTCTGAGCTGCTCTAAAGCAGAAACTCCCTCTTGTGGTGAAACAGAAGACTACACCTTGATGTCGAGTGGTGTTTTATTAGAAGGAGAATAACCAATTTGTCAATATTAATTTACCTTACAAAAGGAGAGGAATATAAATGCTGGTCGCTACAATAAGTTAAATAAAGCATCAGTTCAGAGATAAAGTTCATTCATTACTGCTTGTGTTGTCCAGACGATGAAGGAAAAATGTGTTTTAAAGAAGCCTGCGCAGTGATATCGAACGTTTGGTCTGTGTGACCGGAACTTCTTTTTTAGGTGTGCGTTATTACTGTGCATTATCACAATTTAATGCACACCCAGCAGCCAATCAGAATCGAGTATTCACCCAGACCATGGTATAAAATGCAAATAAAATAATTAACAATTTACTTTACAGAAATAACATTAGAACAGGAGTCCACCAAATAAAAATGTTCTTTAACAAGAATTAAGTGACTTGTGTAGAGGTACGTGGCTTTTAAAATTGAAGTATTTAAAAATAAATTTAAAATAAAACACAGTAGTTAGTGATGGAACTAACATACATCAAAAATATCATCACAAAATTATCTCTGCCACATTTCTGAAAAAACTAAGAACATGTTTTACGCCTTTAAAACATTAGTAGGCAACCCAATGGCACAACTTAAACATTCACTAGATACAACTAATGGCACTCAGATTATCTAGACAAACTTGCAACACAACTCAAAACAGCAGATACAATTAACTGCAGTTGAAATTTTGTTCATTTGTTCAAATTTTTATATATTCTTCTTTCAACAAAAGGTGAAATTCAATTTAAATCAAAAATAAGATGCACTTTTTAACAGTGAAGTTCCAAAGATATCGAAAAGTAGAGAGGAAGGCCTCACAAGAGTTCTTGTGACAGTTCAATTGAACATGTTGTCGTTCATCTTCTGTCCCTTCAGATAAAAAAAACAAAGAAGGCTCGGAAGAATTTGTGGAAAGATTTCAGTCTCCTCTAGTTCAGTGAGGGCTGCTTTACTCAAGCATTTTGTTTTTGAGGATTTGCACTTTTGCTGATAGCTTGTTTCCATCCAACTCCATCAACACTTTTTGAAAAAATTCAAAGGTGTGTTTTAGGTCCTTTGGGTATTGCAGGTTTAGACTGTAGATTAAGCCTAGAAGGAGGGCACATCCTTTTGCCACATCACCCAGAGCCTCCAGCACAGTGCATCCTTCTATGACGACACCCACATCTTCCGGTGCCTCTGTAGAGTCTGCTCCTTCGTGCCTGACAGCATAAACTCCCATGGTCATCTGCTCGATGGTTTGTCCAGTTGCAAGATCAACGTCCTCAATACAAAAATAAGAAATAATTCAAATTACATACTGACACATAAGCAGAACATTTTATTTTTCTGTAAAAATGACAGAGAAAAAAAAACTTACCACATATTCTCTGATCATGTCGTTTGGGTTTTCATTAAAGTAGACACAAAGTGCTTTTAAGATGCATTCCCTCTTCACATCAATGCTGGAATTCTTTTGGAAACAAAGAAAAATACTCAATCTAAGGGTGTTTTCACACTAGAAACATTTGGCCCGTGTAACTCTTCCGCTCTCCTTGGCTTGTTTACATTGACATTGGGGTTATCTGGACCCTACAAGACAGTAGGGCTGCCACGATTATTCGACTAATCGACGACTATTCGACTATTAAAATAGTTGACGAATAATTTGGTCGTCGAAGCGTCGTTTTTTATTTGTTTTTTTTCCCTTGTTTTGCTCTTAAAACTGCTGTTCTGCCATTCTCTTTGTCACACATGCGCACGTCACTGCTGGTCAGCAGTGACGTCACAGGAAGTTCTCGGTAGGCTAATAACAACCCGCTAGCTCGAAAATGTGGGAAACGAAGAAAATAAAAGAGGAAAAAGTGTCAAATGTAATTTCTGCAAGACAGAATTTGTGTTCCATGAGAGCACGATGGCGATAAATGATCACCTGAAGATGAAGCATGTTGAGACTGAGTTTGATCACGTTGAACAGAGAGCTTCATCTAGCTAAGCTAACATCGGCGCTAACACAGCTAGCTCCGCCGCGGCTGTCATTACTGCGCTGTTTGGAGATTAACCAGAAGATCTGCAGCAGATCCGTGTCTACGGCGCTTCTGTCTGCATAGTGAACATTTCATAATCTGTGCTCTTTGAACCAAACGCCGCGAGGACGGCGCGGATAATAAGTTTAAACTGGAAATGAACGAGGCTTCATTTATATTCCGCGATCACGTCGTACGGTTCGAAGAGCGGATTATGAAACATTCACCGCGCAGACAGAGAGGCTGTGTGTCGGTACGGATCTGCTGCAGAGTTATGGAACGATTTAAAACTACGAGTCCCAGAAGTGAAGGAGCTCACCTAAAAGTCCAGAGCTAAGTTTACAAGTGTAGCATCACATTATCTGCATTAAGCTACAAGTAAATGTAACTTAAAGTCACAAAAACAACAACAAACAGCAAAACAACCACAACTTTAAAGAAGTAACACAGATTTATGGGTTCTCCCCCAAACTGAACAATATGAAGTATCAGTCTGTGCATGTGCAGTGGATGTAGTGAAAGAATGAAAATACTGATGTACATTCTAACATCTCCTGCTTTTCTCCCTTTTTAAATATAAATTTCCCATTTTTATTTATTGTCTTTGTTTATATGGACATCCTCAGGTTTTTTATGTATATATTCAGTTCAAAGATGTTATTAGTGTTTTGCTTTAATAAATGGGCCTCAGTGAGCAAATATTTTGAGTGTGTTTATATCTGCAAATAGCTTTTAAAATACTTTACACATGTTTTATTAAATATGTTCTTTAAAGCTTTAAAAAAGAATTGCAGGCTTTTATTAAGTTTTCTGTTGTTGATTCAGATTATCTCATTTGATTTAAGTCTTGTTTTAATGCCAGAAACAAATGGAGAAAAGCTGCATGATTCATTAAAAGATTAATAAACTATTGTCGTTATTTTAGTTCAAATATAGCTTAAAGACCTCAAATTTAAATATAATGATGTTTAAGATGAGTGTTTTACATCCACTCGCTGCACGATCCGATTAGTCGACTAATCGAAAAAAATGATAGGAGATTAGTTGGCTATTGAAATAATTGTTTGTGGCAGCCATACAAGACAGTGCGCTGAACTTTTTTCATTAATGATTTTTGAGTTTCACTAATGTCCATGACAGGCATAAAATCCTGTCCCCCTTTGTCCACCTTTGTCATGGAACGAATCACACATCAATATGTGGTTGGAGTCATCTGCACTCAAAAAAATGATTCAAGCCCCTCTTAAAGGTGACACATTAAGATTTAATTCATTTTACTCAAATTTAGTAGTTCAGCAAAAAATTATTTATATCTCATTCATGTTAACTAAAGTTATTTAATAGCAAAGAGCCTCTGATCCATTAACTCAAAATTATTAAGTTT
>NC_050513.1:14717216-14726387 GCF_002922805.2 Oryzias melastigma | reverse complement strand
TTTTCTACCAAACTACATCGTGGTAATTGGCTTTGAGGTCTTTTGAATTCCTACAAATCCTAAAGTTTTTGCCATTTCTTTTTCTCCTATTTTATTTCCCCTTTTCAAGATCTGCTTAAAGTCTTGTAGAGTGAAACTGGTTTTAGTTTAAAGTCCACATTTTATATTTGAAAAAAAAGTGTATATATTACAAATTGATTTTTAAACTGTTAGGGTATGCATCTTCATGTATTGCGGGGACTGAGTTTTATCCTCAGTTTATTTTTACGTATTTTCATTTTTTAGAAGTGCTTCTATTTTTCTTTTATTTTGAAATATTAATTTTATATCTAAAGTAAATTGTATGTTGGCACACTTTTGAAAGGCTTTCCTTGTACATGTTATTGTATTTTTCAGGACTGTATTTCAGAGACTAAATAATGTTGTTTTGCTGTACTCGTGTATAAATAAAATTAATCAAACTAATTTTTATTTGATGTCATTATTGTAACATCTTCACTTCCACTGAATTGAATTCAGTTGAGTTGGTTGAAATCAAAACACTTCTCATAAGACGAAGTAAATAATTTAAACTAATTAAATGACTTTATTTTGAGATGAACTAACATAAATCATTTATGTTTATTAAATGCAATTTTTTCCATTTACAGTAACTATAAATAGGTTGGTTGGACCAACTCAAATTCATTACATTGCATAAACGTGTACAATTTGAGTTCACACTACACATATTTATTGGATGGAAAACCCGCCCTTGATTAAATTGAGTCCATCCAATGGATCATTTTTTGAGTGCAGTAACTACAAATAGGTTGGTTTGACTAACTCAAATTTCCTACATTGCATAAACGTGTACAATTTGAGTTCAGACTACACATATTTTTTGGATGGAAAACCTGCCCTTGATTAAATTGAGTCAATCCAATGGATCATTTCTTTGAGTGTGGCCCCCAAAGAGAGCGGAAGGGTAATGAACCACAGTTCGTTTCCTACGGTAATGTGAAGCAAGTTTCAGTCTGAATATGCGCAAATGAACTCTGGTCCTGGACAGGAACCGCTCTCAGACCCATCTTTCAAGGTGGTCTTGGTTTGTTTCCAATTGGACTGAGCTCTGACACGCACTGTGAGATTCTTCAGTCTAAATACAAAAAAAACCAAGAGTGGAATAACTGAACCAAACAGCCACCGTAGCTGGTCAGAGATGTTCAAAAATGCTCAATGTTTAGTTCCACTTGTCAATTTTCCTTGAAATCATTTTTTGATCACCAATCATTTAAAATTCATAAAATGATTCAGGATCATTTATGCATCACAATAAGTGCATCTAAAAAAAAAAAAAAAGATTATTTTTCCTTCACCATTAGTTTTAACATAGACATAGCATTTTGACTAAAGAGTTAGTAGAAGTTTTCAACTTTAAAGTTGAATAAAGGGACTTTGGTGCACGCACACACACACAAAGTAAAAGGAGCTTGCATGAAAAAAAGTGTGAGCACACCTGTTGTAATACAACAGACAGGACTTAAGTCCTATGTCGATCATCTTTTGATCCATTTTAAAAGTTTTCCCAGCGGTTTTTAAATTATGATTATTATGCAATTTTTAGGCACGATACACGATCTAAGCCGCCTACCTAAGCCAGAGCAGCCCAAAAATAGGTACTGTGTTGGCTGCAAACCACCTTGATGGCTACAAAACAATGCATCGTGGGAAACTGTGCACTTGTAGTTCAACGTGATGCTGATCAGAAATAAATAGTGGTTTTTAACTCTTTCTGGAAAGCAGTGAATCTCTGATTTAAAAACAATCAAGATTTTAAATCATCTGTGGTTATCTGGGACCTTTTAAAGTTAATCGTAATTTAAATTATAGTAATTTCTTTAGGAAAGTGGACATTGTATTAACCCAGAAACTATTTTTTTTATCCGTTTTCCTATGGCAAATGTTGAAAATTGTACAAAACACTTAATGGCACAGATCATGCTAAGGGGGAGAAGCATATTTAAATTCAACAGAATGTTGAGGGCAACCCCGACTCTTAAATGCATGAATGGATCAAAATAGAGTTTGGGGTTCTTTAAAGTAACAATACACTTAACTTTTGTATGGTATTCAGGTCTGTGGGACCCATTATCCATTTACATCAATAAAACAAAACAATTATTTTTCCAACCTGAAATTATTTGGCTTTGGCCCATTTTCTGTCAAAAACATAAATCAAAACACATTTTCATTGACCCCAGGTGGTTTGAATTGTCCGCAAGGAATGTGTGATATGTGCGTGGAGATGTCTTATATCTACATGGGCTTTTGACATAGAATAAACTCTATATGAAACTCCTACCTCATCCATGGCCGCCATGATGAAGTTGATATTGACTTTAGCTGCTCCCCCCTTCTTTTTGAACACTCTGAGAAGGTGGTTAGAATAGAAATCCAGCTTGGATATGAAAGTTGACAACAATGGAACTGTGGTGATGCGAGTAAACTCAGCAATAATCTGAAATATAAGGAAGTTACAAAAAATGGTTTCAGAAACACAATTCATAATTACTTATTTGTTAATACTTCATTATTAAGAGAAACTACTGATTAAAAGCTTTGAAAACTATTTTCTTTATCCATGTAGAAGTGCCAAACTTGAAATAGTTACTAAAAATTACCTCAGTCTCAGAAAACAGAGCAGGCCATCTATTTTTGACCTCTGCAATGAATGGCATGTCTTTGATTATTTCCTGTCTTCTGTAGGCGAAGGTTTGCTCCATTTTTCTTTGTATTAGCTGCTTGTTGTTTTTCTTTTTAACCTCCAATACGAGAGCTTCTCTTTCTTCCTCAAGACTTTCTTTAGTTTCACCCGCAGGATAATCCGGACAGAAGTTGACTTCTGCCTTTCGGGGCTTCTTCACCTGGTTGGGACTAGAAGTCATGGAAACTCGCTTTTCCTTCATTCCGTTGATGATTAGTTCTTGACAGCCAATGTTTCTTAGTCTAGTTCGGTAGTTTGCCATTTTGTATTTCAGGCTGATTTTCCATCCATAATACCCACAGACTGATCCTTGCTCTTTTAAACATGGATATTTTGTTGTCAGGGCCTCAGCTACATTATCAAACTCTGTGTTGGAAGGATACATTTTGTATTTTATAATTTCTGATGCCAAACTCTCCAATATGTCAGATTTTAGTTTGGTACTTGGATGCAGAAGTGTACCACTGGTAAGAAAGGCTTGCTGTCCTCTTTCCAACTGAACTTGGACTTCATAGCTAAACTCAGGAATTTGGAAATTTGTAGGCCATGGCAGTGATCGAAGAGAAGAATATGAAGAGTGAGATTTAGGAAGTGAAGGAATGTCTGTGTCATCCACTGAAGTTGACGAAGACTGGGCATCCGTTCCTTGGACTGTGTCATGGAGAGAAACTACAGACTCCAGGGGCAAGTAAACAACTTTAACTGTTGACTTGTTTTGAATTTCCGAAGTCAGTGTCAAGTTAACAAACTCGTTGTTAAATTCAATGTCTCTGTACTGAAGCCTGAAATTTTGAGACAAATCAAATTGCCTTCTAATTTCTTCCTTGAGGCACTCAACTGAACTGGGAATTCCATTTGGAAGAGATAATTTTGATGCATCGTCTTCTCCAAAAACGACTCTTAGAATTGCAGCCATCTTCTCTTAGTCTGGAGGAAAAAAAAAAATGTTTTAGCCAGATTTTACATTACCAGAATCTAGGTCTGTTGTGTAGGATTAGATTTTATCATCCCTCGATAAATGGCACCGATGAGACACTGTGGCAGGCAAATGAATGGTGACATCGCTTGGGTTTTCAAGTGGGCTCCCTCCTTCTTAGGTGTTTCGCTGATAGGCCCACGACACCTCCAGAGGGTTCAGCAGTGAATCCCAGCGTCCCAGGTTCACCCCCATCCGCCACCAGACATTTGGAGGCCCAAATACTGCATGCAAGTATTTTGAAGGGGCCATACAATGTTTTTCTTAAGCCTGTCAGAGTGAACTATCCATATATAAGCCACAATTTGTTTCAGTTTAAAAGTCACATTTTGTTTTTTTTCTTCAACACTATAATTTGAAGGTATTTTAAGGCCCAGTATGTTTTAATTTTGTTCCTAACATCAAACTGTCAATAGAAATAAACTATTATACTTAATATTGAAATGATCAAAAATCCTCCATGTCTCAAAGGAGCCTCGTGTCTAAAGCAAAGAACACGTTTGAGCTGGAATTTATTGAAGACAGGACACAATTGGAAGACATGGGGTATCGTTAATCTAAAATGAACGTTTTTTTGTTGATCACCGCTAGCTCCGTGGTTTTTAAACGATTACTCAGAAATGCATGAACCGATCAAAATACTGCTTAGGGGTTGTTTAGTGTGAGGATTGAACAGCATAATACACTTAAAAACTTAAAAATTGGTTTTTCATGGTATGGCCCCTTTAATGTCTTAAAATACCCTCCACCGCCTAAAAATAAACCAAATGGATCTGAATGTAATGCAAAAAGCAGTAAAAAAAATTACCATCAATATGAACAAATCGTTTTAAGGTCACCATTTTGAGGGATCCAACTTTGTATTGAGCCAGTGGGTAGAAGTCAGCAAGATCTTTCAGGGAAACTGCTGCCATCTCTCTTGTTGGATGGAGCTCAAACGCTCTATAGTGCTCTCTATACCAAGAGTCGAGTTTTTTAACAATAAAAGTCAACTCCTCTTCAATAATGCATAGCTGCATTATTTCGGAGAATGCTGGAAGACCACTGCATGATCCATGCACAACTATCATCCCCTTTTTATAGTTAATGCCATTAACTGTGACATTTTGGGCCAAGTTTACTTCCTTGATTCCAGGGTGCTTCTGTACAAGTGAACTAACAACATCATTATTAAGAACATCCACTGAGACTTTTGAAGTTTGAAAAACTTCCAATAAAGATTTCTCATTGTCAGGGTAAAGCCTATTATGAGCAACCATTAGCTGATGCTTGTTTGCTAGCGAAAATGTTATATTTCTGAAATTGTGTAGGTGGCGAACAGTCTGCTTGAAAAAACTATGTTTGGCCTCAAATCGCATTGTCCATAGAGCTACAAGAGGACCATAACATTTGATCATTTCTGGGTAGTGTTCCAAAAAATGATGTTTAGGCAAGAGTTTTTGGTCTGGAAAAAGTGTCTGGTATGATTTACGATGATCTGAGATTTTGCATTCCAGATATGCAATCGACTCTAAAGTATGGCTAATTGCCACTACCAAATCTGAAATATCCTTCAAGTACAAAATTACCTGCCATGCAGGTTCATCATTGGGAATGAGGTTTCCAACAATCAAAGGAAGCAAACGAAGAAGACACCAATTTTCGTGTGCGTTCCCACCAATTGTGTGTTTCTGCTGCAAGTTTTTTGGCAACAAATGAGGACGATTAGTTTTATCCCCACCTTTGTAAGGAAACGACTGTATGAGGTTATTTAAATGTTGAAGAGTAAAATACTTATTTGATATCAGAACTGTAATACACTTTGCCAGTTCAATAGGAACTATACCTTCAAACAAATCATGAACAATGTCAGGTGGGTATCCACTGGTCACATTAAAGTGAGACAAACTCTTAGTTAAAACACAATCTGTCCTCACACCAAAGCAGCTTACCCCCTTTTCTTCACAGGTTTTGGTGTGCAGCTGATGAGCTTCTTTGGTTCTGCGCTCAAAGGCACCTGATTTTACCTCCAGCTGTTGGATGTCTGGAAGTTGAGCAGTACAAAATCGGCAAAAGTATTTACCTGAGAAACTCTCAATAAAACCAGCGAGTCCGTGAGCACCAAGATTATCAGCTACAACACACTGAACTGTCCCCTTAATGAACGCCCCAAGCAGTGGAACAAAAATCCCTTTCTGCTCTAAAGTTACTAAATCATGCAACAGTGGCTCAAATATTTTATAATAACCATGTGCTTTCACATACTCAACTTTGCACAACAGAGCTAAATAGATTGAAGAAAGTGCTGAGCTGCTACCTGAGGGCAAGTTACCTAAAGTCCAATAAACAGCACTAATTTTGTGTTTCTTGCGGGATGTTCCCAAAGGATTGCACACTTCAAAATCATCTATGTATAAACACAGTGAAAGCCGCAAAGCATCATCTGAAAAAAAAGGATTTTTTTGGAAATATTCACCATCTTGAAAACATGTGTATTTATTACTTCCAGAGCGAGCTGTATAGTTGTCAACAAGCTTATCAACTATATCTTTACGGTTGAGTAACTGCTGCAAGGTTTTTAACAAGGGGACGTACTGAAATGTCTTTTTAGAATTTGCTTCAAGCTTATATTCTACAGATTCAACAACATCAAAATTCTCCCTATAGTACTGTTTACGTTTGAATGAAGAAGAAAGTGGGCCCCCTTTTGCTATAGCTTTTACAACGGGATTATCGGCAATAATGGCAAGGTTAACTTCATTAATTATTTGCAGGTCAGCAGGAATACCGTGCCTCTGGAACACTTCAACAGCTGTTGCATTTGACACAGGCACTACAGCCGACGTAAAAATGAAGTGCAATTCTTCCAACAATTGATCAATGGCACAGTTGGGTACATGTGAAAAAACCTCTAATTTGAGCAAGATGGTGGCAAATTTCCTCAATATAGTTTGCTGCAAGTTCTCAATATCAACTTCTACAAAGTTCTCGGTTTCAACGTCTACAATAGTAGGATCAATGAAATCAGAGGGATTTTCTCCATCATCTGTTTCATGATCTTCTGGTTGATCAACCTCATTCACAAATCCTTTTAACACTTCAGGTTTCAAGTCTTTCACAGTGCAATTTCTGTGTTTTCTTCTTTTGTGTGATTTGAAAGTACTACATATATTGGTTTGAAATAAACAGTTTTGGAACACACAAGTGACTGTCTCATAAGACTTGAGATGGTTGTTTATATGGGTAAAGTACTCTTTGAGTGATGTTAGTTCACTTCCAGGACACAAGGAACATGTAATTCTAACTGGTTCTACTGATATCTTTAAGGAGTCAACATGATGTCGACTCAAATGTGTTTTTAGAGCACTCCAAGTTTTAAATGAGCAGGGGCATTCATGATAGGTGCATGGATATGACTGTCTTTGACCATAATGGCCATGCTTTAAACGGTAGTGTTTTAGTAACTGATACCTTGTTGATAAACTTTCATCACACTGCTTGCACTTCCACATGGAAAGCCTAGAAAAAGATGGAGAAAAAACATGTTTGTTCAAGTGTGAAGAATATGTATTAGCGACAAAAATAATTATTAAAAAACTCCATACTTACAACTAGATAGATTTGATCCAGTTTAGCTGCATCCATTTACAAATGCAACAGGGTAAAATCTGGAAAAAAAAATATTGACTTTAATATCTAAACAAGTAATGAAAAAGTGATTTAAGATGGCCAAAAATATATATTGTTGTATTTTACATTACATAATAAAACACAAAGTTGATAAATCATTAAATGAGGAGCACAACCATCAGAATGTGAAGCAGAACCAGTCTGTGTTATAGTTGGTACCCAGTATCAAAGAAAAACTGCATAATAATAGTTTATTATTATGATTCATTATTATTTATTCATCACCAGATTCTAAACAGTTTTACTTTGAAAGATTTCAAAATAGTCTCCCAGATGTGCAAGGACTCTGTTTTTTGACGTAAGACACTGTCATCTCAAGAGTGGTTAAAAACTAGTTTATTTTACCATTTAAAGATAATCTCATTAAAAAATATATAACCAAATCAATTATTGACACTCAATAAGAAACAAATCGTAATACCTTGAAGCTCCATGCAAAAGCTTCAAGTGAAACATTTAAGGAAGACATTTTTTTTTTTTTTTACAAAAGACAACAAACTCGTGACTTTGATCGCCCCTCTCTCTTCAGGTGCTTTCTTGATGAACGCGCCGCTCTGCTCTCATTTTCTCCTCCCCACACCCACCCCGCTTTCTTACCTGCTCCCTTTTTTTTTCATTAAAGTATTTTCACTAATCAATTCACAATTTGTCTGAAACGAGAATCTGAATGGATATGGTTGAATTAGGATTTCTTTGACCGTTCTAAATATTAGATTTGTTCATGAAAGTCTCATCTCTATGCAAACAGATGCGGTGTGTGGGAATCACCTGTTCTTGTGTCTGTTCTATCCCTCAATTATCCCATCCATTTGCTAACAAAGCTTCCACGTGCAACTTCTCTCGTGTTACACGCCCCCAGACTGCTTTAAGCGCTAAAGCTAACCAAGAGAATCCGGTCAATTTTCAAAATAAAAGATTTCAGTCTAAAAAAAAAAAAAATACAAGAAAATAAAACATTAAAAATCCGCGGCCCAGTGCCAAGGGGTCCACGGACCGGTACCAGACCGCGGCCCAGTGGTTAGGGACCACTGCTCAAACGTCTAGTCATCTTTTCATGTTTTGCCTCTGACAAACCCCCCCCGCGCGCGCTAAGCACTCAACCCCCAGCCGCGGCTGCCCACAGGCTGCGCGCGCGCCAGTTATCAGTGCAAAAAGAAAAAAAGAAAGAAAGAAAGACGTCTCCCAAAGGGGAGACGACTGAAACTACCGAGTAAAACAACGTCTCACCCGGTTAAATTTGTAGTGAATTGCGGTTAAATAAATAAATAAATAAATAAATAAAGGAAAGGGTGAAAGAAGGCGTAACACTTCGTGGAAGACGCTTGATCGGAAATCCTGGAGGGAATGATACCCCATTCAAATTTAAGCTAGTCTGAAATTTAGCTACTACAAAAGTACTCCGAAAGGCGTTAATTGTTAGTATAAGTCGGTAGAATTGTATTACCTGTAAGGTTGTGTCAACTAAAAAATGTCGTACTTACCGAATTGTCCGTGGGTGACGAAATAGTTGATATTTACTTCAGCAGAAAACCAACCGTCGTCGTTCATCCAGTGATTGAAAAAAGGCGGGGAAGATAATTCTCCTGACTGCGCATGTGTAAAGTTTATAGTACGGCAAGCCTGTTGGGACAAACTTCTTCAGATTAAACCTTAATTTATTTTAAATTGAACGGGTTATGTTGGATTTAATTCACCATATTTCATAGTTTTGAAATATTGTAATATTATTTAAATACAATGCAACTTGTATGCTTAGACTGAAGAAAATTGGTTATTTTAA
>NC_050513.1:14707286-14717118 GCF_002922805.2 Oryzias melastigma | reverse complement strand
CTGGATGCTGCTTCAATCTGTCTGACCTCATGTTCTTCATTCAGCTCTCCAGTTCCTCCCTCTGTGATGTAGAGCTCTGTGTAGATCACATTCAGAAGGGTTGGATATCCTGCTTTAGCAATTCCCTCAAACACACACTGGAACTTCTTCTTCAGACCAGATTGGACTTTATGTTGACAAACTGCAGCAGGAGGTCCTGAATGAAAACAACAAGCAGAGTTAGTAAACACTCAGCAGCCCAGAATGATCAGGATTTGAATCCATGTTGTTTCATGTGTTGAGACATCACTAAATCTTCATTTATCCAGCAGCTGAAACCTTCAGAGAAATCCTCTTACTGTTCTGCAGTCGATCAGCCAGCTCCTCCTGCTTCATTTTTCTCAGGAAGTTCTCTGTGATCTTCATCAGGGACTCTCTGCTGCTCCTCTTCTCTTCATCTTCATCATCCAGCCTCTCCTTATCCTCCCTCTGACTCAGAATCTTCTGGATCTTCTTCAGCTCCTTCTTCACAAAAGTGACAATGTTGTCCTCCAGCAGCTGCAACAGAATTCTAGATGAATGAGCCAATCAGAGTGAAGTCATGGAGCCAAACATCAGCTCCATGTTGGACACACTGACAATCCACTGGTCTACAAGTTTCTGGGGGATTAAGCACTGGTGCGCCATGTCTGCTCCCTGGGTTCTATTGAAACCTGTTAGTTGTCTTTGGGTCTATGAATCTATATCTTCTACTGCCAATGTCAGGATATTTTGCTAATCCCTTCTGACTAGCTTCATCTGTGATTTATCATCTGAGTCTATGTGTTTTTAGCTTACCAGCACGTCTGCTGTGAGAGTGTAAGCTAGCCTGTCTGCTACATCTCCTCCATGCCTCCTGCTCAATGTGGATTAACGTTTGGGGCATTCTGTCTTTTGTTTAGCAACTATCAACAGCTCTGCTACAGTGCTTTGCCATTGAACTTGGCAAGCTCTGATCAATTCCTCAAGATCTACCACCAGCCCTGCTCCCTGAACAACCACCTTAATGGGGTGGAGAGGTTTGAGAGATTGAGTGATTCACTGAGCTAGGGTCTACCCAAGACAAACAGGTGTGTTTGGATCCCCTATCTCTATTCATGTGCTCCTCACTTGTTCCTCCCCCTTCTCAGTTGAAGCCACTTCTCCAATCAAGACTCCAGTCTTGATTGGAGAAGCATGCACCAGCCTACTGTTTTTTGCACCAGGATTGGATGAAGTCCACCCAGAGTACCTCAAGTCTCTGGAAGGTGTGGGACTGTCTTGGCTGACACGTCTCTGCATCATTGTGCTGCTGTCAGAGACAGTACCTTGCACTAGATGATGGAGAGGTTGTTCCCCTTTTCAAGAAGAGGGACCGGACAGTGTTATAACTACTGGGGAATCCCACTGCACACTGGGAAAGTGTATGCCAGGGCACTGAAGAGAAGAGTTTGGTTGATGTTTATACCAATACTTGCCAATGGTCATGTGTTCTGGGTCATGACTAAAAGAACGAGATCCCAAACACAAGCGACCAAAAGGATCTTCCTCTGCAGGGTGGATCCTCTCCTCTCCTTAGGTAAAAGGTCCGAGTGTCAACCTTGATTATACTCTCTTTTTGTGTCCACATTACTATGATCACCCGGTCTGCTTACTTCCACCTTTGTAACATTTGCCGTCTTTGTCTCTCCCACACTCCTACTTCACTGCTGTCCTTGTGCACAGCCTAGTTACCTCCCATCTCGACCACTGGAATTTCCTTTTGTTTTGACTTCCACAGAAAACTTTATATAAACTTTAATTGGTTCAAAACTCCCTTGCTCCAATCATCTCTCGGTCGCCCTTTATCCATCACCTCACTCTTGTTGTGCGTCCCCTCCATTGGTTTCCTGTTACTCACCAAATCAATTTCAAGATACTCTTGAATATTGAAGCCCTCCACAGCCCCTCCCTACCTTATGTATCTCTTCCATACTTCCATTCCCACCCACTCTCTTAGATTCTCTGCTGCCCCCCAGCTGGCTGTCAATACTACTCCCATTGCTAGCTTTGGAACACTCTCCCCTATGACATCCAGAATACTGACTTGTTTTTATTCTTTAGAGTAAATCTCAGAATCCATCTATTTGTAAATATCTCACTCTTGATTACATCACCCACTTTTACTTATGTTGTAATTATTATTATTATTTTGCTTCTACTCTTTCCTCCCTTAAGGTGACCTTGAGAGTTTAGAAAGATGCCACATAAATTAAATATATTGTGACTAATACTATTATTACTATTACAAAGTAAAGAATGAAAATGACTGAACAGAATGATGGAAAGTTAGTTGTTTATACAGACCTGAAATATGGAGTCCAGCTGTATTTGATCCTGCTGGACAGACGGACCACTGGGAGTCTCTGGAGTCTGCTGGTCCACTCTGTGGAGAATCATCAATAATGAACTATGTTCTGTCTGTGTGCACAGAGACTAATCCCAGGTGAAGGTCCATGAAATCAGATGTGAATATGAACAGGGAACCAGATGACTCACTGTGGTGTAAAAAAATGCACTGGTCCTGCTGATCCTCTGAGAATCAACAGCTCAGTCTGTAAATGTTTGCAGCTTTTAGTTCATTTTGAGCACCATCAGCTTTTACCAACACTTTCTATAAAGCTGCACATCCCTGCTAAAGTGACATGGAGCAAGGCACTTAATCCTAATGTTAGTTTAGATCAGATTGTGGATGGTGTCAGTCAGAGTCAGCAATCAATGTGTTTTGCAACATCTCTGCTCTCAGAAAGACTTTCAGAACTCAGAAGATCTGATCACATATGATGCCCCAGTGGGTCTGATCAGAAATCAAGAACTCAACCAGACCTCAAGTCATTAGCTGAAAATTATTGATCATCTGAACTATTATCCAGTATCCTTTTACTCTCACAAATACTTACTGGTCCACTCCTGAGCTGATGTCATCGAATTTAATAGGTAAATCCATTGACTGGTCACTGCTGAAGGACTCACACCTGGAATCATCTTCAGCTCCAGGTTGGTTCCTGTGAAGAATGAAGGTTGTTGATGTGAGTTCTGAGCTCTGACATGAAGAAGAGTCGTGGAAAGTTAGAGATGTTCATCTCACCTCTGAGTTTTGCTCTGGCTCTCATCTTTCCCAACTCTTGAACTGCCGTCATCAAATTTAATAGGTAAATCCTTTGACTGGTCACTGTTGAAGGACACACAGCTGGGTTCATATCCAGGTCCAGGTTGGTTCCTGTGAAGAATGCTCTGGCTCTCATCCTCCCCAACTCTTCCTTTTTTAGAGGGAGGGGCTCCCTCCTGTGTGTCCTCCCACTGATCCATGCTGCTGGATTCACTGGATCCACTGGATCAGCTCATACACACTTTCTACCTTCATCTGCAGAGGAAACACTCATCATCAGCTCTGATCCTCCTTCACTAACAGATCAGCTGCTCCTCCACTGATGGGCTCTTCTCTTGTGTTTCCTCTCAGGTTCAGGTGAATGTAGATAATATTCACGATAAACAAACTGATTTCAATTATTGTGCTTGATCTGCTTTGCATAAAATCTGGGATATGTGAGGAATAGCATTTTCAATAGTCTTTCAGTTATAAAATACTTTATTTAAATATTAACTATATTTGATTTGGCACCCTCTGTTGCATCACCTTTTGCTGGGATTGGCATTGGGGGTGACTCCTTCTTTTGTCTCACTTTCTACATTCTATAATCCTCCACAGTAGAACACAGACACTCATCTGAGCACAGATGTCAGCTCACCTTCGCACCTTTTCTGTCAGATGCCCTAAATGATAAAACCCTGTATTTTCTCTGAGCTGGGGACCGGCACATGGACCCAGACTAGGGCCCCGATATGGCTACACAGTTAGGCAGTAGCGTGAAGGGTTTTGCCCAAGAACCCACACTGGATTCAGGTCATTGAACCCCCATGAGATACAAACCCTGGATTTCCATATGTCAGCTCTGCATGCAGCCAACTGAGTCATTCAGGCACTTGGCGGACAAGAGCAAGTAAACAAAAGAAGAACATCATATTAGAAAAGCGCATTCTTCAACATGCAACACATGCTGGGTGTGAATGTAGCTTAACAGTAACATCTGTCCAACACAAAACATTCAACTATTATCTGCTTGCTCTGCTGCTGAACAGGAGAAGTTAGAGAAAAATAAAACAAAAACAGTATATAAGGAGGAAAGACAACAACACACAAGTGAAGTTGTTGTTTAAGTCCAATGCTACATTCACACTGGGAATATGTTGCACTTTCATGAACACACTCTTAGCTTACTGTTTACCAGCACTTGCCCGCCACCTACAGCTGGAAGAATTTTGGTGTAACGTGTCGATGCAAATCCAGGCTTTTCAACTTCAATTTCAACTGGTTGAACTTTCAATGTGCATCCAGAAAATGCCTAGTTTTGAGCATAGATTCCAAAAACTGACCTAAAAACTCAAGACATTGACAATATCTCGAGTATTATCAATGTCATAACCTTCTAGAGAAGAGTTGTTGTTGCTTTTTCTTGCTCACAGCAGGGATTGAATTGGAACCCTCCCATGTTGCTTAAAAAGCCTGTTGCAAAAAAATGAAAAGGAGGGAAGTAAAGGTGGAAGCTTCCAGACTAATTTGAAAAACTGTTTGTTATCATATGAATGTTTAATGAGGGGAACTTTCTCCTTTCTGAGAGTTCAGTTTCCTTCTCTGCTGTTCTTTTTTCCTCCCAGAAGCACAGACTTATCACTGCACAGAAGAGAACAGACACACTCTGGCAGCATAAGGGGGAATCAAAATGTATTTTTATGCTACGACATGCAGAAACATGATCTCACTGACTTGTCCAAATTCTTCAGCAGAGCTTCTCCCTGAGCAAGTTTCTGCATGCAGCAGTAGTTTAGAGTAACTCCCTCGCTCTCCTAGGCTTGTTTACATTAAAAGTGGGGTCATCTGGACCCCACAAGACAGTGCACTGAACGGTTTTTTTTTCAATGATTGTCGATCTTCACTGTTGTCCACTGACAGACATGAAGTCTTGTCCACCTTTGTCATGGAGGGGCTAACACCTCAATGTAAGGGTGGGGTCATCTGGTTAAACAAGTCACAAACAACAACTTCATGAAGATGACTGTTCTGGAGTCTTAACAAACTCCTTTAATGGGGTTTTCGTTGAAAAGGTTTTACGTCACAGTAAAATAGATGTTTCTGAGGAAGTAGAGGGGAAAGTTTTCTTACATTTGCTCAGATAAAACCTCCACTTCATGAATATCGTCTAGATTTTTGGGTTCAGATGAGTGTTTTGTTTCTTTTAGTAACCCCCCCCCCCCTTTTTTTTTTTACAGATTCCTTGTCTAAAATTGTATCATCATGGAACAGTTTCTTGTTTCAGTTCAGCAGGAATCAGATTTCTTTCTTTCTGTTTGAAACGACTGTTTACCGAACATTTAGGGAGCCTGACAGCACATCCACGGATCAAACTGAACTAGAGTTTCTATAAAGAAAGCTGTCTCAAGACACCTTAATAAAACACGTTTTTTCCTTTTCTTAAAGAAACTTTTATCAGTAGACAATAGAAAAGATTTTCATGAAGACTCACTGCCAGAAGAACAAAACAGGAACATCTGCTTGAATAAATTCAGCTCTCTCCAACCTGGTTCTTCTGTACACTGAGCAGAGCTAATCCCACTGTTGGTGTTTCTTCGTCCTCTGTGAGTGGTTCTATCTTTCTTGTTAGCGTCTGTCACATTCACCTTAGCGTTTTTTTGGGAGATGAGTCATAAGGTCTGTGATGAAAATAACTCTATTCCTATTGTGAAACACGGAGGCGTACCCCTGATGGGTTGGGGATGTGTGAGCTACAAAAATACAGGAAACTTGGTCAAAGTTGATGGCAAGACGAATGCAGCATGATTCTTAAGATACTGCAAAAAAAAAAAAAAAAAGAAAAAAAACTGGTACTCTTATGTTTGAAGCCTGCGAACGGGACACATCTAGACATTTCAAAATACAAGTCCGCCTGTCATTGGTTCCTACAGACTAAGGTGAAGGTTCTAGAGTCGTCTCCTGAGCTCAAACAGGCAGTTCAAGCAAGAACTTAAAGGAACTTGAGGTTTCTCTGCTAAAAAGAATGGGCTGCTTTATCATTAGAGAAAATAAAGAACTACATCAACAAGAGACTTCAAGCTCTTATTGAGGCAAAAGGAGGGAACACTAGGTATTAAGACCTCAATTATGTCCAGATTCTGGTTTGATGAAATGTTACACATCTGGTTTGGGATCCACTGAATTTTCCCTCTACTCTTAACAAGATGGTCCTCAAGGGGGTGCTTTTTGTAGGCACACTAGTAGGGTCACTTGACATAAGGTCACAAGACTAAAACAAAAATGTATTCACACTTAAGTTGACTCAGTGTTATTGGTTTTTATTTTCTCCTAGACACCGGATGGAGTTGAACTGGATTTGTGTTTAAATTACTGAATGTCAACAAGTATTGTAGTGATGGTCACATACACATTGGGCAGTGCAAGGAATTGTGGCATACCATTCCCTTTGCCTGTCTGGGCGGATTGCGGTTTAAGTGTGGGTCTTTGTCTATGTGTTTTGTTGTCTGGCATTTTTCGTAGAATTTGAAAAATAAAGCAAGAGTTCATTATAACTTTCATATATAAATATACATTTATAAAATGTATATTTCTCAGCCTCCTTAATCATAGCATTTCTACAGTACTATCTGAATATGTTTCACACTGACAAAAAATTTTGATAGTTAAACCGTTTCTGACTTTTTTGAAAATCGACTTGTTTTTGCTTTTAGCATGAAGTACTTAAATTTTAATTTTGAAAAATACCCTATAAAATTAAGTAGCACCTAACATTACAAATCAAGTTGAGATGACTCAACAAGATTATATCTATCTATGTTTCCATAATGTATACAAAACTAGTTAAACTGCACCTTCATCATCATGTTACAGTAGCATCATTCAATTATGGTGCGCCAACATACTTGCATTGAGATCTCCCAATACAAATGTTTATTGCTATATAATCACATTTGAGTTAGATGGAAATACTTTCCATAATTTTTATTGTTCACCCCAAAAATGTTTTTTTTTTACTTAACCTCAGATTTCAAAAGCAGAAGAAAATATGAAAAGATGAATTGAAATAAATTGGTGCAGTCACTTTAAAACACACACATACGCACATAAAACAAACAAAAAAACAATCGTTTCCAAATTCAATGACATTCTGGGTGAAATAGACTAAATCATGGCTGAGCAAACTTTTTGACTTGTGGGCTACAAAGGGTTCTAAAACTTGACAGAACCAGGACCAGAGTGTTTGGATAATCCACCTCAGTCATGAGAGAAAGAAATAACATCAAATCTGAATGAAACATTTCAATTTTTGAATTAATAAAAAACATTGAGCTTTTATTTTAGTACCAATTGCACCAATGGTTTCAGGGAAAACCGTAAACTTGGAGAAATGCTGCATTCATGTGGTGTTGAAATGATCAGGAAAAATAAGTGACTCAGAAAACATATCAACTTTAAAAAAAAAAGAAAAAAGCAATTCTACCAATACCACGAAAATTAAGAATAATTCTCTGCATCCAGATAAAGGTCAATGTATTTATAGTGCACCATCTATGGGGTCACAACCCAATTATAGGGGGGGAAAAAAAGCAAATAAGGATTATTACTGTAATTTATTCTCGTTTTCGGACTGGATTAAATAGTTGAATGGGCCGCATGTGGCCCTCGAGTCTCTAGGCTAAATTGACAAACCTGAAGTTAAAATGTATCACTTAAACTACACATGATGCCCTACATTATTTAGAAACGATTGACGTTTTAAGTAAAAAAAAAAAAAAAGGAAGTTTACTCACCAAAGTATGAAGTCTTCCAACATCTTCAACAAAAAGTGTTGAAAAAACGTTTTACAGTGAGTGCCGCTGTGGAAACAGGAGACTAAACATTTAACGGCAACACAACCAAGACGGGGATGTTTGGAAAATGTAGTTTTTGGCCAAAAAAATAACAAATCATCATTTAAACTCTTATTTCTTTTGTTTAAGAAACAATCACAGATTTTATTTTACAAAAGAGCATATATCCTTCTGCATGTCCAGGAAAAACAATAGAGACAGACACATTTATGGATGGTTTCTTGTCAGATATCTGTACAGACATTTGATTGCTGTAAACTATAAAGTTATGGTTTGTAAAAACATCAAATACTGTCGTTTTAGAAGAAAATATTACTGTAAAAACGAGATTTTTTTTTGTTTAAACATTTTGTTACAAAGAAAAAAAACACAATTACTCAAGTGCAGGGGCGGAGCTAAAACATTTTATGTGGGGGCAGAAGACTGTGGAAGGGAAATGAGGACAGAGTAGCGAAAGACTTAAAACAAAAGGACAAAAATGTGTTTCTAACACTTAATTGAATATGTTAAAGTCGGCACCGACCAGTTTCAGTTTTTAAGTGCAGAAAAGAATCACTTAAAGTTAATTTATTCCATCAAAGCTGTGAACACTTTGTCAGGAACCTTGATTTCAATAAATTGATGTATTCCTTTATTCTAAAAATCTAGTGTTAGAGTCAATTATGAACTGATTTTTAAAAATATATATTATAAACCAGTAATTAGAGCCAAAATTAATATAATTAGTAGATTTCATCAAACATATCAAATCATACAAATCATGTGATCTTTAGTCCAGTATAGCTACAATATAAACAAACTCAGGCATGTCCAGACATGTTCTCTGATTAGCTTTCTAATACTTTTGATGGTTGTTATTGTAGCAATGTGTTTGGATTAAAGTTCTATTGCTCACAAAAATATTTATGCATTTTTTCACGTTCTTGAAGAAAATGTGCAAGGGTCAAAACTGACCCATAACACCATTAAAGTAACTAGAGTTTAGAATTTCCAATAGATCAGGCTAATTCATTTCAGAGATCTGTTCTACACATTTTACTGCCAGTAAAATTCAAGTACATTTGTTTTATTAATATGATTCTCTTGAGGTTACTTTATTTATTTTTATTGATATTTTGAGGCATATACTTTTTTAAAGCCTCCATAAACCAACAAAAAAATTAAAATACAACCAATACTTTCATTGATAAGGAAGCCTAACAAGATAACCAAGAGATGACCGAAAAAAAAAAAAAAGTATTACTGATTGTTTTTAGTGTATTTTAAAGCTGATTTGAGACACGGGTCAAAATTGACCCGTTAACACTGAAAGTTAATACAAGAGGAAGGTTAAAGAGTAACCAAACCCTAAATCAAGGGTTTTTTTTTTAGTTGTTGACCTCTATAAATGGGACTTTAAAGGTGCTGTATGTTTGTCAAAATTACAGTAAAACTTGAAAATACAGTCAAAAATAGCCTATGTGCTGCCCCCTACAGGTTGAATCATGGTATTACAGTTGATTTTCGGGATTGGTCAAACCATTTAAGTCCCACGTCATGATCTGCAGCTCCTGTAATGATAACTATCCTCTTCCCAAGCCCCACCCCATCATTTTGGCTGTGGGCGGAGTCAGCCTCCAACTTCCCTGTTTGGTTACCCTTTTTTCAATGCATAAAGAAGCAGGTATTGATGTTTTTTTTTTAAATCTTTGTCAATAATGATACTAATACTGACTCAAAAATTGAGGGGCAACATTTTTTACTGGAAGCCCCACCCCCCAATGCCCCCTGTAGCTCTGCCCCTGCTCCAGTGCCATTTTTATATGTGTAAAAGAAGTACATATAGTTTGTTAGCATACATGAAATTCAAGCTAGA
>NC_050513.1:14703592-14707240 GCF_002922805.2 Oryzias melastigma | reverse complement strand
AAAAAAATCATTAATAATGTGTTAAAATTCAAAATTTAAAAACATATATTTACAGAGCATTACAAATATAACTGTCAAGCTAGGTTTGAAAGTGTCCATGGACCGTGTGGCGCTTGTCCGCCTCATCGTACGCACGTCAGTATTCTGTGACGCTGTTCTCGATGCACAGCACCGCGTAGGAGCTGGAGCAGCTGCTGGGGCTTTGCTGCGTGAAGCTGCCTCGCAGAAGTGAGGCCGCCATGCCCGTCACTGCCTGATCGCTGACGCGCCACGACTCGCACATGTGGTTCACGTCACGCTGCCCCTCGCGAGTCGACCCGTGCCACACCATCTTCTCCCGCCTTAAAATGACGTACATTGTTTCAATAATTAACAGTATTTGTTAAAACGTTAGTAAATAAAAGTACAACTGCCTCACCATGTGTCGTCTCTGAGAACATCCTTGCCGTCGAACGAGTAGATGGAGACGTTTTCGTTCATTCTGCGATCTTTAAACATGTCGGTCCAACTATCAAAGAGAACCTCATCCTGTGAATTAAACAAATTAATTAGTCAAAATATCTATAATGGAGAGAAAGCTTTAGATCAGGGGTGGGCAAACGTTTTCATTCGGAGATGCTGCCTGCCTGGCCTCCTTTAGATCCAGTTCTCCTGGCAGGTGTGGCCAATGTGCCTTGATTGGCAGCTGAGGAGGCCTCACCAAGCAAGGCAGGGAACAGAGCAGCAGGCTGTTGTTGAAAGAATGTAAGAACTGGAGCCAAAACTCTGGAGATAAAGAGTCTAGAACAGGGGTCGGCAACCTTTAAAAGTAGTGGAGCCATTTGGTCTCGTTTTCTACTGATCTAAACCCAGAAGGAGACGTATCTTTACCTTTTACCTTTAGTAGAGGCCAAATTAGCGAAAAATCTAGCTCGTTACTTAATTATTAGCTGAACTCAAAATTAGCATAAAATTCCTCTGTAAATTAAATCAACCCAAAATGCTGTCATGTTGCTTAAAAGAAAAGCTAAACTCTAAATTCGCATTAAAACTCCAGTAGATAACAAATTAGCCGAAAAATGTTAGCATATATTGCTAAAATATTAGCTAAACTCCAAATTAGCATAAAAACTCATTAGAGGCCAAATTATCAAAAAATCTACCTTGTTATTTAATTACTAGCTGAACTCCAAAATTGCCTTAAATTCCTCAGTAAACCAAATCAGTCAAAAATTTTAGCATGTTGCTAAAACAGAAGTTAAACTCTAAATTGTTTGAAAATGACTATTATTTTCTTTTTTTTCAGCCAGAGAGCCACCATGGCGAGATGAAAGAGCCACATGTGGCTCTGGAGCCGCAGGTTGCTGACCCCTGGTCTAGAAGGTCCAAAGACTCTCTGGATAAATTGGTTTCTGGCCTACGTCTGCAAGTTGGCCAACTCTAGATTGATACTGGTCTGTTGCCAATAAAAAAATAGAACGTTAATTAATCAGAATGTTTACATCGCCCAGGTCATGTCTGCGTTTGAAGTCCGTCTCCTCCGTAATGCAAGCTTTAGGCAGGAGTTCTGTTCTTAGTCCGTCAACGGGAAGCTGGCGCAGATTTTTTAGTAACAACTTTTGTTGTAATTTCAAAATAAAACTTTATATAAAATCTTTTTTTTATATATTTATGGTGACGCGCTCATGTGACTATGCATATAAACACAATAGACATAACGCCGGCGACAACTTTTGCCGTGGACGACAAAAGTTTTATTTTGAAAGAACAAAAAGGTGACATAATTTATTTATAATTTATTAACAAATGTGTTTAAAATGTGTATTTTATTTTAACTCAGTGAGGAAAGAGAGGAATTAGTCCTTCGTGAGAAGACAAAATGCATTCAGTTACAAGAGGAAGTATATGAACCCTTGGGGAGTACATAAATTTCTGTACAAAATTGACATTTTTTTTTTCTTATCTCAATGTAAATCCCAACAATAGAGAGTAAATAACACCAATTTATTTTTTTCTTGTGTCTATTGAACCATTTGTGTCCCCAGTTTATGCAAAAATAGGGTTTATATTTCCTCCTGCAGCGGTACTGACTGACGGTTGTGAGACGGACTCTCCCAACAATAGAGACGCATCATTACCCACAGCCAGCTTTATTGTGGCGGGGTATAAAATAAACTAGTAAAGCAACAAAAGGCACTCAACTTGAGTCAGAAACACCCAAGCCCAGTTGGAAATTCCTGGTTTGAGTGAATAATGGGCTCAGTTTCCCCACCTTCAGATTGACGATGGGTACGCCGCTTCTTTGAGCGCTGTGGACGATGCTGTAGAGATCCTGAAGTGTTGAGGATAAAAAGGCCCGAAACGTCCCCTTCAACTTTATGGCCTGGGCCTGCTTGTAGCACATGGCGTCGACGCCAATGAGGCCGCGCATGCTTCCGGTTTGAGGTGTGTTGAGGGCAACTACGTGAAGCTGTGGAGAAACACAAAAACATAATGTTTAGTTTCCACTACGTGGATTTTTAGCTTCAGGAAGAGAAACCATTACCGCTCTTCTGCCGTTGTGTTGGTGGTATGACAAGCGTTCATCTGCAGAAATCGGATAGCTGGGATTCGTCCGCGAAGGGTACCGGGAATCGAAGTTCTGCCTGGAATCAGGGAGGTATCGTGGATCGTTGTAGGGAGGGTTGGGTGGGTCCACATGGGTCGGGGTTCTGGAGTGATCCGACGAGTATGGAGTGTGAGGAGCTTCCACAACTGCAACCCTATTATCCTGCAACAAAATGCGTGTATTGGTAGCGTGTACTTTTGAGATATGATTACGCAAAACATACAAACTGTACTCACATCTACACTTGGTAAGGGGATGTAGTTCCCAAGCTGAAAAAATAAATGAACTAAATAAGAAAAAGCAGAATTTAAGGTGCTTTGGTGATTATATGGGACAAAAGCTGAACCTGGACTTGTTGGACTCCGTCTTGGACTCGTAGATAGAGGTCTCTCCGGTCAATAATGTACACCAGCGAACCTTCAGGGTGTCTCCTCCCTGTTGCCGCCATGGTTTCGTAAGATCTCAACATTGTCACCTACAAACACAAACACTCTTCATAACTTTAAGTAAACTAGGTGAATATTAAAAAAATATCAATTGATCATCTACGACTGTGTTTTTCAAACTTTTTTGTTTAGGTACACTTTTTCCTTGACAATAATTCTGCGGCACACCAGCATTAAAAATATGTAAAACAAGAGAAACTCTATTGAAGTACAAGTCTCTCCAGAAAAAGTCACTTTTGTGACATTTTTTTGTAAAAAGCTGGAAGTTTTGGCTGTTTTTCCTAAATGTTGTAATAAAAGTTGTGATCATTTTCAATAATCATTTTCAAATTAATTATAGATTTGCTCAAGTAGTGGTTTTTCCCTTTATGAAAGTCTTTATTAATATGCAATTTTATGTGACCTTACAAAAAAATCAATAATATATTCTTACCAGAGTGATTTATTATTTTTTTAAATATTTCTTTAAAATGTTTGTGCCAGAGCAATTGTATTTTTTTTAATTATCACAACATTGTTTTTACATAAATAAAAAACATTTATGATTATGTTTAATTGTAACAACACAAACATTCTATGTTTTATTTTATTTTTTTTTCTTCATACAAAATGTTG
>NC_050513.1:14673674-14703526 GCF_002922805.2 Oryzias melastigma | reverse complement strand
TTTTGAGTAAATGAATTGTTTTATTTTAGTAGAATAGTGCTGTCACTTTAACCCAATGCATTATGGGAGATGCAGTGCGAAAACTCATGCTGGTCAAACTCACGTCTCTGAGCTTCATTATTTTGTTCACTTTTTCTACGGTCTGACACCGGATACCGCGGGAAGCTACACCGCTAAACACGAGTTTTAGTTGTTATTTTTGTTGTCCCAGTAAAAAAGCGAGGATATTAACTTTTGATTGGTCAGACCGATGACATGATTAAGCCTCCAAGAATGATTGGTCGAGACAGCTGGAGGGGCGGAACTTTTCCAAACAAACAGCTAGCTGTGGCTAAATCGTGGGACGTCATCGTTATCAAAAAATCTTTATTGGAATCATGTAAACACAAAGAAAAAAAGTATTTCATGGTATTTCATTTTCGTTTTATAAAGGGTCTGTTTGGATGAAAACAGAGCCAATATTCTGGTGATAGAAGATTTTTTTAGATCAGTGAAAATGAATGATTTCTCTGGTTGAAAAACACTGTTCTACATAACTAGTCGACAGTTTGTGGTCACTCAGACAAGAATCATCCATTTGCATAAATCCCAGTACTGCAGACCTTTGGCATTCTAGCTGTTGGTTTGTTGAGGTAATCTGGAGAAATTTACCACGCTGTCCTAGAAGCCCCTCCCACACGTTGGATTGGCTGGATGGACACTGCTCCCACAACATCTCTAAGGCGTTTAGATCTGGCCACTCCATTACACATAGAATACCAACTTCCTTCTTCTTCTCTAAATAGTTCTTGCATAATTTGGACGTGTGCTTTATCAAAATTCTTCCAGGACAAAAGGAAACAACTACCCGGCTATTACAGCAGTTATGAACCTTTATGACAATCATATATTTACTTACACCAGAAGAGAGTCCGGGATGTCCTGGAGCTCCAGGTGGTCCTGGGGGGCCAGGAATACTCACGGCTGCCATTTAAATAAAACATATTAATCTTTGATGATGATGATGATGGAGGTCTGCCTAAATGCTAAGCAATAAGAGGTATTACTTTGTATGCGGTCGTACGGGCCGGTCAGCAATGGTCCTGGAGGACCTGGTGGGCCTGGAGGTCCGGGTCGACCATCATAACCTCTTCCTGGTTGCCCAGGCAGCCCTGGATTCCCCGGTGGACCAATGATTGAGTCACCTTTGGGTCCCTGGAGGATAAGAAGCATCTCTTAATAAAAAGGTAAGCTACTAAAACAAAGACTGCTTTTAAAAGTCTCGTCTTACAGGCGGTCCAGGAACCCCTGGAGGGCCAGCGGCGCCATATCCATATCTTGGGTCATAGTATCCACCAGCTGGTTCCCCTTTCTCTCCTTTCAAGCCCATCTCACCTTTCAGCTCACGCTGTACAGACAATTATTCAGAAATAAAACTTTTTTTTTAAACTTACATGAATAAGATAGAATCCTTATAGTTAATCTCAACAGATTTTACCTTTAACGTGTAAAAGTCAAAGCTTGACCCAAAACCTGCACCAGAAATGTGATGGTCATTAATGAATGAGATTCATTAGTATTAGTCTAAATTTCTGTAAATTGACTTTACCTGGAATCTCTAATTGTCCTGGAGGTCCTCGATCCCCTTTGTCCCCTTTAGCTACAAACAAAGAAGTTTAGTATCAGCTGTTGAAAAAAAAAAAGTTATTTAAACTGTTAAAACACACATTTAAAGAACTCACCAGCATAAAATCTATTATTCTCATTATATCCCTGAGAAAGAGAAGAAGCTTAGAACAGAAGACTTCATATAATCTTAAATCCAGGTATTGAAAAGGAAGAATTATTTTCTTATTTTAGTTATTAGATACATATAATGTATTAGGATAAGCCACACACATGAGCTCCATCAATGGGGACAGGAAGCCCAGGAGGTCCTGGAGGTCCGGGGGGTCCTGGAGGACCCGGGCGACCCTGGAGCATATAAATGTTACGGTTTTCCATTAAACTTTTGTAATAAAATAACGTGTTTAATTCATATTTATTCGATAATTATTACTTTTAAAAATTGAGAATATAAAAAAAAAAAACATGAAATCTAGGCAGGGTGAAATTCATATGATTCAACCCTAAAAATTAATAAAAAACCCAAAATATATTCATATATCAACCTGAACACGATTATTATATGGATATCTTGTGTCTGAATCTCCTTTTTCTCCTTTGGCACCATTCAGTCCTGGACGTCCCTGCCAAAAAGAAAAAAAGGTCACAGAAATCAGAGGGTTTTAGCATTCTGTCCACTGGATGACTTATATATTTAAATAAAACTTGGTTTAAAAAGTGCCTACGTTCAAAAGATACACAGTTATTGAGGCTTTCAAAGTATTATTTTAGTTTGAAAAAAATGCACTTTTAACTTTTAAAATTGTACTTTTTAGTACTTTTTTGTACTCTAGTATTTTTTGATTGGGTGTGGTATCACAAAGTTTTCTTTTAATCATGTTTATTTGTTATAAGTTATATATTCTTACCGGTCTTCCAGGGAGCCCGATCTCTCCCTTTATACCTGGAGGGCCATAAGGACCCTGGAGAAATAAGAATGCTTTATTTTAAACTTGAATCAGTTGATCAAACAACTCAAAAGTGGTGAACGACTATACATACAGGGGGTCCAACTGGGCCAGGGAGTCCTTTGTCCCCCTGCAAGTTGCCAAAAATGACACAAAAATAAACATTTTAGTTAGAAGAAATTACAGATACATCAAAATTTATCAATCAGCTCAAAACGTATACTTGTATTTTATAGAAAATCAGTTAACGTTGATAAAAATAAAATCAGTGGCTGGATGGCTCAGTAGGATGAATACAAAAATGGTGCATGGGAAATTTAATCCAGTGTGGGTCTGTAGCCAAAATCTTCTTATATAGCCACAAGGGGGTCCAAGTCTGGGTCTCCCTGTGCCCGTCCCCAGCCCGGCTAAAATACAGGTTTGTGTCAGGAAGGTGTCAGGAAGATGATAAAAAAAATTAAACTATTCTTACAAAGTTCCCAGTTTGTAGGATTCATCTGCAGACTGTTTTGTAGTCCATTTCATTTAACCCACAATCAAAGCCTCATGTCATTTACAGTGCACTGCACTGATTCTTAAAAGCCTCAATATACCGTCTTTCCTGACAGGCCTCCCAAGTATAAAGGATTCCCATCAGGCCCCATTATGATGCCGGGTTCCCCCTTCTCTCCCTGAGAAAATCAAATTCAGAAGTATTATAACAGTTCACACAGTAACAATTGAGCGCTTACAGTACATGAAATTATAAAACAATGTATCTACACCCTCCCTTTGTCAGAACAAATCTCTAATCTCAGTAAATACAAGATGTATACCTTCACTGCATATCCTGGAGGACCTGGATCCCCTTTATCTCCTTTTTGTTCCGTAATCTGCTAAATCAAAAATAAACGAGACAAGTTCCATTTAGTCAGCATGACGATGTGTAACAATTTTATAATTTATTAAATTGCACCCTTGAATGCTTCTAGATGACTATTACTCACATGTCTTCCTGACACGTAAGTAAACTCTCCTGGAACTCCAGGAGGCCCTGGAGGTCCGGGTGGCCCGCCATCTCGTCCAGGGAGACCCTGTGTTTCAAGCAAGAAAAAGTTGAGCCAGAAATATGCAACAAATTAGATTTTTATTGAGAAAGTTTTTGTTATCTAGTGCCTGTAGCATTAATTAGCTCTTAAGAGTTGACCAAGACTCCAGAGAGTCCAAATCACCAATTTTAAGGTGCACCGACGGTCCATTTCAACGTGTTTTTAGAGTCGAGGCAAGGCACGTTTATTTATGTAGCTTATCTAAGGTTTTCTGGAAGTCTGTTCCAGATATGTGGAGCATAGCAACTGAATGCAGCTTCTCCATGTTTCGTTTTGACTCTAGGAACTGACAAAGGTTCTGCCATCAGATCTTTAATCCTTGAAATATTTCTGAGATGATAATAGGCTGATTTTGTGACTGTCCATCACTACACCCAAGTTTCTGGACTGGTTGGTGGTTTTTAGATGGATAGACTGAAGTTCTGTAGTGACCTCCAACCTTTTTCTATAGCCTTAAAGACAATAACTTCAGTCTTGTAATTGTTTAACTGAAGTAAGTTGCTGCACATCCAGTCATTAATGTCCTCAATGCATTTACCAAGAGCCCGTACAGGGCCTCGGTCTCCTGGTGTCAGTCTAATATATATCTTTGTGTCATCTGCGTAGCTATGGCAACTAATGTTGTTCTTTATAAATAGCATGTAGATGTTAAATAGAAGTGGCCCCAGGATGGAGCCTTGGGGAACTCCAAATGCAATTTCTGTTGACTCAGCTATGAAGTCACCATAACTGCAGTAAACTCTGTTGGGAGGTAAAGCGGCCTCTATTCAACAGTCAGATGTGAACATTGACTATCCATAGTCACTGGGTTGGCAGACTAGCTGTTGTTGATCCAGGGCGGAGTGTTGCCGGGTCTTGGTGATGGGCAGAACACAAACATCTTTAACACAATTGCTAATCTCACTTATCCATGTTGTTTGTGAGGGATTTGGATTTGTGAGGGATTTGTGAGGAAAAGGAGTTTGAATGGCTGCCACTGTAGCATGGTTACCGCCAAACCTGCAGCCCTGCTTTCTCCTGACTTTCCGCTTGTTAGGACAGGAAACCAACAAAGGGCTACTTTGCTACCTCTACCAGAGTCACGTGCAAGCAGATAAACTCACTTTGTAACATATTCTGATTTTCTGATCATGTTATCTATAGATGTAGTAAGCTTGACCAAATGTGCACAGAATGTACAAAAAAACATCATTAATGCACCAGGCTGCTGTACCTGTGTGCACCACCATGCTAATTTAGCAGCTAACAATGATACTTAACATCTTAGAGGTAATCAAGTGTCTTTACCCTTTCTCCTTTCTCCCCGGGATCTCCTTTTAGACCCTAAAAAAAAAACGAGAATGAGATCTGATTAGTGCTTAAAATAAAAGCAGAAAAAGAACAAGATAAACGTCTTTTAAGTATAGTAGTCATCGGAGTACAAGTCGCGTTTTTTTCTTTGCACAGTTTGGCAAGACTTAAACTCAGTTTAAACTGAAAGTGATTTTTAAAACATCAATATTCAACCAGGGCTGCACGGTTGCGCAGTGGTTAGCGCTCTCGCCTCACAGCGAGAAGGCCCCGGTTCGACTCCCGGCTGGGACCTTTCTGTGTGGAGTTTGCATGTTCTCCCCGTGCATGCGTGGGTTTTCACCGGGGACTCCGGCTTCCTCCCACTGTCCAAAAACATGCTTCATAGGTTGATTGGTGACTCTAAATTGCCCCTAGGTGTGAATGTGTGAGTGACTGGGTGTGTGATTGAGGCCCTGCGACAGACTGGCGACCTGTCCAGGGTGTACCCCGCCTTCGCCCATCAGTAGCCGGGTTAGGCTCCGGCACCCCCGCGACCCCGAAAGGGAAGAAGCGGTCAAGAAAATGGATGGATGGAATATTCAACCACATATTTGTTATTTTCCCTCAATGACCAGTTGCCCTTTAGCTGTTGTTTACCACTAACAACCACTAGAGGGCACTGAAGGTGCATCAGTATTTGCTTCTGACAGCAAATAAGAAGAAGTAGTGTTGTCCATAACAAACATGGAGGAGAATCTGATAGTTCTACTCATGAACCTTATGATATATTTTTTATTTGCCTTGAGAAATTATTATTCTTGTTTTTATTTTTCCTTCCCTGGGCTAAAGCGGGACAAAAGGCATCAGATTCCCAGCCAGCAAGGCCAAGCGGGCCCCAAATGGTTTAAAAGTGGGGAGAAAATGTGGGCCCCAATTGGGTTTGTTCCCAGTTTCAGTGGTGGATCCACCTGTGTTTGCTCAGGTTGGCTTAATTGAGAACTCAGTAGGTTGGCTCGATACACTAGCCAGCCACCCAGTGGACACCGTAATGAACTAGCAAGCTCCACTGTAGAAAGCTAGCAAAGTCCACTGTGACGAGCTAGCAAGCTCTGCTGTAGCAAGCTAGCAAGCGTGCTTATTGATTTTTTTTGTAGGGCTCTTCAGATTAAATAAACTTGATTTCTCAATGTCACCTGTGTCTTCTGTCCATCGTAAGGGCACAGTTAATAATTTTATGTAGATATAAGGCTAACGACTTGACAGTAGCTTCTCCCACATGTGACATTAGTGTCTAGTTTATGTGCTAAGTTTTAGACTAGCATTGAACATTGAATGCGACAGGCATAGAAAAAGAGGCAAGGGGTGCAAATTTGACGCTGGAATCGCCTTCGATGTGTACCCAGCTTAAGCGTTGCACTTTCTCCCAAAAGTGTGACTTAAATATGATCATCACTATTGCTTTTTTTTTTGTCTGCAGCGACTGGTACTCCAGAGCAACTCATAATCCGAAAAATAATAGGTTCACTGAGGAGGCTGAATTTCATCTGGTCAGCTTGCTGACACACTTACTGGCAGTCCCAGGTATCCATTTGCCCCGGGGATCCCAGGAGGACCTCGTGGACCATCAGCCCCTTTGTTTCCATGGCTACCAGGCAAACCTGGCTTACCCTAAAAAAAAAAATAATATGACCACTAAATACGCAAATGTATGTGCCTGTGAAAGCTGTGCATATTACAAATAAATTAAATGTGAATCTGAAAGTATTTAATTAACAGACATTTATGAATTACATGTGTACCTATCGTGATTTGCAAACAAATCCTAAAAAAATATATATACTTTTACATGAACAGTTTAATCAAGAATTTGAGATTTGAATGTGAACTTGTTTTAAAAGTTAAAGAATCTGATTAATAATAAAAAATATACTACTATAGTTTTATTTTTTTTACATTTCTTTATGTACAAGAAACACATTTTTACACTTTCACAACAACAATAATAATAATGACAGATAACTTTGTAGTATTACTTATTTTATCAATATTTTTAAATAATTTATCACTTAATATGGTTTGTGTAGAATGCATCAAAACATACTAAATTGTCTGACTAGTCATGATTATATACTTTTGTACTTACAGGAAGACCTGCAATACCAGGTGGGCCCTAAAAAGGAGAGCAGGGGTATTAAGACAGGGCAAATTGTGACAAAAACAGAAAAAAATACAGATCACCTACCTGAGGTCCAGGGGGACCTCTGAGTCCAGGTAAGCCATTAAGGTCACCCTGTGAAGGGAAGGTGTGAGACTAAGTTAGGATAATTCAAAAATGCATCTGTACAAACTGTTTTAAACATCTGATTTTTTTAGGGTCACATAGGTTGCTGGACATCACATTTTGGGTTACCAGAGTAGTGAATTCTGCTCAACTGGTGCCCTCTCAAAGAGAAACAAAACAAGAGCTCGGGTCTTGAACGCTTAAGTATAGTTTGACAGCTCAGTTGGCAAAAACCTAAAACAGATGCGTCCAAAAAGGGTTCTTTATATACAGTATTCCACACATTGTCGCGGGGCGAGCAGGACAATTTTATCTGGATAATTCTAGCCTGGTTTTAATTGTACAGGGAGAATAATTACATGATAAGGTGGCCCCGGTGGTCCAGGGGGGCCTGGAGGCCCAACTGGTCCCATGGGACCGGGAAGACCTGCCAGACCCGTCAAACCCGGTGTACCAGTCTGGCCTGGATCACCTTGTGATCCCTAAAAGAGAAGGGAAACATTTCAAACATGTGTATTTACTTGGTTTTCCTTTATTCCTCTCTCTATTGTTAATAGGATTAGCTTTCATAGATTATAGTTAATAATAAATAACAATAAATTACAATAAATACGATCAGAAAAAACATGCAATGGAAAGAAAGATGAGGGTTTAAGAGAAGAAAATCCAACCAAAAATGTATACGTTTTGTTAAAATAAGGGGGAAACATTTAAATTTTGCCTCAAAATGATAAGACAGAAAATGTATAAGTTAAAGGTTGGAATAAAGGGAAAAAAAGGAAATAATGGAAGTTGTCCCTCAATACCAGTAACCCATTACACACCGTAGAAGATGGAGCAAAATAGGAAAAGAAGGTGTTGAAAAAGTTGGAGTCTTGTTCGTCTTGCTGGAGAAAAGCAAGGAAATTTTAATACTGTATAGAACCAGCAAATATGCATTTGAAAGTTTTAGGGTTTAAAGGAAAACGCAAAAAAATGGAGAACCGGACTTCCCTCACCTTTTCTCCAGTTGGTCCTGGAGGACCAAGTTCACCACTATCACCCTAAAAGACATGAACATTTTCAATACTTAAGTATTTTTTTAACAGTGATTGAAATTTTAATAGTCAAGGAAATTTTCAATAATTCCTTGAAAAAAAAATTGTTGTAATAATACCTATACTTGTTACAATGACAATAAAAGCAATACATTTGTTTATTTTTGTTGTTGCCTTAGCTATCCATATTAGCTTCTCCATACCTTAACAATCCATATGACAGAGTGACAAAGAAGTGACAAAAAAGTATTTAGTCAGCCACTATTTGTCAGGTTCTCCCACTTAAAAAGAAGAGAGAAGCGTATATTTTTTATCATAGGTATACCTCAACTATGAGGAGAAAAACAAAAAACAAGAAAATCATTTTGTCTGATTTTTAAATCATTTATTTGTAAATTATGGTAGAAAATACGTATTTGGTCAATTACAAACAAGCAGGATTTCTGTCTCTCACAGACCTGTAACTTCTTCTGTTAGAGGATCCTCTGTCCTCCACTTGTTACCTATATTAACGGCACCTTTTTGGACTCGTTATCTATATAAAAGACACCTGTTCACAACCTCAAGCACTCCAAACTCCACTAAGACCAAAGATCTGTCTAAGGACACCAAAATTGTTGACCTGCACCAGGCTGGGAAGACTAAATCTACAATAGATAAGCTGCTCAGTGTGAAGAAATTATCATGAAATGGAAGACAAACAAGAACACTGACAATCTCCCTTCATCTGGGGAGGATCTCACCCTTTGGGGTTAAAATGATCACAAGAACGGTGAGCAAAAATCCAAGAACCACACAGGGGACCTAGTGAATGACCAGCAGAGAGCTGGGACCAAAGAAACAAAGACTACCATCAGTAACACTCTACAAATCCTGCAGTGACAGACGTGTCCTCCTGTTAAAGCCAGTACATGTGCAGGTCAGTCTAAAGTTTGATAGAGAGCATTTGGATGATCCAGAAGAGGACTGAAAGAATATAACTTTTTGGAAAGAACTCCATTGTTTGGAGGAGAAAGAATGCTGAGTTGCATCCAAAGAACACTATACCTACTGTAAAGCATGGGGGTGGAAGCATCATGCTTTGGGGATTTTTTTTTTTCGGCAAAGGAACCAGGATGACTGATCGTGTAAAGGAAAGAATGACTGGGGCTATGTGTGGTCAGATTCTGAGTGAAAACCTTCTTCCATCATCACTGAAGATGAAACGTAGCTGGGTATTTCAGCATGACAACCATCCCAACATACCATCTGGGTAACAAAGGAGTGGCTTCATAAGAAGCATTTCAAGGTCCTGGAGTGTCCTAGCCAGTCTACAGATCTCAACCCCATAGAAAATCTTTGGAGGGAGTGGAAAGTCCATGTTGCCCTGTAACAGCTCCAAAACATCACTGCTCTAGAGGAGATCTGCATGGAGGAATGGACCAAAATAACAGTTTGTGAAGACTTACAGAAAACATTTGACTGCTGTCATTGCCAACAAAGGGTATAAAACAAAGTATTGAGATGATCTTTTGTTATTTTCCAAATACTTATTTTCCACCATAATTTACAAATAGATTCTTAAAAAAAACAGACAATGTGATGTTCTGGAATTTTTTCTCATTTTGTCGCTCACAGTTGAGGTATATCTATGATGAAAATTACAGAACTCTCATCTTTTTAAGTAGGAGAATTTGCACAATTGGTGCCTGACTACTCATTTTTTCAATGATTGTATAATTTTGTGCCTTTTTGAATTACATCAAATATTTAAAATTACTGTCTTGCTTTCAATTTCAGGTTCACAAGAATGAATAGTGCAGAGAAATAGCAGCTTGTGCAGTTTATTTATGCATAAAGAAGGGGTCTAAACATAGTACTGTGTGGTAGCTTTTAGTACTATTTAGACAAATAAAGTGTGTCAGAATCAGAACTATTATTAAATAAAAATTGTTTTGACCTTTTCTCCACTGGGTCCTTGTGGACCAGGTCGACCGGGGAGGCCCTAAAACAGAAAACAGAGAAGTTGCGTTTTCTTTGTTCTTACTTGTTTGGTTCCAAAAAGACTTTTAAAAGGCTAAGTCATATCAAACGCGTCAAAATATTGCTTAAACTACTTATGACAATTTCTTTAAATAACGGTCAAAGAAAATTGCTTTTACTGGAAGACCAGGTGCTTCATCAGGTCCCACCGATCCAGTACTAGAGACCCCTGGAGGTCCAGGAGGGCCAGGAGGACCTGGTGGACCCGGTGAGCCACGAACAACCTTGGAACCAAATCCCAACATCATTAAGCGTATCTATCCAACTTTTTCTTTACGATGAAAGCCTTACCTGGACTCTTCCTAAGTGTGAGAACCCTGAACCCTCCATGTCAACAAATGTCTGTAAAGACAAAACATACAGTAAGTGGTTCACTTTGATTAGTTATTTTTTTAGAGCATAAAAGTACTCACAGGGACATCTCCTCTGTCAGGTCCAGGTCCTGGTGGACCTGGGGGGCCTCTGGGTCCAGGTTGACCTTCACCAGCTTCACCCTTAACATTGAAAATCCCTTATAGATTTGACTTTGACTTCATGTGTTTAGATCTGAATAATTTTTAGGAGTTTTTAATGCACCTTTTCACCCTTCATACCAGGAATACCTGGAATTCCTGGAACACCTTGAGGACCAGGAGGTCCCTGGAAACAAGAAAAGTAGTTGAAGCAAAATTTTGGACAAAAATAAAATACATATAAAAGTACTAAAAATATTCTCACAAGTTTTCCATCCTCTCCAGGATCACCCTGAGGAAAATAAACATTGTGAGGATCAATTTTAAAATGATGTTCCTGACAATCTTTGTACTCACAGGCTCTCCATCCTCCCCTGAAGGCCCCGCAGGTCCTTCAGGACCAGCCGGCCCAGCTGGTCCCGGTGGCCCGACCACCTTCTGCACTACAGTGCCGTCTTCAAGTTTGGTCATCTCGGATGCAGGTCCCGGGGGACCGGGAGGTCCGGGAGGTCCTTGAGCACCACGCATTCCAGTCTTACCAGGGTATCCAGTACCAGGAATACCCTGACGAGAAAAAGACGGGCAATTTTGTTAAGTTACTTTATTCTTAATTTGAGATTTGCATTATTTAGTGTGGATAGTTTTTAGGACTGGGATTGCCAATAATTTCAATAACCGATCAGATTCAATCAATTTAATTACCATTTTTAACTTACTTTAATTTTTTCAATTCTTTCAATCCACTCAATTCTATTCAATTAAATTTTGAGTTTTCACGGTCTACACATTTAGACACATTTGTTTAGAAATACATTCATAATTCAACTATGTTTTGAAGATAATCATATAAATCTGATACTGTTCACATACGGTAAAATGCATTAGTGAAATTACAATGAGATTGTTAATAGCACAGAGCGCTACATGGATTCTCAAACAGAGAAGCTTCAACAATTGTTCTGCCTCTCCTGGAGGGCATTTCACTTTGGCCACTAGGTGGCGATTGTTCAATAGCATTACACCTTATTACAGAAGCAGAAGAAGAAAGTATGAGCTAAAAACAATGTTTTTAGCCAAAAACTGTTACTTTAAAATATATTTTCTTAAAAGAGTTTGGAAAATTCATGTCTGTGTGTAATAAAATGTTCATTAGCATCAGCTGTCCTATCCAGTTATACACGTTAGCATCAAGCTAGCAGCCTTCAGCATTATGCGCTAGATCGATCTCTACTTTTATGGATTGATTATTGATCTATTAAGCTTAGATCGATTCAGATCGATTAATCAATTCTATCAACCCAAACTAAATTAAAATTTAAAATTAACACTGAACCCAACCCTAATAGTTTTATCACAAAACACGTGATGTGAATTTTTAAAGATCAATTTCAGCTGGAAGAGAAGACTAAAAAAAGCGGAATCTGCAAAGAAATAATGAAATAAAAAAATCCAAACAATAAATCTGAAGCAAATTTACAAATTAATTTGAAATTTTATAAATATTTAAAACTAGAACATAAAAAATGCACAATTGAGCAGCTGAAACCTAACTTACCATTCTTCCCTTTTCTCCCTGAAAGAAAAAAAAAAAAAAAAAAAAAAGTACTGCATCTGCTTAAAGTATAGCTACATGTGAATTTTGAACAGATAGATATAAGCGATGGTTTACCTTCTGTCCTTGAGTTCCTCCCTGTGAAGAGAAACCAGTACCTGAGCTGAAACCGGGCTCTCCCTTTGGTCCCGAGGGGCCTCGATCTCCCTTTGATCCTTTCTGTCCTCTGTCACCTTTCTCACCTTTAGCTCTGCTGGGACCTTAGAGATAACACACAAATGTGCTGTAAACAAGTGAACGGCCCAAACAAACTGAATGGGGAAACAAAACGGAAATACAAGCAAACAAATGTTATTTTTAATTAACTCACAAAAAGAAATTGATACAAATGTTCAAATAGTTTTTTCTGTTGTTCTGTAGGAAGCAGATTAGAAAAAGTTTTATGAGTATTTAAAAAAAAAAAAAAAAACATCTGGGCAAGATGTTTTAAAGTTGTCTCAAACAGGTCTCAAATTAGTTTCAGAACGATCCAGCAGATGGCAGCAAATATATACATATATTTTTTTTTTAAAAAGGACCCTTTAACACCAGAACAAATATTTAATCTGTTTCTATAGCTTAAAAAAACAATACTTGAAAAGAATAAATGTTTTAGTGTTTGAGTTGTAACGTTGAAGTAGCAAATGTCAAAAATTATTGCTCTAATCACAATGAATTAATTACAGACATTTTTTAATGTGCTAAATTGGGCCTCATTTCCACTGAGTGGTACGGTACAGAGGATTTAAACTATAGAATGAACCTAATAAACCAAACTACCAGTTTTGGGCCCTCGTTGGTTGTCGGTCCATTGAAAACAGTAACTGTTGTGACACGATGAAACACGTTGATTGGCAGAAGGTCAAAGCGCCAAACCATGAGGTCACAAATTTTCTCCTCTTTTCGGCTGTATTCCTCTTCACTTTGTATATACGAGGGGTCTGCAACCCTCCGCACTTAAAGAGCCGTTCTGGTCAATTTCTCGCCAACCAAAACCCAGTAGGAGCCACAAAGTCTTCACTCACCTTTTAGAAAAATAAGATACTGATTTATATTTATGTTTTTGCAACTGACATGATACATTTAAATAAACTGTTGTGTTTTGGGGGCATAAATAAAGCGTAAAGAGGAAAAGAAAAACTTTTTTTTTAAAATGTGACATAGTTTATAACTTTTGACAGAGCTCTGCATGAGTTCCTTCCAAAATAAAAGACATCAAACCATAGGGTCATATAAGTGCAGTAAATGCAGAAGGAGGTGTGAAATCATCGATTATATTAAAAAACAAGTTTATCTTACTGTTTCTGGTGCATTTCAGCCACAAATTCGCAAAAATAAAAACAACAAAAACTAAATCTGACATAATTAAGTGAGCCCTACTATAAGTCGTTTAAAACCCGTGTTTTTTGTTTTAAGTATTGTTTTAAGCCGATTCACAAAAAGGAAGCATTTGGGTGACATCACAGCAGTGGCGAGTGCCAGACACAGACGCACGTGAGAAACCTGTTCAGCTGTATTCAAAAATAAAAGTAAGCAGTCGGAGCATTTTTCCGGCACTCGCACTGATCATCTATCAGAGGGTTCATCTGTATCTTGTTTAGCTCCTACGGATGAAGTGACTTTGGAAAGTCGTGGTTGGTGATTTTACAGAAGATCTGTGAATTTCTTGAAGCTTTTGATGAGGTGTGTGACGCTGTAGAGCCTCGTATGGCGCCCACTGTGCAGTACTCAGGGCAGATGCACTTATAATCTGAAAAAAAGTGTTTCCATTGCAGTTTTGCAATATGTCAAATTTGAAAAACTACCTCCTCCAAGCAGAAATTTTTTTTTTTTTTTTTTATTAAAGTGATTTTTTCAAAATTGTGGTACTTCCATTAAGCAGATTTATAATTCCAAATCTAATTTCATATTATTCGCCCCTCATATGCCGTGGGGGTCCAATTTAAGTGAAAACGCTCACCTGAATTACCTGGACAACGCCAAACTGGACAGAACTGGACCTCTCAGTGGAGCGTTAGAGCCCTCCTTTATTGTTACAGATCGATTAAATACCCCTCGGTGGTGTAAAAGTAAAGGCTGGAAGTCTGCTATCATAGGAAAACTTCAAACATCACAACGTTTTTATTTATATTTTACTTTTACTGAGAAAAAATGTCAACAATTGAAATAAAAAATATCTCAAAATAAGGCTTTTGACAGCAACTAATGGTTGGAATAAAATAGATTAACTAGATTATTTAATTAAAGGTCATGATGAATTAATCGAACTGAAAAATTGAATGAAAACCCTAATAAATATGACATTTTTTTACAGTTTATAACATCATAATTTATTAAGACACTAATACTAAAATTGCATTTTTTTAACACTTTTATGAAATGTAATAATTTTAAAAGTGTTGCTGGTGGAGCTAGAAATAAAAAAAAAAACAATTTTCTGCAAACTCCTTCATTTGAATCTTTTAAAGTTTGAAATACACTGAAAAAAGTGAAACATCACATCAATCAACAAAAGCTATAATTTGTTACATTAAATTTTTACTGTTTTCATCAAATTACAGTTTTTGGGTTGGTGGATTTACTCAAAAATGTCATTTAATAAGAAGTGATATTTTTAAATGTAACAAACTATAGAGCTTTTGTTAATTGATCCACTTTTTACAGTGTACTTTTGAGTTTTAAATGTGACGCATCACTGCATCTACTTGGAGAAAGTATAAAAAAAAAAAAAAATTCTACAACATCTTCTAACACATTCAGGTTCAGACAAGCAGCTCCATACTTCTGCTGTGACTCCTCTTTGGCAAAAGCTTCGGACAAAGCTCCGTTTTCTTGCTGTGCAGCTACAGTAATGACAGGAATCCTGCGCCGACGCAGGTTTTTACCTGTTTTGGAGACTTTCGAGGGTAAAAATGGGGGTTCAGGAACCGGGTGGAGAGGGAGTACGGTGTTCTGAGGATGGAATATGACAGATGAAAACACATCTTTCTGGAGACTTTTGTTAGTGTTTATTATAGTTTTTTCAAAATCTAAAAAAAAACAAAAAAAAAAAAAAATAATTGACAATGAAATCAAATTAAAATATCATTTGTGACATAAATAAATATATTTAGTGCAGTGAAATGTATTGCACTATTTGACCCCACAGATTATTTTATTCTAAGGCTGTTTGTCTGTTTGGACTGGGATCCCATTTGAATTTGGGCCTTGGTCAAGAGGATTGATTGATTGATTGATTGATTGAGTTTATTTTGCACATTAATTTTTGAGAATAAAAGACAAAAAAACAACAGAGATTAGAGATGTAAAAGATAGATACGTATCAAAACAGCAGTCTCGGTTAAGCAACTGCAGTATCGTTTTGAAAACCACAGATATAATCAAGATTCTGTTGGCTAAAAGGCATAAAATCAACGTAAATGATCGATTTGTGACAAACTGCGGTTTTTCTGTTTGTTTTTTTTACCGTCTTTGTCTTTTTATGTTCATATGATGCAAAAAAAAAAGACGTTCAATCATAAGCTTGCTTCTTCTGAGTCAATACCTGAATACATTTCTCTGTCAAATGCAATGCATTATTATTTATAGCTTTAAATGCCACATGAATAAGAAATATCTAGATTTGACAGTTTTTGGTAAAAGAATCGAACTGTATCATATCTCCATAAAGTTAGTATCGATTCGTGGACCATGCATTGAGGTACGTGTCGAATCGTGTAAGAGGGAAAGATGCACACCCCTAACACACAAGAATCGAAATCATTACTAAAAATAAATCTGTGCAAACAAACCTTTACCTTTACTTGATCCTTCTTTTCCATATCTCCACTGCCAAGATCCCCAGAACTCTTTGGGACAGGGAAAGACAACACATCAAACCCAAGAGTTCCACTTTGAAAGACTAGTATAACACAAACACTCACTTCGCCTGGGTAGCCATCAGAGTCGCAGAAACGCTCAGCTGCAAGAGGATCTCCTACCAGTTTGAAGTCAAACATTGTGCCCTTAAAGAAAGCACAAGCAAACAAAAAATGTTTTTTTTAATAAGACCTTGATCATGAGATAAATGTTACAAAAGCATTTTCCTTTTTCTTTCAAAAACACAATTTTCATTGGAGTAGGTCTTTGTAAATCCCAAATAATGCTGCTGGGTTATGTCTGGTTGGAGTTTCAATCTATTTGGGTCTAGATCAGTAAAAGAGTCATTTGGGATCATTTTCTACTGATCAAAACCTAGAAGGAGACGCATAGTCTTAATTTAACCTTTAAGAAATTTGCATTTGCATTCATGACCTTCTTTTTCTAAAGATAAATATGAATTTTGACTATTTTTTGGCACAAACAAAAGCAGAAATATGAAAAGACACAAAGCATCTTTCAAACTTAGATTTTTTTTTTACATGTGATAAAAGCTCAAATAACCTTTAATTGAATTGAACTTTATTCATATCCCAAAGGGATAAATTCATCTGTCGTGGCACCATAAAAAAAAGACACCTAGTCTAGATTGATTAGTTACACATATATTTATTTAAATATTAGCTTACTAATTGTCAAATTCAGGAGTTACCTCAAACTTGTCTGGGTCCGCACCCCCTGCTTGGCCGACAAAGATCCCAGCGGCCTTATCGAGCTCCATGGGATCTGGTGATCGCTCGAACTTCACCACCTGAGGCACCTCCTCACAGTCCATGAAGAAAGACACCGCATCCTCATAGACGGAGAGCGCAAAATGACTCTCGGTGTTTACCAGCGGTGGCACGTCAAAGCTGGCTGCCTCATAGGAACTCCCCGAGTCCGGCTCGGTGTAGAAGAAATGCAACGTTTGGCTACCGGACTGAACTGGACCCAGCTTGACCCCGATGTACATGATGCCCTGGGAGCCATCTGTGATGGCAAAGAGGACTGAGGCGGCGGGGCTGGAGGGCTTGATGTGAAAGATGAGGGAAAAGTGACGGAAAAAAGGGTTGGGGACATGAACCACGGCTAGCTGACCCATGACTGCCGAGGAGCTGAACTCGTACGCGACTCCTTCCTCTGTGGTGACTTTAGTAATCCCTTCTGGTGGAGTATCTCCAATCAGCTGGAGCAAAGAAACGCCACTTTCTTCTGCAAGACAAAAAGTTGAGGATTTAGCTTTAAAAAAGACACAAAAAAAACCATGGCATTTAGAATAGAAATTAACTACGGAAACCCAAAACAGCTACCCTACTTATTTTGCTGCCCATTTTCTCGTGATAACAATATCTACTTTAAATGTTGCAGTTTTTGTTGTTATGAGACAGTTTATACTTGGGATGGGTGTTGAATCGAAACTCTTTGCCACGTTGCTGCCAGTATCACTATACAGCTGCAATGCTTATTGTTGTGATCATTAGATAAAACTAATTTTACCATTTTATTACAATGAAACATGAATTACATGAATAACTTTTCTGGTACAGTCTTGGAATATATCACGATACATCTTGTATTGTGAGACATGTATCGGGATATGTATCATACCGCCAGACTCCTGTCAATCCACATCCCTAGGCAATAAGGCAATGTTTCTGTAATGTTAATCTTGGACCCAATAAATTCTGCGCATTTGGATTTGCACTTTTGTAGTAGCTCTTTACTATTCAACGTTGGGGTGTTCAAATCCAGGCCTTGAGGGTTGGCCTGCTCCTGGTTTTCCATAAATCCTGCCTTATCTGCTGTTGATTACCTGGATTTGGTCAGTTTAGACAATAAGGGGTTTCAATAAGAAGCAGGTTATACACATTTAGAGTTGAAACCTGAACTCTCAAACTTAAGAGTTTTCGGTTTCAGAACAGACGAAAAGAGTTGATTCAATCAACTTGAAGTGGTTGGACTCTAAAAAGCCCTGATCAATGGAGCAAAGACAGCACGATTCAGTAGAAAGTGCGATAGAAATTGTTGAGTTCCTACAAGGATATGCCGACTATGAGCACATTTTCTGCAAAAAAGATCAACACAGCTGCAACGGTAAAACTGTGAGAGTGGTCGTGGGAGAAAATAGCTGCAGAGTTAATGCGTGCATTTAAATAATTTCAATTCAGGATAACTACTAAATAATGTCAGGAATATCATTGTGTCACTTGTTAGGTGAGGAATGGTTTTTGATCTGTCAGTAATTTAACGAGCAATCTCCATAATTGCAGGAATGACAGTTTTTCATAAAGGTTTAAAGATTTTCGTTGTTAAAGTTTAAAAAGAGGAAAAGTAAACTTGGTATTATTGATAACGAGTCCCTGGAAAACAGTATTGCTCAAACAAAAATGAATTTGGAAATGCCAAGCAATCAGCTTGTGTCCTCAAAATCTTCTCCCGACGTGAATAACATTCCCTCCAGATTAATCCAGCCTCCTTGTCTACATGATCCTCTATGAATGAATGAATGAAACAGTTTATTTTAAGCAATCAGGAATAATACATAAAAAAAAAAAAAAAAAAAAAAAAAAACACGCATCACACTGAATTACATCTGGATCGCTTGAAAGGGAGTGGGAGGAAGCGAACTTATATAACCCCACCCTGGAATAGACATACCGTTATGGTTTCAGCATGGTGGAAACGTTTTTAGTGTGTTTGTTCTCATGAAGTTCTATTTGAACATCCTTCACTTTAAGAAGGGGTGGAGACCGCAGCGAACTCTACGTTTCCTGAAGGAATCCTGCTCCAGACCAGGTTAGGTTCACAGACTCGGTTGCCATGGTGATTGATTCTGAGTTCAGTTTAACCCGCTTCTTGAAACGGGTTTAAGTTATCTCTGTTTCTGAAACTGAAAAATCCTGAATTTGGAGTTCATGGACCCAGACTTCCAACAAAACCTGCTTCTTGAAACAGCCCTAAGGTTATCAGGATTCTGTGCTTGGTTTTGTCATGTTCTGTTTTCCTGGTCAGTCTCACCATGATACACCATGTGACCTCTTGTCATGATAACTGCTACCAAGCCTGGAGAAAAAAGAATAACCACCAGATAAAAATGGTATAAACTAAACCTTGTGTTAAGTGACAAAGCATCAATTTAGAAGAAAAGCATTTTTTTAAAGAAGAAAAAGTCCACAAATAGTTTCCTAATTAACTCTCCTAGATATCCACCATTAACTGATCTATAAATTTGTATCAAACTAAATACTCTATTAATACTACAATTATTTATAAACATGTATTCACTCTGTGTTGAGCTAGGTAAGCGAGACAAAAAAGACAGGTAGTGCATTATTTAGAATTAAAGGTTTATTGTAAGATCCGATAGCGACACTGGCATGCCCATTGTATTGCCATTTGAAGGACAGAGATCTTTTCTACTGTCTTGTCATTGTGATAGACCACATGTGTCAAAGTCATGGCTCGGGGGCCAGATCCGGCCCTCCAGGTAATTCTATCAGGCCCTCCAGATCATGTGGTTTTATTCTTATTAATGGACCGATGTTATCTTGCGTTTATTCCCAACTGTCATAAATACAGATAATGTCTGACTTCACCCAATAATAAAGCCTAGTCATACACATTGACCAGCTTGTTTTAACCAATTCAACTGAACAGACACACTGCTATTAACGATTGAGCTCAAATAACATCTAAAGAACTGATTACAAAATATGTTTTATTGTCTTCATGTTATCATGGATAGAAAATAAAGATATTTATTGAAAAAAATATACCAGACTCCAAGTATATTTTATTTTTGAGTAAAATTTGACTTTTTAACATGAAAATTTACAGTACTTTCTTCTGAAACTCGCCTCCAGTAGTTGTTAAGACAATGCATATTATTTCTGGATCTGTAACAGTTTCGGAATGGAAAATGGAGAATTAGCTTCACCTGAACTGGTATTAGGCAAAGCACAGGCTGCTCAATAATCTATACGCGAGAGGTTTGTTAAATGTTTTTGTTTTCAATAGTATTTCTGCATTGTGTTTAGCAACACCATACCAACATTAATGCTAATAATAATGATTAATTTTCTGTTACATTAACTTAAAACAGTTATTTAAATACGCCACTGTGTATTGATAGTACAGGTGCAGATGCCTCCTGAATGTCTCCCTGGAGAGGTGTTCAGGGCATGTCCCACCGGGTGGAGACCCTGGGGAAGACCCAGGACACGCTGGACAGACGTTGTCTCTTGACTGGCCTGAGAACGTCTCTGAATCCCCCCAGAGGAGCTGGAGGAAATGGGCGGGGAGAGGGAAATCTTGGCATTTTTGCTTAACCTGCTCCCCCCAGTCCGAGATGAGCGATAGAAAATGAATAGAATAACTTTTATGTGTTTTCTTAATACTGTGTTTAATTTAGTTTGAAAAGTGAAACTTGATTTAATCATTTATAATAAGTCAATTTCTGGTCTAGTTTTGAATATTGTTACATTGGGAAGCAAAGCTTTAAAAAAAGAACAACACAAAATGCAGCAAGATTTTAGCCGCTATGCAGTAAATACAAGTTCTCTTTCAATCCACAGTTTTAATTTCAACATTCATATTAGTTTGTTGAGAAAACCCCCAAATAAATTATCTTTAAATCTGGTAATATTAGTTAGCTCGTTACTCGTTACTCGTTCTGTAATCATTAGTCTATTGTTTTTTATCGGTTCGTTTTTTTTATGATGGACATGAACTTCTTACAATTAAAGAAAAAGCAGCATGCCTACTACTCTTTTTTTGGACCATTTTTCCACCACTTTTGGGCCTGAAACGGTCAGCCGGGACATCAGCGGCTGTCTATGGGCGATAACAACATGCCGGCAGAGAAGCGACTGGAGGTTCCCATAGACTTAAGGTATCACAGAGCAGGAGCTAAGCAGCAGGAGAGAAAAAGACACTACAAACTCATGGGAAATGTACGATATCTTCACAATAAAATGGAAGAACTCACAATGCCAATCAGAATGCAGAGGGAGTACCGGCAGAGCAGACTCTTGCTGATTACAGAGACCTCGCGGACCTCACACCAATTTCTGATGCAACTCTGGATGGATTCCAACTGATGACCAGAACATGAAAGGGAGTGTCAAGAGGAAAGGGGGTGACTTGAGATGTATGATAATGAAAGTCTACAACACATCACCATCAAAGGGCAGTGCTGCACCAAAGACATTGAACTGTTCATGGTTAGTTTTTGGCCATACCATACCATACATAACATACCAAGTTGTCACGTTATTGTATCAACTGTTTACATCTCACCTTCCGCAGATGCTAAAGCACATCTCCACCAACGTCTCTCAGATCCAAACGGCATATCAATTGTCCCTTCTCATAATAACCACGCCCTACTCTCTGCCACTCTCTATTAGTATGTTGACTGCCAGACCATAAACAATAAACACAATAAAACGCTGGACAAGCTGTATACAAAGGAGGCTAACAACGCGTCAGCCTTACCCCCACTGGGCAACTCTGACGGCAACTGTCCTTTTTCATCACTCATACACCCTCTTGGTAAAGACAATCCCTCCCACCTCTAAGGTGGTCACACGGTGGTCAGACATCAGATCTGATAATCTCTGAGAGACTTTTTGAGTATACGGACTGGGAGAAACTTAGTAACCACCATGGTGAGAACAATACTCGCTGCGTCACGGATTATATCAACTTCTGTACGCACAGACAAGGTATGGTGCTTCTCCAATAACAAGCCGTGGGTTACCACAGAACTGAAGGGCCTGCAACATGGGAAGAGCCTCTAAATCCAGGAACTGAGAGCAGTTATAAAGGGTGATCTTAAATTTAAGATGCAGGGATGCAAAAAGCGCTTCCAGATGAAGCTGGAGAAACAGCTTAAGGAGAGCAATGTCCCAGAAGTCCGGAGACAAACAAAGACGATCTCTGACCACTTCCAGGACAAGAGACGCAGCACTGTCTACTGACCAGATGTGGCCTAATGACTTGAATCTGTTTTTTAATAGATGTGACAGTGAAGATGCATTCACAACGCCCTTGGCAACAGATATTCAAGTTGCTATTTTAATAAAAAGTCTGTGTAAATGCTCATAAATGCACATTACAGCCTATCGTATAAAGGTCTTGCGTTTGAAGTGCCCTATTCTTGTTCTCTGGGTGACTGTCCTTGGGCTCTATGGACAAAACGCTGAGCCATCCAAGACATGTTGAAAGTTAAACCATGTCAAACTTTGACCATTCAGGGACTCAAATTTGGTAGTGACTTATATTTATAAAAAAAAAAAAAATCAGATTTTAAGCCATGTGCAATGGGGCTGGGTTGAGAAAAATCGATTAATCAATTTGAATCGATTTAAGCTTAATAGACCAGTAATCGATTCACAAAAGATATAAATCGATTTAGCACATAAAGCTAAAGTCCGCTAGCTGGATGCTAACACTGAATAGAATTTCCCATAGGATGGCTAATGCTAACACTTGATTGACAAAAATACATTGCTGACTAAATTAACATCTTTATTTACTCACAGGCATTCATTTTCCAAACTCTTTTAAGGAAATAATTTAACTATTTGTGATGTAAAACTTCGTTTTTTTCCGTCATACCATTGTCTTCTTCTTGAATAAGGTGTACTTTTATAGCGCAATCGCCACCTAGTGGCCAAACTGAAACGCCCTCCAGGAGAAGCAGAACAATGTTTACAATGTTAATGATCTGAACATTTTTATTAGAATTTCTCCTTAAGATAATCTATGTAACACTGAATGCTATAAACAATTTCTTAATTTTACTAATACAATTTACAATATGTAAAATGTATCAGATTTATAGAAATATAATCAAATTACATAGTAGGTGTTTTATGTATCGCTAAACAAATGTGTCTAAATGTGCAAACTTAAAATTTAATTTAATTGAAAAATCGAAAGGATCGAAAAAAATCAGAATCGAATCGATTAATTTCTGGAAATTATAACTAATACCCAGCCCTAATGTGCTTTGTTATGGGGTTCAGATGGTCCCACCCATACATTGATGTGTGATCCCTCCCATGACAAAAGTGGACAAAGGAGGGCATTATGGTATGTCTGTCACAGTGAAGTTCAGCGTACTGTTTTGTGGGGTCCAGATGATCCAATGTTTCATGTAAACATCAAAGCCTAGGATAGCACAAGGGTTAAAATGGCCGCTTAGTAGCATTAACCAATTACAATTGTTTCTGAAGTAATTCTCACTGAAACTGTGGGTTTGTTTGGCTGGTGTGCTTGCACAGTGCTAATGCAGTATTCCATTTGTCAATTAAAAAATTACAATACATAGCTAAACACATTATAACAGACTATATTATTTTTTTAAGGATTGTTTTTGGGGGAGTTATGAAGGTTGATAATGCTTTTTATATATTATGAAGCTGGAAAAAATTAACTTCAGCTGGTGTCAGAGGTTTACTGAGGTGTCCCGTTTATGAATTAGGACCTCCTGAGAAATTCTGGTTAAGCGAGTGTATTACAAGATGCTGTCATAGAGAGGTACACATGAACAGAAAGAGGGAAGAAAAAAAGTATCAGATTTCCATGGGAAAGGAGTCCATAAGTTTTTTTTTTTCTTTAGACAAGCCCCTGAAGACTCTAACTAAACACACCAATTAAAGTGTTGAAATGTCAGTGTGGAACTAATGGACGTCTCTAGAGGTTTACGGGCAATGAATTCTTTGCTTCTCCCTCAGGGGAAATCATGAAGAAGCAAATCAGGAGGTTGGATTTCACGAAAATCAGTGGTGAATGTTCAGACAAACGAAAAGATTCACAAACATTTTTACTTTGGTTTAAATAAAGTACTTTAGCTGGATTTAAAACACTGCTTCCTTTTTGACAAATTAAAGTTGAGCATCAGTCGGGAATTTACAAACAAACAGAGCTGCACCAATGCTAGCTCCTGAACCCCCTTCATACCTTAGTCCACGTTTGTACAGGTTAACAAAAAAAAAAGTCTTTATTGCCGAGTGATGAGGAAGCAATTCCTGGGAAACGTTCAGGTATGATGACACCAAGATAAATGTTGCTCAAGTGTGGACGGAGCAGAGAAACGTGAGACCAAGCAGAAACCAGATGTTCACACTTGTGAAAGTCGACTTTCCTTCCTCTGCATCTTTCTTAAATTAACAGTTTTCTGGATGATACGAGTTTATTAGATCTTATGGCTTTCCATGAAGATTAATTATGTTTGGCAAAAAACGAAAAAAGTGAAGGGTAAAGTCCGTTGACTATATGTAAAAAATGAATTGAGTGTGTCGTCATCCGTTTGTCTTATATTCATATCATAATTGGTAGTCGATGATACAATTCATAGTCGATATTGGCTCATTTTGAACGATCCGATTTGGAAGCCAAAACTTTAACCAGTGTGACTCAGAGATAAATACCTGGTACTGAACAGTACAGGAGAAGTTTTCTAGATTTCTCGTATTTCTTGCAAGATAATCAAATGTAAATAAAATATTTGTACAAACAAGTAAACAAGAATTAATGGCCAATCCATTAATATGTTAGTTTCATAAAGGTCAGTCCACTGTTGTTTTTTCTACATCAACAAAATACAAACATAAATTTATTAATACCATATTGTAAGGTCACATCTTACAAAAATTCAGTGTTTCCACTCATTGAACTGTAATGATGGATTGCTACATTATTTCTGTCGTTACGTGTGTTGTCTGCAGTGATTTCACTTTGGTTGTTTTTATGTTATAGTAAAATAAACCTGCTATGTTTCAATCGAAAGGGTATTTTCTAGCATTGATTATAATCGCCTTACTTCAGTTTATAACAATTACGAAATGGTATAGATAAAACAGATAGGTGTAGTTTTGTAGGTGTACAAACATAAATTATTCCCATTCCATTATCCCGCTCATATCATGGTCATTCACAAAAAAATAATAAATCAATTATTATAACTTAACTCCTTTTATATTTATTTGCAGACTATTTTAAATGTGATGTTCCACGTTGTCATGGTAACGGCTCCTTCAAATGTTCTTTTCTCTTTTCTGCTTCATTCATGATTTACTAATTTTCCAATTCACGTATAACATAATTGTATTGCTTAAAGGAAGCAATAAATTCACTCACGCTTTTTCTACTATCTTGCTGCAGTGATAAACAGCAAAATAACGTATGTAAACGTATGTATTATGCTGTTAATAGGAAGTTCAAATTCAAAATTTTTTGGAATGTTTCTGTTTTTTGATGTGGTAAATTAGAGCAGTGTTGGCCTGATATTTATTTTTCTTCTCAATTGTTCAAGATTTAAAACATTTCTTTAAGGTTAGAAGTCTGTTATAATAATAAAAAATGTAACTTCATAAAACCACTTTCAGCTTTTTCAAAGAAAATACCCCAACTTGAGGTTTTTTACATCAAATATAATGTTAAATGTAAAAATATATGAATTCCATGAAATAATTACAGAACAATCAATTAATCATACAGCACAAATTGCATGACAGCACTAGTCAGTGCTGATGAGTACTGGGTGAATTCCCATCAAAAATCTCTGAAAGTGTCTTTGTATCTGTCCCTCCCAATTTACCATCCATCAAGTTTCACTGGTTTAATGGCGTGGACAACTGACGGCAACCTCTGACCTCTGGGTGAGACGCCAAGCTATTTCCTTACCCAAACTACAAGGCTCTCTTGTTCCCGGCGACAACCCACAGCCACCATTCTAAATGTCAACTCCTCCCACCACAAATGGCCCGACCAACTACGTTTCTCTGCTACTATAAAAGCTGAAACAACAGGAATCTGTTCACAAAATCATAATCAGATATTCCAAAAAAAGAAGAGGTGATAGGAAAAGATGGGCATGATAATATCAAGTTTAAACAACTAACTGATGGAGTTTTTCTTCATAGTTAATACTTTATATTTCTTAAACTGTAGAATACATTGCAAAATTGTATATTTGACCATGTAAGGACAGGTTTAAGTATGTCAAGGATAGTTGGGTGTAGCTGCAGCAAAATACCAAAAAAAATGTCAGACACAGTTGGAATATTTCATCTGTGATCAGGAAAGTGATCCGGACCACTTTAGAGAAGCAGTGACCATGAAACTGAACAGGAGGGTCAATGACTGTGCCAAGTCTGTCAATAATGGGAGTGGTGTGTTTTTCTGCAATTACCATTTCTGTCACTTTTGGTATTGTAATATCTACACACACAATATGCCTCTTTGTTGACGTTACATGTGCGATTCAGATGCATAAAAAGGCAAAAATGAGAAAAATATATATATATATTTTTCTCAGTCAGGCACGTATGAGAAAGTCCGCGATTAATGCGTCAAAAAAATTGTCGGCATCAAGCACATGTCAGATTAATGCGTTTTTAACGCGACAAATCTGACAGCCCTAATATATATCGAAGCTTCAAAACTAAAGAAAATATAGTCCAAAGATGATTTTGGAAGGCCACTTTGGCAGCCGTGTTTCAAGATGGCCGACATCTTTGATTTTCTAATGGCCAATCAGGTAAATTTGCCAACTCTGGTGCTTGTATCATAGTTTGCAGGATCATTTCTGTTATCTGCCCACCATATTACCTGTGATGTTATACTTTATTCTAAATCCAAACTGTCATCTAAATCAAGCAAACTCTGATCTGCCACCACGGAAAGGGGAATGTAAACATGCTACTGCCGCCTCCTGATTACAAATGCCGCAGCCAAATTCGCTGAAAAACTTGCGTGGTGTCATTTTGGGATATGTGACACTAGTCTTGAAAGGGAGTAGGAGTTTTCTTGCAAGTAAACCCTGAAGTGCCCCCCTATAATATGAATGTCTACTGTTTTTAGTAGACTACATTCAAGAATACATGTACATCATGGATTAGTCGTCCTTATTCTAAGTCATGGCATCTGACATCAGTCTAAAGTGGTGCTCAAACGATGAAGTCACTTCGATGAGGACTGAAACGTTTCGAAAAGACTTGCAAGTCCATTTGCCATGATTTGGCTTCAAGGCAATGTCCCCTTTGAACCACAGATGTTTACATTTACATGTAAGTAATGACTTTATGTTGTAGTGTGACCTTTTTAAAGTTATAAAACCGCTGTTGTTAGGGATATTCAACCACTAGAAGCGCTGCGCTAATGCTAGTGGACTGGCGATGTTGATGACGTCATTGAACGTAAGTCACGTCCGAAATATTAAACACAATTTTTTTCATCACCCTCCGTTTGGAGCATGCATGGAGGGATAAAGGAAGGTGTTTTAGTGATTCACCTCATAAAAGAAAGAAATAACTCGGGATCTGGACAAAAACACGCCTTAAATCTTGATTGAAAATTACTTAAAACAGAACATTTTAGAGTTTTTATTTCAAAATTGTTATTTTTTTTCTCAATTTAGTGTCATTTTCGAAAATGGGTTGATATCCCTCAGAGAAAAACTCAAACTCAGGGAAATACTGCGGAATACTGTTGGAATCATCAGAACTGTCCGACGTGGAAATCACACCCGAATATTAGGAAAACCAACAAATCTTCAAACACTACATGAATGCAGAATAACTTTCTGCGCCTGAACAAAGATTAATTTATTTGTGGTGCGCCATCTATAGGGGGGACACCTGAACTACAAGGAAAATCAAACATTAATAAGGGTAATCAAAATAATTTATTCAAGTTTGTCGGGCCAAATTAAATAGTTTAACAGGTTACAGGTTGTGCCGTAGTTTGGCCCCATGTACAGTATTGTTTATTTAGATATATTTTCTTTGCAGATTTTCAAAATAACAGAACCAAAGGGGATCAGTCACAACATGGTGCTTTTTGGCATTGTTAGTTGGATCCCCCAAAGACTGTTAAACTACATTCACATTGGATGCAATTCGGTCAATGTGTGTGTTTGGATTTCTATGCTGAATAAATTCTCTCTGAAGGTGTCTCAGCTGTGCAAGGATCTACATCCTACACCTAACAATTATGATCCCACAATTATGATCCCATCTAACTAGACAAATGACAATAGATCGAAAATTAATTAATGGAACTGTCATGGAAACTACACCCATTCAGGTGATCACCCTGGTCAGAGGAGATTTATGGGCCAAAATACGACAGTATGCGAAAACTTGACGCATCTTGTAAAATGTTGCAGATGTACCACAGGTCAAGCATCTAATTCAGCCGTGTGTCTGCTGCATAATAACGAGATTTTTGAAACTTTTCAATTCATCTTTTTTTTTTTTTTTTTTTTTGTGGATGTGTAGATTTTGTGTGGGTGTGTGGATTTACGATTTAACTGACCAAGGCAAGATTTATTCCTCTGACAACAACACAACATGACGAGTTAAAAAAAAGAAAGTTCAGTGCACTGTCTTGTGGGGTCCAGATGATCCCACTCCAAACGTCAACATACCAAGAATAGTATAACGGCTAAGAGTTTTCACCTCTAAATTTACAACCTTTCCAAAGGATAACCCTACTGGTGTCATAACAAATCTGTCACTTAAATCTGCCACTCTGCAGTAGTTCAAAGAACTTATGATTCAAAGAATTTATGACGGCAGTAAAAGGCCAGAGAAGGCCTTTGAAGCATTTTCAGCAAAAAGGCTTCATACACAGAGGCAATAACAAGGAAAAGTCGTTGTAAATGACCTCATAATTCAAACCTAATGTAGCCAGAGGATCAGTGAATGGAGACTGCAAAGAAACATAGATCTCCATGTAAAAATGGCACCTAATTCTACAACAAGCTTTCCTTCAGATGCTTAAAGTAACACCATTAAAAGATCAAATTTTAAGACATACAAATAAAATAGTTTCATATCCTAAACTTACACAAGCTTTTTTTTTATTTCTTGGGCAATATTTAGTGTTGTAAACAGAACTCTACAAGTCTATGAAAAAATTTTCCAACAAAAAGATTTTACAAAGAAAAAAAAATTTGTTTACAGCATTTTCTTGTTAAGCGTATTTTTTGTCTTTTAGGAATTAAGTAATTTCACAAAACGTGCTTAACTGCAATGATGATGAGTGATAAAAAAAATAGTCTCTATAAATACACTATTGAAACTATAAACTTACGTAATGGAACATTTCTTTGTGGCATCATACCGTTTCAGCAAAAAATAGGGGTGGATTTTTGGAAACTAGAGTCCCATTTTATTTTATTACATAAATAAATGGAAAAATAGCAAATCTGACGATAAATAAGGAAGATTTAAGTTGCAAGTACTTTTCTACTAAGTGTCTTTACCAGAGGTTTTTGACAACCATGCATGCCACCTGCCAACATTTTTCAAAACAAAGCTGATGTTAATCAAAGATCAACCAATGGAAAGGTAAATAAAATGCAGGAAAAAAATAAACTACTCTGTAAAACTAAGATCAAACTGATAGAATCAGAATGCAGCAAGTTGAAACCTCTGTTTTTAATACTTTATCTAACAGCCAGAAGATCCTGGTGGTGCAGGTCTCTTCAAGAAGAATTCACCAAATATACACACAAAAAAAATCATCCCAAAAAAACCTGCTAATCTACATGACATACAGATTTCACTGAAATAGAGCTAAAAAAAATTGAATGCTTGTATTATTTACCATGACACATTTACTTTTTTTTTTTTCTTTACTAAAC
>NC_050513.1:14667998-14673508 GCF_002922805.2 Oryzias melastigma | reverse complement strand
TGATGACTTGAGTCTGAAGCGTCAAAGACATAATTAAGGAAAAAAAGGCAACAAATATAAATCATATGTTAAGGTTCAAGTCTAAATTCAGCACCAACAATCGACTATATAAGAGAACTGGACTGAGCGAGTGTGAAGTCACCCATAGAAAATGACATACTCCATGTTCCAACAAAATTTAGTCAATTCAGTCACCATCTTTCCAAAATATGTTGGAACCAGGCATCATCAGTAAGCCGAAATTGGTCTATGTTTGGTGTGAGTCCACTTCTATGGCAACCACTCTCTCCAATCAAAAGTGAGCATCTCAGAAGGCCACACCCGTTCCACTGATTCAGGAGAATGCTTCGAAATGTCGACGCGAGGCCACCTACTTTTCTAATTAGTCCCTTTATAACTTAAATAACTAGCCAGAAAGAAATAATGTCACGAAAAAATGGATTCACAAGAACATGCAAAAAAAAAAAAAAAGGTATCACTGCAAGAATGGCTGTTTTGAGAAATTATAATGACCGAGCAACAGGTGTTTTTTCTCAATAACTGTCAATGGGAATTTGGGTTTTGGGACAGCAACACATGTCCTATTTGGAATGTGAAGAAGGACGGGTCATACAGTAAGGTTACCTTATGCCTCATTTTCACTGAGCGGTCCAAACAGAAGTGGACCCGATCGGTACAATAATTTGAGGGTTTTCGTTGTAAAAAGGCCCCCGTTAGGCCAGACCAATTCGTACTATTCTGGGTCCCCCGTTGGTTGTAGGTTCATAGAAAAATCAAATGGATCAGTTAGGGCGGAGCTACTGTCATCACACAATGAAATCCATTGATTGTCGGAAAGGTATTACCACAACAGCAAGCGTTCGACCCTCAAGAATTTCCCCTTGTGGGAATCTTGAATCAAGATTCAAGATTCAAGCCGAAAGTTTTATCCTCCAAACTTTCGGCTGTATTCGTCTTTGCCACCTGGAATCTTCTTACAAATAAAATCTATTTCTTTGCATTCAGTATTCCCCTTTTATTCGCGGGGGTTAGGGACCGGAAACACGCCGAAACCGCGAATACGGAGAACCGCTGTAGTCACACCATTATGACGTACAGCTCCGTCATCACCAGTAAGCCGAATGGTTTGAATGGTTCTCTAGTAAAACCAACAAACGAAAGATGATTAAATGGTCATTTAGAAATACAGTTCCGGATCAAAGATTTATGCCAGATTTATATAAATGATTTATGTACAGCAAACATGGCACTGAAGGAATACTGAGGAAATAAATCAAATATTCAGCTAAAGAAAAAAAAAAAAAAAAATCACCCATCCCATTTTTTGGAAATATACATCTTAAATGGAGCAGAATTTTACACCACTTTATGTACTTTTAAAATCCTACAACTAGTCAATTTAAAAAAAAAGTTGTCTGCATCACCTGTGTAACACTTCGCCAAGACAACCGTGTTCCTATAGGTAGCACATTTTGTGCACATATATTTTTGCCAAATACATCAAATGTATTTTAGCTAAACTGTTCTTTTTCCTATTTGTTGAATAGCATAGGTATAAACCATTGACTGTAACAAAAAAAAAAAAAAACTGGACAGAGTGGATCTGATGTCACCCATAGAAAATGCATGAAAAGAAGCCAACTCAGTCGGCATTTTTTCCACGATATGGATATTGTCATGTTGGGGCCAGATGACAGTATCTGGTCTTAGTCAGTCTGAGTCAACGTTTCTATGGCAACTACTGTTGCCGGTCATGAGTTAGCTTTCACTGAAAGCGACTGGGGAGAATCTGTCAATCAAACTTTGGTAGTAGGCGCCAGCGAGCATCTGATTGGTCGGTTTATAGGTTGAATAACTTGCAATAAAGAAAAAATATGATGAAAAAAATAGAATGACTAAGTAATAACTGTCTATTTCTCAATTGAAGTCTATGGGATTTTAACTTCTTGGAGCAAGCAGGTACTTCCTATTCGGAACCAAAGGGTGAATGAGTTACTCAGTCCAGCTCCATATACAGTCAATGGTGTCAATACCAATAAGACAATTGTTTTGTGATATTGGACTATATAAACAAAACTGAACTGAATTATAAACCGGGGTTGCTCAAACTTTTTGCAAAGAGGGCTAGATTTGGTGAAGTGGAATTGTGTGAGGGTTAACCATTCGGACTGGCTTTCTTTAAATGATTTTAACAACACTAAATTTAAATGAACTATTTAATTAACATTTAATTGCAATGGCATACTAAGAAAATACATGTTTACCTAAATTACTGTCAATTTTTCACACTGTTCATTTTCATTTGGCTCGTTGTGGATGGCATGTATCGTCTGGTAGTTTCTCATCATGGTGAATATCAAAATGGAACTAAAATCAAATCGTACAAACAGTTTTTAGAAAAAGTGCTGGGGGAGACATATTGTCAATTTTATGAAAGGAGCCTAGAAATATGAACGCTGGTCAAATTTGGCTCACCGACCGGACTTTGGACATGCCTGGTGCAAACTAACACGTCTGGGAAGAAAGAACACTGCCTTCTTGTGGCACTATAGTGCTAGGCAATCAAAAACAAAGAAAAAAAAAGAGGATTGTTCAAACACAGCCAAACGGGGAAAAGAAAAACAACTTTATAAAGAACAATTTATGTTCCACGTTGAAGTCTTTCTTGGCCTAAGAATGCAACAAAAAACAGCAGTTACTTAGTATTGTGTTGTGTTTCTGAAAATGCAGGTTTATCAAATATTTGCACGAGAATTTTTGGACTGAAACAGATGTCACAAACCTAACTTTTGCAAGTTTGATGGCAAGCTGGGTTAATTGAACAACAGGTTCAAATAGAAAGGACTGGGAGCTACAGTAACCAGGAGTCAAATAATCCAATCACACATAGTTAAAAAATTTGGGGTTCGGAACTGTTGATCTGTCTAGACAAGTCAAATAATTTTTAAAACTAAATCATTTGGGGAATTTTTTTAATTCTGAAATTAAAGAATTTCTGAGGGGTTACCATTCTGGTGACTAACAGAGAGGATGCTCCTGCACTTTTTCAGGTAGAGGGTGGGACTCCACTGGGAGATACCCATTTTCAAGAACGATTAGAAACTATCTTGTGACACAGAAAAACCAGCGACAGGAAAGATGTGGTAAAAACCAGCAACAGGAAAGATGTGGTAGAATTTGCAGGAGTGCCAACTGGGTGTCAGCAGGAGCCAGAGGAATCATTTTGCACCACCCTGATTCTCACTTGAGGGACCACCCCAACCTCTTTTACAGAAGTTTGATTAAAAAAGTTGGAACATATTTTAAGGTTTTTTAAGGGCCAATCAGGAGGAAAAGAACAACAAGAAGAGGCATTGGAAACAGTCCAATCAATTTCAGATAGATCAATCTCTTAAGACACCCCTAGATCCCTTCATCAGGAAGCTGTCTCTGAACCTGCCTGTTTTTCCCATCCAATGGGGCTTTTCGGTCTTCTTTGTGTCAGCCTCCGTGGTAGTCCAGGTGGTTGGGGTAGCATCCCAGTCCTTGACAAACTTCTGAATACCTGTAGCCACATTGATGATTTCTTCCCCCACCCTGGACAAGGTGGTGTTCTCCTTTGTTTCCTTTGCCTTGATGCTACCAGCGTTCGTTGTGGTAGAACCTGTGGTTCCTCTGGTCTCTCTTGGGGCCTCTGTGGTTTCTTGAGCGAAAAACCAAAAGGCCCGCGAGCTCCCAGCGCAGAGCACCAGGACCAACAACCATATCCTCAACATGCTGCTGCTTCAACAGAGCTCCCAGTGTTCCCCTAAAACTCCACTTGCAGCTGCACTGAAATGTCAAAGCTGTTCAAATGCCACTGAAGCCCCAGAAAGAAGAGCTGATTGATTTCATGGATCCTCCCTCTGAAACCCCCCCTGTGCATAGCTGTTCCACAGACAAATACATGGAGGGGGGAAAGTGCAGAGGCAGGCCCATGGTGGGATGATAAAAGTGACTAGTCAGAGTTGTACCAACACGTCAAAACTCCTCCTACAAATGTGTTGATGAGTGGTTCCCCAAAAACCTCCCGATGTCTGCAAAGGGAGTGACATCATGAAATTCCAATTACTACAACAATGCAACCATTTGGATATTGACAATGCAGACTTCTATTCTATTCAGAATTGAAGCAAAAACACAAACTTCTGACCAGAAGCGGACAAAAGTGTGCAAATAGTTATTTGTCCTACGTAACCCACAAGTTGTTACAGCAAGAGTATTGTTGTCATAGCTCCTATGCCACATCCATAAAATAAAAATTAAAGAGCTGAATTAAAACTTGTAAAATATTAAGATTTTGGACTATAATATACACTCACTTGCCACTTTATGAGGCACACCTGTCCAACTGCTCATCGATGCAAATTTCTTATTAATCAATCACATAATGGCCATTTAATGTATTTAGGCATGTAGAGATGGTCAGGACGATCTGCTGCACTTCAAACTGAGTATCAGAACAGGGAAGAAAGATGATTGAAGTGACTTTCATTGTTGGTGCTATCCAGATGGGCTGGTTAGAATATTTCAGAAACTGTTGATTTACTGGGATTTTCATCCACAACCATCTCTAGGGTTTACAGAGAAGGGTCAAAAAAAAAGAAGAGATTATCAAGTAAGCAGCAGTTATGTAGATAAAAAAGGAGTTGTTGATGCTAGAAGAGAATGGCCAGACTGGTTCCACCTGATACTAAGACAACAGTAACTCAAATAACCACTGGTTATAACTAGGGATGTTCCGATCAGGTTTTTTTTTGGGTCCGATCCGATTCCGAGTCATTCGGTTTTGTGGATTTGCAGATATTGAGTCGCGATCCGAAACTTTTGTAACACATTTAAAACATGAATAAATTAAATAAACAGATTTGCGTTGTCCCTTATTTACACTTCATTAACCTTCTTTTATCAATAAAAACTTAAATATAACACTTCTATGAAGTAGCTTTAATAAAAAAGTAAAAATAGAGCAAAAATAAACTAGAGAAAAAACTATTTCTTGTTATATAAGTGATTATTAGTCAGTTTAGTGACTTTAGCTTTAATATCTTTAGTTATTGAACATTTTTTTAAACAAATGTGATTCCTGTCCTCATCTAAAATTCTTAAAAATAAATGATGACTTTGTTTTAGCATGAATTTGATGATGAGTGTTCATGACTAGCCCATATCATTATTAGTTTTCATTTATCAGTTTTGTTTTGTGATTCTTTTTTAAAGCCATTGAGACATCACATTTTCAGTTTTATTACCACAGTAGTTAGTTTTTTTAAAACTTTTGTCACGTTGTGTCCGAATTCCCCCCCTAATCACTACATAGTGCACTCGCCATTTTCTAGCGCTGTCCGAATCTACCAATTCCAAAATCGATTGGACTTGAAATAGGGCTGGGCGATATGACGATAAAAAAACCGTCGTACGATCTCCAAAGCTGACGATAGGTCATTTTTAAGATATCGTTATATCGCGATATTCTACGAAAAGCTGCAAGA
>NC_050513.1:14639226-14667048 GCF_002922805.2 Oryzias melastigma | reverse complement strand
TTTTGAGCTGTTTTTAATAGAGAAAGGACTTTACTAAACTTTATCAGTCATTCATGCTATAAACTTCATCAATCTCCCTCATTTCTGGACTTGGGTGACAATCATTTACAAGCTCTGTTTTATGGATTTTAGCACAAAGGCAAAATTAAAACTCACAGATATTTAGAAGATGTTCATTTGACAGCAATGCATTACCTGTAGCAGTAGAAGACAATTCTTGCAATATTTACAGGTTAATCTTAATAGATAACTATTTAATTCGAATAAATGTAAATATTTGTTCAAAAATATGTTTACTTCTTTCAACTAAAATCAATATAATTAAATTTGAATTTATTTTAAAAATATCGTGATAAAATCGAAATCGTGAAATAAAATTTAAAAAATCGTGATTTTATTTTTTTGCCATATCGCCCAGCCCTAACTTGAAATTTCCCAGAAGTCTTTGCAAAAAACTAGCTTACATCGACGGTCACTAGACTAGCGGATATAAATCACAATGCATTGCGGTTGAACAATTTCGAACAAATAAATGTATTTAAAGGTCATATTTGAATAAACCATCCACATTTTGATCATCAGAACACAGTGGAGTCATAAATAAACGTTTTAAAATGTTCGTATTTATTTGATTTTCACTTTGTGATATTGATGATGTCATATCTGGTCTTTAGAAAAACGAAAGAAAAGTAGTGAGCATCGTGTCTGAATTACCTTTAAAATCCAGAGCACTGTATAGTCCTGCACTATGTAATTTTTTAGTAGTTATTGGTTGGGGGGGGAATTCGGACAAAGCCTCAGATAAATAAAACAGGCATATCAAAGGACAGCTCGGGTCTTAAGGAGTTAAATCACGGAGCTTGTAATTAGCAGCTAGTTGCTGCTGCAGCCTTCTGTCGTCTGTCAGCAGTATGAAGAGCTTCACATTTAAAAGAAACAAAAATTATGTCTTTTTCTGTTGAAATGCCTTTAGAGGTTGTTGTTTGTGTTAGGACACACCAATAGAGACACTTGCTGTCAGTTATTGATCCCAGAAGTCTGAATCTGTGATCATCTAGCTAGCTTGACCTGAATTGTTTGTTAGCTTCCTGTTTAAACTCCTGCCTTTTCTGCTGCGTTTTACAGCAACAACATTTTGTGATCCGTTCATGACATGCAGACTTCTAGTGGAGTATTTATTCGTAATGGTAAGCTTGAAATTTAAAGCACTGATTGTAATAAGAATAAATGAAATATCTGATACTGATCGGGGGAAAACGTCTGATTTCGATCGAGTCAACCACATGATCGGGCCCGATTTCCGATGATGTAATCGGATCGGAACATCCCTAGTTATAACCAAAGTTTGCAGAGGAGCATCTATCAACACATCCAACTTTGAGGCAGATGGGCTAAGAACAGGAAACTGAGGGTAAAATTCCCACTAAAATTGGACAATAGAAGATTGAAAAAACGTTGTCAGGTCTGAAAAGTCTCCATTTCTTCTGTGACATTCAGATGGTAAGGTCAGAGTCTGACATCATCCAACATGAAAACATGGATCCATTCTGCCTTGAAATAACGGTTCAGGATGGTGGTGGTGGCGTAATGGTGTGGGGAATACTTTCTTGTCACACTTTGGGACCTTTAGTTCCAATTTAGCATATTTGACAACACCACAGCATACCAGAGTATTGTAACTGACCATGTCCATCCCTTTATGACCAAAGTGTACCATCATCTGATGCTACTTCCAGCAGGATAAGGCTCCATGTCATAAAGCTGGAATTATCTTAAATGGGTTTCTTGAACATGACTATGAGTTCACTGGACTGGATCTCAACCCAATATCGCAGTCAGTCAACATTTGTTGAGCGATTTTCATGGACATTTGTACAGCCTCAAAGTACTTTACTACCTAAAAGGTAAACGTGCTTGAGGAAAAAAAATAATGAGTAAAAAGCACAAGACAAGGAACAGAAGTAACCTCATCATCAGGACATTTAAAAATCAAGAGGTGATTAAAACAATAATTAACAACATCATTAAAATAACAAAATATTAAAACTCAATAAAAACTCTAAAAGTGAGTTACTTAAAAATAAGTTGAAAAGGTATGTTTTTAATTTATTTTTAAAAATCTGCACAGATCCAGAGACTCTCAGATCCTCAGCCAAGATATTCCACAGACGAGGACCAAGACACCGAAGAGGCCTCGCCATAGGTCTTCCTTCTAGTTCTAGGGACGGGTAAAATCGTGGAGCCTAAGGATCTTAGAGCTCTTGGTGGTATGTATGGAGTAAGTGTGTAAAAGTAATTAAATAAGTTATTATGTACGTCCATACATACATAAAGTCAGAAAGAACATATTCCTTATTTCTAAGGCTTGCAGAAAGCCCAGGAACAGGCTTGTTTGCAGAGAGGCTCAGCAGGAGTGATGGATGGCACACAGCAGCTGAGAGAGTGAGGCAGGAGAAGGAACTGCACTCCCCGGGGAACCCCTTCCACTGCCTCATCTGAGAAAATCCAGAGGAAAACGAATCACTTCCAGGTTCTCATGGATAGGAGGATCCTCCTCCTCCACATAGCCCAGAGTGCTCCTATTCATCCATTAGATTATCGGCCAAACTCGGCCATCCAGCTGCTGCGCATTCCAGTGGCCCTCGGACCTCCCACGCCCCCGCTGCATGACGCGTTTACGAAACACTGGTGCTGTCAGCTGATGGGCCTCGAGTGGAAACAGACGACTGTGACGAATCAAACTCACACATGTGGGTTATTCTGATTTTCCAGTTAAGCTGGCATGATGAATTTGGCTTTCTGGTACTGCGAGTACGCCAACTTCCCTTAAAGATAAAGCTGCGGCTTTCCTCAAGCTGATTAGAACTTCCTGCTTTGAGTTGTTTTAATAATCCTAAATTCTTGCAGTAGAATATTGTGCATGTACACATCTGTGTCAGTCACTTCTGGCGAACAATTTTTATCAAGATCTTAGTCTCAGTAAACAAAACTGTGGGTGAAATTTTTATTACAAAATGGCAGCCAATACAAAGGTCAAAAGCAGCCAAACAACTTTTACTCTTTGGGGGCCAAGAAATAATTGCATTTCATGTTTCTTTTTTAAAGAAATGTATTTTTAGAAACTAGATAGCTGGCTGGGTGTAGGACTGACGCGCAGGAAACCAGGGAACGTGTCCCAGGGGCGCAATGAGCGTATCAAGTGTGGGTGGTTAGGCAAGACCCTTCACGCTACTGCCTATAGCCACAAGGAGGCCCAAGTCCGGATGTTGCTGTGCCGGTCCCCAACCCAGAACAGATACAAGGTTTTGTCAGAAGAGCATCCAGTGTAAAGAAAATCTCTGCCTAAACCACTAGTGCAAATCAGTGGCGATTTCTGATGGGACGTGCCGAAAGGTCAACAATTAATGATGAATCATTAAACTTACAAATAAAATACAAAATAGGAGCAATTCATTATTTTAATTGGATGATTACAATTTGTTGATTAACATTTTTATGTCGATTATTCATCGACTAATCAACTATTAAAATAACTAAAAACGACTAATTTAATAGTCGATTAGTCGTTTCTTTGTTATTATTATTATTTTATATGAAAACTACGGTGCACATTTTCTAATGCCACATCTGTCACATTGTCTTTGACACACATGCGCAGTAAGGCTGATCCGGGTCAGTAGTGATGTCACAGGAAGTTGTAGAATGGCTCTGGTACCATAACAACACCTTCGTTTCAGATGTCGACCTCATTTGATTTAATCTTGTTTTAATACCAGAAACTAATGAAAGAAAGAAGCTGCATGATTCATTAAAGGTTTAATGAACTATCATCGTTTTTATTTCTAGTTACTTTAAGGTTTCTTATTTATGAAGCCGATTATTGTCTTTTGGTAATTTTTATGAATGATTTCATTCATTCATCTTCCTAGCCGCTTCTTCCCGTTTCGGGGTCGCGGGGGTGCCGGAGCCTAACCCGGCTACTGATGGGTGAAGGCGGGGTTCACCCTGGACTGGTCGCCAGTCTGTCGCAGGGCCGCAATCACACACACATTCACTCTCACATTCACACCTAGGGGCAATTTAGAGTCACCAATCAACCTATGAAGCATGTTTTTGGACGGTGGGAGGAAGCCGGAGTCCCCGGTGAAAACCCACGCATGCACGGGGAGAACATGCAAACTCCACACAGAAAGGTCCCAGCTGGGATTCGAACCGGGGCCTTCTCGCTGTGAGGCAAGAGTGCTAACCACTGCGCCACCGTGCAGCCCCATGAATGATTTCATTAACTATATTTATCTTTTTATGTCTTCTTCTTAACCACAAAGGTAAAGCAACAAAATAAGACACAAAAAACATATATTTTTTTAAAGTATCAGTATTTGATCGATTGCCGTATAGATCAAGGTCGGATATAGGCATGGGTAGAAAAAATAAAAAAATAAAATGAACACAAAAAGAAACACCAACAAACAAAAAACTCCCAACAAAATAATAAAATAATATAAAAATATAACCAAAAAAAATGTAAGGATGGACAGATAGATAGACATACAAATAAATAAAAAATAGAAGCAGCCATAGGGCACAAACCAGACTTGCACAGTAAAAGCAGACTCCCCAATATAAATTTCATACACTTTTTTTCCGAAACACTTTACTCTCGTGTTTAAACTCTCAAAGTTTGTAGAAAAATAAGTCCAGTAGAATGGGGACAATTTCACAAGATACCCATGCCACAATGTCTAAGTTTGCAAAAATATTCAGGGATGCTCTCGGTACGGCAAGGTTCGCCATTCACTGGATGATGGCCGCTTTCAGCGGTACTTCTCGTTCAAAACGTATCTTCTTAAAAGAAATATGTTGAAAAATTATTTTCATGCATAGAGCGCGTCAAAGTGCTTTAGCGTAAAAAAAAAAAAAAAAATTAAAACAACACTACCAAAGTCTAGCAGTGCAACACCCTAAACCTTCAAATTGCTATAGAATCACGCTGTGACTGATGCTCAAATGTTGCTGCAGGATCTCTCACCAGGTCTGCACATGAACTCAATGAAACTGGACGCCCCCCACACATGAATGTAGTTAAGTGATTTGCATTATGAATTTAAAGTTGTGCTAGTTCTGGCATCAAGAGCTGATTTTTGTGAAGAATCTTTTGTTGCATAAATAGGATCTATGCTCCGACAAGAAAAAAAAAAGCACTGGATTAAAATTTTTAATTTGCTGTTCTGCACAACTTTGCAATGTTGTCTGCTTTTATAGTATTTATCAGTTTTTTTAGCTGTTGATTTAAAAAAATGCTTAAGAGGTTTGGATTTTTTTTTTTAAATACAAAGATCAGAAACTTAAAGATCCATTAGCAAACGCAGCACAAACACACAGCACTTTTTAGGACCTTCGGGCAGGAATTTGTATGCAGCATTTCTGCATATTCAGAAATGTGTCTGTGCATGAATGTGTGGGCACACCTGAATGCCAGCGCTTTGTTTCAGGCGTGTGTGTGCTCAGTCTGCAAAGATAAACCACAGCCAAAAAGCATTAGGCGATAAATCGCCTGTTTGACTGAGTGGGACTGCTATGGTCTGGAAGAAGTAAACAGCAAAACTAGTTTGCATCTACACACAAATCCAGACATTCATGCAAACAAACCATTTCCACAAACAAATAGAATATAATGATAAAATATATTCATTTCTATGATTCCATTCAAAAATATTTAATTTCATTCAATTTATGAGTAAACCGTTTAGTTTAAGTATTAGTTTATTTGTAAATAAATTCAGGTTCCAGCTCATAAAACACATAAAAACAGAACTTCAAGACAATTGAAGAGAAATCTTCCAACTTTTACAGGATATGAATGCTTCAAACTGAGTTTCACAAACTGATCATCTACTAAACTCAAAGCACCTAAACTGGTTCCTTAGATGTCATTAAATTGGTTGTTTGGTTCAATCGTCTCAGTTGGATAAGATATGGCGAAGACTTGACAACTACCCAGAAGACCATCATCGATCCCCTTCATAGTCTGGGTTAGACACAAAAGTTAAGGAAGGTGGCTGTATCCAAGCAGACCAGCTAAAAAGTTCAATGGAAGGGCGAGATGTTCACCAGTAAAAGAGACGGCCGAAAACTTCAGCGGATCATCAAAAGGACAAGATCCTCCAGAAAAAGTGGAATGAGGTGGAGGAACAGATTCAAAAGACGCTTTTAGGAGGTGGGCTACAACTGTTGGGTTCTTCGGGTCAAGGCACTTCTGAGCCCATGGAGGAAACGTCTCAACTGGGTCGAGGAGAATAAGGACTAGACTATTGGTCGGTGGTCCAATGTCCTGTTTTCTGATGAAAATAAAGTGTATCTTTCATTTGAGAATTAAGGTCCTTGGATTTGGAGGAAAACTAGTGAGGAGGAGAATCCAAGTTGCTTGTGAAATCTCCACAGTCAAGTCCGGGTCTGGTGTTGGTAAACTCTGCTTTCTTCAAACCAAGATCACTGCAACAGCCTACTACAGGGGTGTCCAAAGTCAGTCCTCGAGGGCCAGTGTCCTGCATGTCATACCAATCTACCATTAAAGCTCCTTATTGGTCAAACACACTTGATCCAGGTAATCAGCAACAGATAAGGCAGGATTTCTGGAAAACCAGCAGGAGGCCGGCCCTCGAGGACTGACTTTGGACACCCCTGATCTACTAGAATGCTACTTACAAAACGCTACCATTTACTGGATGATCATGTGACTTCTTGATATAAAACATAGCTATGTGAGAACATTTAAAATCTATTCAGAGGAACTTTTTGAGTAAATAAACTTTAAAGCTCCACAAACAATTATTTTAATAGTCAACTAATCACCAAATTTCTTTTATCGTCTAATTGGGTGAGAAATAAAGTGGATGTAAAACACAGATCTTAACCATCATTAGCTTTAAACTAACTGAAAACTAGCTTTACCTGCAATGATGCTAGTGGGAATGCTGCAAGCTGAATTTGGCCGCTGAAGATGCTACTGCTGATAGCTGAAGATGCTGAAATTGATAGCTAAAAATGATGAAGCTGATAGCTGAAATTGCTGAAGCTAATAGCTGAAAACCCTAAAGCTGATAGCCAGCTAAAATATTAGTTAAAGGCCAAATTAGCTTAAAAAATGAAAAAAGCCTGAATCAGCCAAAACAGCTAAAATGGTGCTGACATAGCTTATTTCTAAAACAGCCTAAAAAAAACTTTAAAAAAAGCCTAAATTAGACAAAACACCAAGCATGTAGGTGAAATATTAGTTAAACTCCAAAATAGTCTTTGAAAAAAGCTTAAATTAGCCAAAATAGCTAGCATGAAGCTGACATATTAGTTTAACTTCAAATTAGCCTAAAAAAGCTGAAAAAATCCTAAATTAGCCAAAACAGCTAGCATGTAGCTAAAATATTAGCTAAACCCAAAATATAGTTTAAAATTACTTTTACAGTAACAACCTTTTTTTTCCACAAAAAATGTTTGACCACAATGCTTTGTGGTCTATAGTAGATAATGTAGTGAGCATTGATCCACACTGGTTTTTCGCAAAGGCTTCTGGGAAATTTCAATAGCATTCCATTTAGGAATTGTAGATTCTGACAGCACTAGAAAATGCTGAATAAATTACAACAAATAAACAGCTGTGAATGATCAACATGAACCTAATGTGACGGACAAGGGACAGAATCCTTAAAAATGTAAACAATCTGGGGATAAAAACTTTAAGAAATCTGTGTTTAAATATTACCATCTGTATTAAGCTTAATTCATAGTAATTATACTTGCAGCAAAATGATAAAATAAATAACCTCAAGTGTTTTGTTGCTTTGTATGTCTTCCAAGTTCTTTACACACACAAAAATGACAATTATTTTATTTATTTATTTTAGTACCTTTTTTTAAAAGGTGTGCTTTTAGGAGTTTGAGCCCCTGCCCCTCTAAAATCCTGTGCACGCCCCTGTCCTCAATGTAAAGCGCGGGGTTCATAGATGACAGAACAGCAGCGTTTCTGTGAGAATTATACAAGTCCAGACATCTACAGAAGCGATGCCTCGAACCAGAACATTCTCAACCCAAACTTACATAAAGAAGACACGGTTATAATTACGCTTAAAAATCCACAAATAAGTTTATGAGTTCTGTTTCCTGATAATTTACTTTTTCCCCAGAATTTTGTTTTAACTAGAAAATTGTATTTCAACTTTTAAAACAAGTAATGTATGCGGTATTTACCTTTTCGTTGACATTTTATCAGAGTCATCGGCATCAGCGTAATAACAGTGAATAAAGACCACCTGCCGAGCGCCAGCGTCATTTTGACCGAAATAAAAATAAATAAATAAATCCTTTCAGGCGCTCCGGGGACACCTCATCTCTGGCAGGAGAATAAATAGGGACAAAACATTTCGCTCTTCACCTGGAGAACATCCACCTGTGGAGAACGGGTACACCTACACATACTGGAGAAGGAGAAAAAAAAGTTTAAAAAAGATCTTGTCTGTTACCGGAAATAGAAACGAAACTACTTCCGGTAGAGTTTTTCAAAGATAAATGCACAAAAAAGTTGTCTACGTCATTCACTCCCAGTGACTTAGCAGTTTGTAACATCTGCAGTATTTTTTATTTATTTATTTTTTAATCGTATTTAGGATAAAACGTCAGTTGAGTAACTTCTTTAATAGTCCACTTTTAGACAGCTTCAATGTCAAGAATCAAAACATTTTGATAAGCATCTAAAAAGTGAATTCCCACTTAATTGCTAAAGTAATGTATTTCATGTACATTATTTTTACTTAGAATTTTTTTTTTTTTTATGTGCTAATTTGTTACCCACTCACTTTCTAGTAAGAACAAATCTGGGGTTTCTGTCTTATTTTTTAATTTGTCAGGATTTAACTAAAGAATACAACAAAACAAAAACACGGAAACATCCACTCTGATGAAAATAGTGTTGTTTTTAACATCTTATTGTTGCAGTTTTCTTATGATCAAGGATGTTAAATTGAGCTTTAAATTGCATTAGTATTTGTTTATTAAAACTGTTAAAACTAAAAAAAATGCTGTTGGAAAAATCTTGTAAACATGACTTAGGACAGACATCAGCAGGCTCCATTCTAATGCAGCCACTCATAGACAAATAGATTCATTAATTTTTGTTCATTTTCCTCGACAGCTCAGGAATTACTCACCTTTTTGTTGCACCACTAATGTGAGGTTGGCGGTGTGAGGGGTTGTAAACTAGTGGGAACGAGTGTAAATTAAGGGATTAGGGGAAATATGGGCAGGCTCACTCCACGCAAATGGTGAGGAATATTGGAAATTTTCTTGCGAATTCAGTTTTGATCAAGAAGGAAGCTCAAGTCAAGGAAAAATGAAGACGTTAATGGATCTATTTTGCTGCAAGTGGATGCCTCAGAAAGGAGCAAAGAGGGGAGACTTTGGCCTTCCCATAACAGTTGCTACGTCTTAAACATGAGCTTTTTTTTAAAGAATTTACAAATAAAACTGCATTTCTGAGTGGTTATTAATTCAAATTTCATTGGATCAGAAAACCGGATGCTTGAAAATGCTCAAACTGACGATGCAACTACTGAAATCTCTCCCCTTGTGTGCACCCTGATTTGTTCACGTTCTACAAGACAAGAAGAGCGTTCAACACTCGTAATGTAGTGAATTACAATTCCGGCTTAATACTGTACGACTACATTGATCCAATATTGCTCGTCGTTATTTTCGCAACGCTAATGCTAGCTTGAGGCTAGCAGAGCTCTCTCAGCGGCGGTAGCTCTAAGCCAACATTCCCGCCCACATCCCAGAATTAAATTTCCAATGAGCTACTATCGCTATGCAAAAATATGTAAAAAAGCTTTTTGATTCTTTTGGCTTAAAACTTAATATTCATAATTAAAAGATCATTAGGAACAATTTTACAAAACAAAAATGGCAAGAGTTAAACCTTAAAGAGAATATTAAATAGTGAATCTTTGAATTATTGGTCTTGATTCATAAAATAAATTGTAAGTAAAGATCCAAATTTTAAATAAAAAAAGTTTGCTTTTAATTGATAAAATTGATTAAATTCCTAATAAAAAACTTACTATAGCAGCGTGTGAGTGCTCTATGCTGCTATTAGTGAAATATCACCACATCCAACAAAAGAGATTGGTTTATGTGGTCTGAAATTACAATCAAAAACTAAAAAAGCTGCTAAACCTTCTAGATTTACTCAATATTGAGCAAAAAGTCTGATTCGGCTCCCTCCCTTAAAACTATGAAAAGCTCCATGGAGAAGAGCCATTCAGAGGTTACACGTTTATGCAGAAATTCTATTTCATGTGTCTTTCATGAGTCTCTGTTGAGACAAGTTAGCTTGCAGTGTAACACCTGTCTGTCTGTGCTCTTCGCTGAAGCCTCTCAAGATCTCTTGACTGAAATCCAATGCTAAGTAAAAGCTACTGCATGACGACAGACTTTCTAGAACAAAGGAGCATTCAAATTAAAAACACGTTGAAAAATTAAGATTTGAAAGTATGCCAGCAAAAGTCATCGACAAAGTTTCTTTTTAACATTTAACTGTCTTGATAATTAGGCTTAGTACAAAAATTCTTAACTGTAGCCACATACAAAACAGGATTTACTCCAGAGATTACACATAGCCCAGGGGCGTAGCTTTAATTTGGAGGGCAGGAGGGCAACAGCAGACTTAGAAAGGGTGGCAAATGAAAACCGCAATGGAAGACAGTTGCAAAAAGTATCAAAAATACACATTTCCGACAGTTTTATTATTATTATTATAATTTTTATTGAATTTACATTTGGCTTTTGTTATTTTTACAACACTTAAATAAGCTTGTATTGATGATTTATTATTTTTTGTCAATAATTAGACTAATATTGACTCAAAGGTTGGGGGGGGGAGTTAAGGGCAGAGCGTCCCCCCGTAGCTCCGCCCCTGCCACAGCCCACACGTTAAAAAAAAGTTTTGTTTAATTGATCAATTAATTATAAATTAATTGTACACTATAAAAAGTGAAACCTGGGATCAATTAACAAAAGTTATGTAATTTATTACATTTAAGAATATTATTTTTTTAGCAAATTCAATTTTTGAGTTGAGTAAACCATCTACTCAATATCTTAATTTCATTAAAACTAATTATATTAAATGTAAAAATATATATTTTTAATTAAATTTCAAATTTAAAGGTATTTTCTTTTAAAGAAATATGAAATAAAAGGCATTTAGCAATTTACAAAAGAAACAACACAGAACAATAGAATATTAAACATGAAAAAATGAAGATTTCTTCTTTGTTCTTTCTTTATCCTGTCCTTCATCAAGAAGCACAAACGGAGAAATCTCTCTGCTGTCTTTTCCCCCTCGCTCCTCCATTCCCTCTTAATCCTTTCTGCACATGTAAAGACAAATCCACTTTCCACCGTTCTTCCTCTACCAACAGCGACTCCTCTACCTTCGCTTCAACACTTTCGATGTAAATTCCATTCATTTTCTCCCATCCCGTCAACCATCGTTTCACAATAATTACTGTGGCACTCGTATGGACTGAAGTTACATTCAAGAACACCGTTTATTTATTTTAAAACCTGATAAACTGACGAGGCGTTATTTCACCAAACTGCAAAATTGAGTGTTTGTATCTGTGTTGACTTTTAGAATTTGCTTATTTGCTTTCCATCTGTCTTATAAAAGCTTGAAATAGAGCGTCACCACTGTTTTCTTGTAAAATTCAGATGACACTGTACATATCCAATCACAGCTTTGTGAAATGCTAATTGTCAAGCTAAGTGAAAATGTTTCTTTCATTTTTATTGTTTGGATTTTTTTTTTAATTGAGCAAGGGTTAACTCAAAAATGTAATTTGTGTTCAAAACACATCAACGGAAAGATAAGCAGAACTCTTAAGACTTTTATGTCTGCAGTATTACTCCAAGAAAGTCGAGGCTCAGCGGCGTGTTGTCATGACAATGCGCCGGACCATGGATCAAATAGTTCGATTTTTGTGGAAAAGTGATCTAAACCAAAAAGAACAACAAGATTAATGCACTAAAAACCTATTAAATATTTACTTTTTTGTAAATAACCATGGTATAAGTGGGATATTACCTGACGAAGAGTTTTAACGGACTCCATGGAAGCCTGAACTGTTGAGGTAAAACGAAGGACCGCTGCTCTGTGAGATGTGATTAATTTGTGTTAATGAATATTTATTCTTTTTTAACTTTCACAGCCCTACTTTTTTTATTTTTTTTTTCTGAGGGTTAAAGAAGAAAGTAGAAAATAGACCAGGGGGTCAAACTCAATCACACAGGGGGCCAAAATCTAAAACACACCTTAGGTCACAGGATAAACATTTATTGAACACACTCAAACTACGTTTAAAACTTTAAAAACGTAACTTTTTAATGCAGACCAAGCCTCAAGATGTGGTGGGTACCGAAACCCAACCTAGTATCCTAACCCTAACCCCAGCCTGGTCCGCCTCTTCTGGAACTGGCACAGTATCTGGAACCGGTACCGCATCTGAAACTGGTACCCATCCATGTCCGGTTAAGATTATGATACTGGTGCAGTCTTTGGCCCCGTACCAATTTGCAGCCAGGAGGTTGAGGAGCCTTGATTTAAAGGGTACAGCCAGCATGTCAAAAAATGACACCTAAAACATCAACCTTTGACGAGGAGGGTCCTTAATTCGCCAAAATGTGACATCTTGGGAATGAGAATGAGTTGCAATATGTTACCAGCACAAGATAACATTAATAACAAAAACATAAAATGATCTGGTGGGCCGGATATAATCACCCGTTGGGATGGATCTGGCCCCCGGGACTTGAGTTTGACCAAAAAAAAGTGGGTTTATTTAAAATCATTTCACATATCGGAACGTTTCTGTTTTTATCAAAACAGACCCCGGTTCAAATCCCTGCTGGAACCCTTCTGTGAAGAGTTTCCCTTGTGCATGTGTGGGTGTTCCTCCAGATTTTCCCAACACGATCTAAAAATATGTCTAACTAAGTCTACTTGTGACTCTAAACTGTCCTAAGTGTGTTTGTGTGGATGTCCATCCAGGGTGTTTCCTACCTTCACCTATCAGGGGCTGGGATGGGCCCCAACATTTCCATCATCCCAAAAGGGTTAAGGCGGGTTTAGAAAGAGGATGTTTGAACACTTGTTTAAGGTTTGGCAATTTTGAACTTGATTGAAAATGAAATTGAAGAAGCGAGGGAGACCTCTAGTGGATGACTGTAGAGCTGTCATCAACAGATTAAAGTGGTTTCAGTTTCTTTTAGTTTCTTCAAGTCTTCAAAGATTTGACGTCACCGATTTCACAAAGCGAAAAAATTGAATAAATACAAAGATTTTCAAATGTTTATTTATGACTCTACTGTGTTTTTGTGTTCCAGCAATAATGATCTCAAATGAATTCTTCTGGTTTCTGGATATAACAAAGAAACTTAAAAAGAAAACTGTAAGATTTCATTGTAATCGGTCACTTTCATTGTTTTATCATGTGGTTTTCCTTTAGTGCGGTTTTCTTTTAAATCGCAATGTCCTCTCTTAAGGAAATAAATAAATGAATAGATTATCATCTCCAAGGAGCATTTAATGGCAAAACATAAGGGGAAAAAAAGCTGCTACAGTTCGATTTTCTCCAACCTTTCCACGGCTGGTTCTCTGTCTCACTAGCAGCCCTTTTCAAAACCAGTCAAATCATAGAAGGGCTAACATCGCATCCCCGTTTCTGCTTCATTTCAAACTCACCCTGTTATTAACACAGAGCATCTGTTCAGAATGTGGGTTTTTGGAAGTCATTTCTCAGGTTTGTCCTGTAGGAGGCGCTCCAGATCAGCCTTCTATGTTTGTACCGGATTGGATTTGATAGTTGGAGTCCTCTTCCTGCAGATTCTGAATCCTTTCAAACAGATTTTTTGCCCAGAAACACTTTGTACTCCTAAAAACACAAGTGTTTTCCTGTGATGGAACCTGAAATTTTCTGGGGAAAAAAGAAAAAGCAGAGAGGTGTTAATGATGTTTGCTGGATGTTTCAGAAAAAGAGGAAGATGAGGAGCAGCTGAAGATGGGAGTCAAGAAGAAGAGGAAGCTGGAGGAGAAGAAGGCCCACAGAGAGAGAGGTGAGGCTGAGGACCGAGCTGACGCTCCTGCTGACTCTTTGAAAGCAGTCTGATGAGGTCACACCTGGGTGAGAAGGTTCCTGTGATAGAGATGATGAAGAAAGAAGTTCTGTTTTCTTTAGTTAAGATTGAAGTCAAACTTGATTTAGAAAATAATGATGATGAAAAAGTTCCACAAATGCTTAAATGTGATGCAAAAGTACAGAAAAAAATTGAAATTAGTCAAAGAAAGTTCCAGAAAAACATCAAAAGTTGAAAACATTGTGATACAAAGAAATACAATTTCTTCGTGTTGCATTAACAAAGACAGCAAAGCGTTTCCATGGTAACTGACCTTTCTTCTGCTGCAGGAGTGATGGACAATAAGGGAAAGTCCATCTCTGTCACTAGCTGGACTCGGTGGCTCAGTTCATCAGGAAGAGAGGTTGGGTTTCCATCACAGAGACCAGCAACTTCCTCATCAACCTGACGCCTCACAGTCGCAGCCCCGCCTGACCAACGGCGAACTGAACCCAGAACACAAGAACTTAAAGGGATCGTCATCTGAAGTTCATGAGAGAGACGGGATATCATTAATTTATTCCATGAACAAAGGAGCAACAGAAAACCAATATTTATTCAAATTGATTACATTTTTTCTTAAAATCCAAAGAGCCACAATGGAGGAGAAAAAGAGACCCTCAGGTTGCAGACCCCTGGATTATAGTATAAGCGGGGATAATGCTCTTCGAGGTGCGCATTATCAGAAATCAATGGACTTCACGGAAGCAACCGTCCTGTGTAGTCCATGTTCCGATGTGGGTAACATATGCCCAATACTGTCCATTTTCACCTGAAAATGCTTTTAACTACTCACCTGGTTGAGGTTAAGCTACCATAGTAATATGATATGAACTGAAAATGTTTTAGCGGAAGTTCATGTTTTTGTAGAAAGTCTGATATGTGTGTTACATCATCTGTTAGTCATACTCAATGAGATGTTTTAATATGAAGTTGTTTTAAATTAAATAACAGTCCAGTCATATATCAAAGTAGTATTATATTAATTACTATATATGTTGTAGCAATAAATGCTTTTTGCTGAAGGTGCTGCCAACAATCCGTTTACACAATCACTTTTGTAAGACAACACTTTTTACATTGAATTGAACAGCAAATTATTTGCCTCTATTTAACCCTGAATCATCCTCCCATTTCATATCCTCATGTCCTCCATGAACCTCTTATGTAGTCTTGCTCTGGGCATACTTCGAAGTTCAAAGATCAGCATATTTTACTGGCATATATTCTTCTCCTCCTCTGAACACGTTCAATCTAGCTTCCCTGGCTTTGGCTCTAAGGCACATGTCATGTTCAGGCAGTGTGCACATACTGGTGTTTCATAAATTCTTGTGCATGTCATGTAACCCGTGAAGAACATAATACCATGACCAGCAGGTTGCAGCGTGTCAACCACTGCCTCAGAGCATCAATGAAACCGCTTGAGAAAGACTTAGAAGAGCTCAATTTAAGCTCAAGTATCCAAAAATTTAAATCCCATTTTATTTGCAGATGACAGAACTTTTTATCATACAGGAGACGATATGGAACATATGACAGAGGCGGTGCAGACTGAGTTAGAAAAGATTAAATTGTGGTTGGACGGAAATAAACTATCGTTAAATCGTGACAAATCGTATTTTATGATATTTAGTAATAGAAATACAAACAATACAGTTACAGTAAACATAGATAATATTAATATCAAAAGTTTTGGGGAGTTATTATAGAAGAAAAGCTATCTTAGAAATCACAAATTAACAATGTCAGATCCAAAGTAGCAAAAGCAATGGCAGTACTACACAAAGTAAAATAGTTCTTAGACAGTAACTCTTTATATCTATTGTATAATTCCTTGATTATGCCATACCTGAACTACTGTATAGAAATTTGGGGTACAACTTTAAAACATATACTCATCCAATCTAAATATTGCAAAAGAATTATTAAAAAAAGTAATTATAGGAACCCATGCAATCCCTTATGTATTAAATTAAAATTATTACAATTTTATGATCTTGTTAACTTTAATATTTTAAAATGTATGCATAGAGTAAATATGAAATGTCTTCCTCCTAATTTAATGAAAAGATACATGAAAAGAAAAAGCAAATTTGATCTAAAGGGACAGGAAACATTTATTAAACCAAAACACAGAATACTGCTAAAAGAGTGATGTGTATCACTATATGGAGTTAATAAATGGAATGAATTGAGCACAGAAATGAAAAATACAAGTTTTTAAACTACATTAAAAACTGTATAATCAATGATTACAAATCTTTCTAGTATTAATAACAACTTCTCATCCCCGAGGTATGGTGTTCATTTCACACTGGTTGATGTTGTAATTATAAAATGTTGTTTCTTTCTTTCCCAGTCTTCTCTTATTGCATAGCAAATCGGCAGAATGCTTTGTATTTTTCTTTTTTATTGATTGATTTATTGATTTGTTAAAAGGGGCAGACAAAATTAGTTTTTCTTCTTCCTGTCCCCTTTTCATTTCCATCAGGTTTGAGTTTACAGCTAAAGTTTATATTGTTTGTTTTTTCCAATTAATGAATACTAATGAAAAAAAAATGTAAAAAAGATTCTGATTCTTAGAATGACTGAAAACATGTGCAAATTATTAGAATACTAACACTTGTTAAAAAATGTGTACTCTGAAGAACTAACATAAAGTTAAAACACGTAAACAATGTAACCCTTATTTTGTCTTTTGATTGTGATTGGGTCAATTTTGACCCAATCACAATGCAAGTGTTTAAGTACAAGTTGTCACTCTGGCTTCAATTCAGCATTTGATGGCTCATTTATCCCCTTCAGGTGAACCGAGTTGTCAGAGCTTGACCTGGATACTGTTGGTCAATACTGTTGGTGGGGTAAATCCTGACGTTTCTAGATATTTTCTGAACAGGTTGCCAGGTTATCACAGGGCCACACAATCGCACACCCATACACACATAGAAACATCTTGGGACAATTCAGAGTAATCAATCAACATGAGAAGCATGTTTTTGGATTGTTGGAGGAAGTCTGAGTGGCAGGAGAAAACCTGCACATTCAGGGAGAACCAGCAAACTCCACACAGAGGACTCAGTCGGGATTTGAACCGGGGCCTTCACAGTCAATGTTACGGATCAGGAGGCAGAGACCCAGATGCAGGGACCAAAACTAAGGTTCAGGTTGACAAAGATTTTTTAATAACAAAAAAATCACCTCAACAGATTGAAAACTAAAGGAGCTGTGAAAACACATGAGCTAGAAAATCCAACAAGCACTGGGGAAAACATACAAGACGAACCAACACTGAGGGAGGAATGCAGTCAACTTAAATAGGGTGCAGCCTAATCAGCTGAGTGCAGACAGCTGTGCGTGCAGCAGAGCACAGGGAGGACCAACAGACTGCTGGCACAGAAACAAGGTGAAACAAAAATCAAACAAAACACACAGAACATAACAGTAAATTGCCTCTTTTTTTTCTTTTACATAATTTTATTGAGAAAGGGATAACGTATATCAATGAATATTAAAACAAATGTAAATATGCCAGATTATAGCCGCAGGCTAATTTCCATCTGGAGTCTCTATTGGTGGGATCTTGGAAGAGCTGGACTGGACCCCCTTTTGTCTTCAGAACTAACTCAAGCCCTCATGGCAAAGAATCAACAAGGTACTGGAAACATACCTGAGAGTCTGGTCCATTCTCAGAGTTTGGTCCATCTGACAGAACCAACGTACCCGATAGTGATAGTGCCAAGTGTCCAAAACACATGACACAAGGTCTCCTGAAGCCAAAGTTAAAGACCTTTTTGCCCCTTGAAAACAAAGGGACACAACCCTCTCATCCACTGGGGGTAGTTGCTTTTTCAACAAATGAAGGTGTTCTGATTTTGATGACCTTCAATAGGAGAATTTCTAAGTTCTGCATCTGTGAAAGCACTTTCTGTGGAATTACAGTTACAGGCTTATCAGAACAGGCCTGCTTTTGTGGTCGATTATGATAAAGTTCAAATATAACTGGAGTTTTTCTCAAGCAAACAAAGGTTCTGTGGTGGACACGTTGTAGCCTGCTCCTGATGGCAAGGTATTCCTAAATTGCTTACCACTCTTCTCAGTGCTATACAAATAACATGACTGATTAATTGATTGACTGAAGTTATTACACTGTATACACAAGCACTTTTGAAACCCCAGTATGTGTTTGCTCATGTCAGAAGTTTTAGAGATAAAGCCAGATTGTACATGTTCATAAAAGTGTGCTGAGCTCAGATAAGAAAAGAAAAGGCCTAGAGCAAGATAAGAGGTCCGTGAATCATGTTTAGGAGGAAAGGATATCCTCATGTCCTCTTAAGCATGACGATGTCTGATTAAGAATTCCTCATTGTCGTCTTGCATTTATCCGTAGCTCCTTGACTCATGCACACCAATTGCTTGGCATCTTTCCATGAGAACAGGTAAGCCTCACTTCTGCTACTTGCTGCGCTAAAGTTGTCCCTGGATTGCCATCTGCTTCGGAAACTCCTTCTGCATCCTTTTGTTTCCAAGTATGCCCTTGGTCACAAACACATACTTGACTCTGTTCCAGTGATTCTTCCAGGAATTATACAACTCTGTCACTCCTTGGTCAGCTTCCTCTATCCCAACTGTGACTTTCAAAATGGTAGATTGCCCTCTTTCCTTCTACTTGTCATTCCTCAATCCTCATCTTTGGGTTCTGCAGCTTCTGAAATCTGGCAGCCAGGGGACCCTCATGCCTGGTACTTCGGCAGGACCTGATCTTGAAGTCCTCCATCATCAGGAACCCTTGATGAGAGAAGTAAGGAAGTGGGTGACCTCTGTTGGAAGAAAACAATAGAGAAGATGTATTTGTAACTTGAGAACTTAAGATAGTTATATTTTATAAATTGAATTCATTCAAGCAGAGGCACAGCATAATACCTGCCTCCGTTAAATGGACTTATTTTACCCACTCGGATCACATACTGACCTCCTTGGTATGAGTTATGAACCTTCAAATTTGGTCTTGCTCTAGGCCTTCTCCTTCACAGCTCTAAGCTCAAAATACTTTTCCTGTCCTGTGTACTTTGTCTTTTCTGAACATGTTAAATCTGGCTTCCCTGGCTTTATCTCCCTGCCCTGACATTGTCAACCACATGCTGGGGTTTCTTAAGTGTTCATGCATACCATGTAATTCCGTGACATTACCAGCAGGCTGCTCAAACACACTCTAAGAGCTTTGCCTGCAGGAGGAATACTTCCAATTATATTTTTTTATATTTTTATCATAATTGACCACAAAAGCAGGACTGTTCTAAAAAACTTTTAACTGCAATTCCACAGATGTTTTTGGTAGATGCAGAACCGTGATGTTCTTCTCTTTTTGACAATTGAATCAGAACGCATTCCAGCTAAGCAGCAGCAGCTCCTAGAAACAGAACAGAACAGAGAGAGGGCAGCAGACAGTGAGGAATTTACCAACTCATGACATTATGTAGATATGCAAGGAGTAGGAAAGATTTTAAGATCTTATAGCCCCACCTCAGAGCATCTCTTAAGGTCTATTTTAAAAGGAGAAAACAGCTGCAGTCAAACTGCTTGTTTTCTGAAAGCCAAGATTTTAAACAAGATTTTGACTATATGTACATATATACATTTATAAAGAGAAAGAGACTTAAAGTTAGTATTGTTTTTAGGTGGTATATTTGTATTATTATTTTTACACAAAGTTTTATTTTAATTCAGTACAAGTAGGTTATCTTATTTAATCTTATCGAGAATATTATTTTTTGCAACATTTGTGACAAAATCGTTGCTGTAATCTTGTGGAGCTATGGTTTTATTAAGAAATCCGTTAATACCGTTTACTTTTACACTCTGAGAACAGCTATTTTTTTCTGAATACACTTGGACTATACACTTTTAAAGTTAGCTAAAAAAAAAAAAAAAAAAAAAAAAAAAAGATTCTTTCTTGTTCGGAGTTTGAAAGCTTCAGTTTTTCAAATGTTTTTGGTCATTAAGATCATTTTTTCTTTAAGAAGTCAATTTGTCCCGAATCCATCACCAAAGTGGTTGTTTCTGGTGAAGAAAACAACTCACAAGAGTAAACCCACCCAGAAACATGAAGATCTTCATCGACAGATAATGAGTATTTTGAAAAACATAGATTTTCTTTTGCCAAAATTATTAATACTAATACTTAAAACTCCTAATTGACACCAATGCAAAAAATGCATTTAGTAACTCAGTACTTAATGACTAAAAATTAAATTACTGAATCTGAAAACATTTTAAGAAGAAGAGTTATTTGAAAATGAATTGGCTGAGAATGAGCAATCTTTCACATAGAATGAAGTCTGTTAGTGAGATCCAGAGAACAGGAATGTGGCGACAGGAGAACAGAGCACAGCCAGAAACTTGACACACCCAGAAAATAAATCACCACAGAGTGCCACTCCCCCTCTGAGCAGATGAAGATGAAGACAGAAGATTTGATCAATGCAATCTGCAGAGTGGTAAAAGTCCCTTTAGTTGTCACACATCTAGGAGTGTAAAAGTTGTTCTCTGCATTTGACCCCTCCCCTGGGGAAGCAGTGAGCTGCAGACACAGCCTGGGAACCATTTGGTGGTTAAACTCCCTGATCTAACCCTTAACCCTCATGCTCTCTTATGAGGTCCTGATGACCATTATATTGATGTGTGATCCATCCCATGACAAAGGTAGACAGGATTTTATGTCTGCCACAGACACCAGTGAAGACAAAAAAATCCTTGAGAAAAAAAGTTAAGCGCACTGTCTTGTGAGGTCCAGATGACCCTGCTTTTAATGTAAACAAGCTTAAGATGGCACAACAGTTAATGTTGAGTGTCAAGCAAGGAGGCATTGAGTCCCATTTTTGGAGTCTTTGCTTAGATTCAACCTGGATTTGAACTGATGATTTTCCAGCCAAACAATTGACTACTACCAGAACCTTGAGCTGGTATGATGGTTTTTTTTTTTTTTTTTTTTAACAAAAAGTACAAGTTATTTATTTCTGCACCACGTACTGGTTTAATTGGCCATGGGATGTCACCAATTCAACCTCAAAAGAAAGTAGCACTGCTCAGCAATATTTGTAACAGTTCATTGCAGGTCCCAGATGTTATTTCTGTCTGGCTTTTATCTAAAGGCTTTTATCTAAACTTGTTTGATTCCTGAAAATATAGTCAAAAACTGTCTGTGTGCTGCCCCCTACAGGTTAAAACGAGGTATCACAGTTGAATTCTGTGGTTGGTCAACTGCTGTAGGTCCCAGAAGTTCAATGTCATCATGGTCTGAGCTCCAGCATAAAAGTCCTGTTCATCTTTGATTCTGTGACAGTCGGTTGTTGTTGTGTTAGCTTTAGCATGGGTCATAAGTGTTTTACCTTCAGTTGTCAAAAATCTACTGGCTTGAACAACTTTCCACTAGACTTAGAAGTTATGTGCAACTAGCATTAAATCCAGCAAACTCCATCCTGGTGATGGATTTACAATGAACATTTCACTCTAGATTGTTAGCTAATGCGTTAGTTATGATACTAGCTGCATTTTACCACTTTAAGACATGGGTCCCCTTTGGACCTGCAAATCTTCAGCTGCTGTCAGGTATTGCAGAAGCATCATCTTCATATGGTTCTGGACCAGGTAAAAAAAATCCTCAACCGCCTCAGAAAGTTCTGTGGAGAAACTTGCATCACTCTGCTTGGTTGGTACCACTCTCAATATTAAAGACCCAGAGTGCATTTTATAAAGCTAACTACTGGCAATCATAGATCCAAGCCTCATATCCGCCGCTCAGTCCGCCTCTATTACCCCCGACCCCTTTTTGGCATTTTTCAAATCTGGACTGAGAATGGAGTCAGCCTCCAACAGCCCTGTTTGGTGACCCTTTAATCTTTTTTGATTGTTCTTCTTATGGTATGAATTTAAAGCACATATTTTATGTTGTACAAAAATGTTTGCTATTTATACAGGAGGAAGTTTCTGAGAAAATAAATTTGTATATTTTTCATATACTATTTCTATCCTGGTGCGACCACTGATCTGAAAATAGCAGATTTGATTCCCGCCTTGCCTGTCCATGTGTCATTGGACAAAACACTGAACCCCACATTGTCTCTGGTAGAAGGATGGCGCCAGTGTTTGGACTGTGACTGTAAAGCACTTTGGGCCTTCAAGGAAGGCAGAAAAGCGCTATACAAGTATACGCAATTTACCATGTTACAAACGGGCAGGAAGATGGTCGGATCCGAGGGCAGTAGGTTTATTGGACAGATGGGTAGCAGAGCACGTGTCAGACACCACTACAAGTCTGTAAAGCTAAAGAAGGGTCGGATAGGCAGAAGTCACTAACGAGCACTGCAGTTTCAGGAATCAGACTTCAGTTCAGGTGTGGGTCAGGGCAGGCAGCAGAAAGAGTCGGGGTAGAAATAAGATCAGGAGAAAAGAATGTCAGGTCAGAGTAATATCGCTTGGTAATGCAGGCAATAAGGCACAAACAAATCTTCAAACTGAGCGTGGCTTGGTGTGTTGCCTAAGATTAAAGTGGATGATTGTCAATGGGATTCAGGTGAGCAGCATCAAAGAAATACACGCTGTTTAGCCACTGGGAGATTTAGTGAGTCATTAATCTGGGGACGGCTTGAGCTGGTGACTGCTCCCGACACAGCGGTAGTTCCTTTTTTTCTTTTTACCAAAAGGTCTGTTAATATAAAATCTCTTTTTTGAGAAAGACCTGACGAAGAGGCATTGGTGCACGCAAACAAGCATGAACAAATACGCACCCACACAGACACACAAACACACAAAACTTAGAAACATGAAAATAAAGTTAATTTAAAATCAACTCAATAACAATTACACTTTATGGTTACACACTCAGAAAGCATTGTTTTCAAGCAATTTAGGAAGATGTGCTCCTGCAGTTCCAGATGTCTAAGAGCTATTCCATGACAGCAGCAGTGGAAAATGCATTTGAGCTCTGTGTGGATCCTTGAAATGAAGAGGAGCAGGATTTTTATCCACTATAAGCAGGAGACAGGAGATGGTTAAATATTAGAACATTTTTACAAAAATGACTTTATATGTGAAATACAGCCAGTGTTTTTGTCATTTGAGGTTGAGTGAAGTCCATGAAAGCTCACAATGATGGGTCCTATAGTCCAGTGCTCAGACTGGGTTTATTTCTGTAATAAAAGCCCAGCAGAGCTTTCAGTTTTTTCCGTTCGACGTGGGATTTAAAAGGGAAGTTGATCACACACCCTGATTTTTTTAATAAACCTTTTCAATTGCTACTCCTTTCAGAGTTTGAATACCATCTTGTAATACATTTGGTGAATGTTGATGTCTGGAAAATGTCATAAATGTGGTCTTAGCATTAAGGACCTGCTTCAACTGGTGAAGAGAAAACTGAAACTGCTGTAAAAGTATTCTGGAGCTCATTCACACCATGACTGATGGAAGACACATTAATGTAGAAGATAGTATCATCTGCATATAGATGGAACTTAATATTAGGCAATTGATAGGGGCCAAAATTGACCCTTGCTTAACTCCGTGGCTGGTGTCCAAGAAATCTAATATCACACTTTCTATAAACACACATTGAAAATGGGAAAAAAGGTTAAAGGAGACCTAAGAAAGGGAGTATATTAGCTTCAGCTAGATGGCTCTCTATAGTACAGGATGTAATGTATTTTGAAAACTACGATTTTTGAGCCTCTGAAAAATATATGTATACATATAATGTAGATACATTGTGTTTTCTAACTGTATTTCTGTCTTTTTCATGTCATAAAATAGATTTTATGTATTTCAAAACTAGCAATGATGCAAATTCAAAACAGAACCACATTTTCCAAAAGGGTGAAAACAGACACTTATAGCCCTTTATAGATTTTGATTGATTAAAAACAGGCCAAAATGCATTTTTTTATATATTAAAGGGTGTAGACCCCTATAATACACTGTCAAAGTGAAAAGGTTGACAACATTTGAGTCAAAATTCCTGCTTTATTTCCAAAGATCAGAGAGAAGCTGAAAGGAAAACCAGCAAAGCAGCAGCAGCAGCAGCTCATAGAAACAGAACAGAACAGAGAGAGGACAGCAGACAGTAAGGAATTTACCATCTCATAACATTATGCAAATGTGAAAAAGGGTGGGACGGATTTTAAGGTCTTATAGCCCCACCTCAGAGCTCCCCTTAAGGTCTATTTAAAGGAGAAAACAGCTTCAGTTGAACTGCTGGTTTTCCGAAAGCCAAGATTTTAAACAACATTGTAAGTATGTGTATATATATGTTTATAAGAGAAAGGGACTTAAATTAGTATTGTTTTAAGGTGCAATAATTGTGTTTGGTTTACTTATCAAGAATACTATTTTTGTAACATTTGTGACAAGATCCTTGCTGTAATCTTGTGGAGCTAATGCTTTATTATGAAATCGGTTAATACAGGGTACTTTTACACTCTGAAAACAGCTAGTTTTTTTCTGAATACACATCGAGTATAAACATATAAATTTGGATTAAAAAAATATATTTAGTTTGAATGCTTCAGTTTTTCAAGTGTTTTGGTCATTAAGATCATTTTTTTTACAATTTATTCTTTAGGAAGAGCATTTTCCCGAATCCATCACCAAAGTGGTCATTTCTGGTGAAGAAAACAACCCACAAGAGGAAATCCACCCAAACACGTGAAGATCTTCATCCACAGATAGTGAGTATTTTGAAAAACATAGATTTTCTTTTGCCAAAATTATTAATACTAATACTTAAAGCTTCTAATTGACATCAATGCTAAAAATGTGTTTAATAACTCAGTACTTATGACTAAAAATGTAATTATTGAATCTGATAACATTTAAACAAGAGTTATACAAATACAAATTGGCTGATAATGTGCAAACTTTCACACGGAATGAAGTCTGTCAGTGAGATCCAGAGAACTGTAATGAGACAACAGAAGAAAGCACAGCCAGAAACTCATGACTGTAAATTAGTTAGAGTGCTTGACAAAAACAGACAATAAATTACCATACCATCAAATGCCACTCCCCTTTGTGCAGATGTGAGCCAGAAATAAAATCTCATCCATGAACCCTGCAGAGGGAAAAACAAGATTGCTAAAACATGTAGTAGGTCTATTGGTGACTTTAAATTGACTCTATTTTACAACAGATTACATTATCAGTATAACTTTCAGGTTAAAAAGGTGTATAAAAACTGTATTCTGCATCTGATCCCTTCCCCGGGGGAGTGGTGAGCTGCAGACACACCCGTGAACATTTGGTGTTTTAACCCTCTAAGAAAAAGCATATCAGTTATTAATTTCTGCACCACATATGAACACGGGATATCACCAATTCAACATACAAAGCAAAGCAGTACTTCTCAACAATATTTGTAACAGTTCATGGCAGGTCCCAGATGTTATCTCTGTCTGGCTTTTATCTAAAGGCATGGATGACTTTGCTCTTCACTACAACCGTTGAATGTTATTGTTATATCCTAATGTGGCAAATTATGCTGTTTGATTAACTCAGAAAACAGAAGAAAACCAACAGAAATTGGCTTATTTTGACACACTTTAATTTATGTATGTAAGAATTTGATGGCATACAGGTAGCATCAACAATAGTATCATACGTCACCTTTTTCTGAAAAATTATTCCAAAGCTTCATTTAAGCAAGACGACTTTCAAAGGATGTATTTTTATTGACAAGCGAAATGTGTAATCTAAAAATGCTTCATCATATGTTAATTAAGAAACAAAGAAGTAAATGACACTTTTGGGTTTGTTGTTCTCCTTTTTAGGTAAAGGACCAAATAAAAACAAAATGTCCTACCTGGCACCTACATTGCTAATTGGTGGACAAGGTGGCAGTCCGTTTAATTTCACAGGTGAAGACAATGGAGCCACACTGAGGAAGATATGGGTGTGGACTGGAGGGTGGCAAGTGAAGGCTGTGCGAGTGTGGCTGACCGACGGTCGAGTTCAGCAATTTGGAAACGAAGCGGGACAGTTTTCAGAGTTTGAATTCAAAGACGGAGAGCAGATTTCGTCACTTACTCTGTGGGGAAATGGAGCTGGAACCCGTCTTGGGGCCATCAAGTTCAACACGACTCGCTCTAGAGAATTCTTCCCAAAAATGACCGATTGGGGACTGAAAACACCTTATCAAATTGATGTTGGATCTGGAATTTGTGTGGGTGTTTTTGGGAGAGCAGGTTCAGACATAGATAGCATGGGATTTAAGTTAATAAACACCATCAAATCAACTAAGCTAACTAATGTCTACTACCCCACCCTTCACCAGGTCATTCCCCAGATCGCTACAGAAGAAATCAAGTCTCTCACTTACAAAAACGACACTAATGTTACTCAGTCGTACACAGTTGAAACATCCAAAACCATAACAAAGAAATCCTCCTGGTCTGTGACAAACAAAATAGAATCAACTTTTAGTGTAAGTGTTCAGGCAGGAATCCCAGAGGTTGCTGAGGTTTCTACGGGTTTCAGCTTCACAATGGGAGTAGAAAGTTCTTATAGCTTAGAGAACACAGAGGAGAGAAGTGAGAAACTGTCATTTCCAGTTCAAGTTCCTCCTAAGAAAAGTGTAGAGGTTGACATCACCATTGGTAGAGCTACAGTGAATCTTCCCTACAAAGCAACAGTGGAGATCACTTGTTACAATAATCATGTTCTCAGGTTCAATACCAGTGGAGAGTACAAAGGGGTCACTTACACTGATGCAAAAACAGTTGTGAGAGAAATTTAAGTCCCTCAAGCATTTAACTTTGTTTTGATATTTTCACATGGTATCTTACTTGAAAAGCAAGCAGCTTTGAGTTTTAATTTTGCATGTAGCTTTTTGAGCTCTTTGATTTTACAGCCAGTTTTGCAGTCTATAGTGTCTTCTCACTACCTTAATAATGACTTTCAACTTCAGTTTATTGTAGTATTGATTCAACTTTGTGTGTTGTTTGAAAAAATATACCCACCAATGACATCTATTTCAATTGTTTATTGTAGCGAATACTTTGTTTGACTGTTGTTGTGTCATAACTAATAGGAAATTACTATTGCAGATAGAATCCATCAGATTTTCACTAAGAACAGCATTCTGAATTATTTTTGGCAATGTCTGACTGGTAAAACTTTCAAGGGAATGACAAGAAATATTTGTGTGAAATATGTATTTTTTATTTTCATTGCTACACATGTACTTTTTTTCCGACTACTAGAAAGTTTGAGTTGTTGGTGTGTTTTGTGACATCAAAATGTAATACAAGTGTTGTACTGTGAAATTCATTTATCATTTAACCCTCTGTAGCCTTTTATAATACATTCAATAAATCTATTTTTAAAAAAACTTTTTAAGGTGTCATTTTGAATGTAAGAGATACTTACTTATTCACAAATATAAGAAACTCCTACAAAATGTATTTTTTCACAACAACTTTAATAAATTATTTAATTATTATTATTATTTATTTTACTTGTCCTATACAGCAATTGAGCGAACTAATAACAAGATTTAAACATATATTTTGTTGGACAGTTTGTACAATAAAAATAGGGGTTATGAATCTTTGGACACAT
>NC_050513.1:14620469-14638808 GCF_002922805.2 Oryzias melastigma | reverse complement strand
GATCAAATGTTCAATACAGGGTTCCTAAAATTTTCTTTAGGCTACATTTAAGACTATTCAAGGCTCATTTTAAGGCCATGATTGTCAAAAAAATTAAAAAAACTATTTCTCAGTATATTTCCCATTTTATAAATTATTTACAGTTTTATTAATTAATTTCCATTTTTTAATATTCCCATGTAAAAAAAAAATGAGAACCTAGAAAAATTCAAAAACATTTTTACCAAAACTGTAGCTTATCTTCTTGTTTGTGGTCTGTGCCCTGATGCTTTAGAGCTCTTCTTTTACTTATTTTTATAATTGAAATGGCGGTGGATATTCAGTACATATAATGAAGCTTGTATCCTGAACTACCAGATTCTCTTTTGTGTGTGTGACCCAGACATTTTCTAGACTACACCAATACTCTGGGGCCCTATCCGAATACTCCCCTTCTCCCTTCCCCTTAGCCCTGCCTCTTCATTTGAAGTGGCAGTTGAAGTCAAAGTCCTGTCCAGAATTGTTATTTTTATTAAGTTTCACACTCCAAACAAAGGGGTCCAAAGTTCACCATCGCGAGAGTAAACCGCGTCGCGCTAAGAAACGCTTTTCTTCATGTTGGTGTGTCTGAACCACAGCAGTAAGGACCAGTGATGTTGATGACGTCATTGATCGAAAGTCACGTCCGAAATATTAGAGACTATTTTTTTCATCGCCCTCCGTTTGGAGCAAGCGGGGAGGGATTAAGAAAAGGGGGAGGGCTAAGGGGAAGGGAGTAGGGAAGAAGCCTGGTTGTATTACTTCACAAACTAGTTGAATATTCTTCTGCCTCCAAATTTAACCCTTGTGCTCCCTTGTGGGGTCCAGATGACCCCACCCTTACATTGAGATGCTAGCCCTTCCATGACAAAGGTGGACAAGACTTCATGTCTGTCATTGGACACCAGTAAAGATTGACAATCATTGAAGAAAAAGTTCAGCGCACTGTCTTGTGGGGTCCAGATGACCCCACTTTTAATGTAAACAAGCCTATGACAGTAGAAGGGTTACAGCAAACTTGGAATTCATATTTTTTGCAAAGAGACCGCTATAGGCTGTAGCAAAAGAGGAACCGAGGGTAGATCCATGTAAGGGTTAAAAAAAAATCTCACCATACTTTACCCGTTTAGCCACAATATTGTTATTTTTTTCATTTAAAACTGTATGGGTGGTGTCAGACATCTGTTGTCCATTTTGTGTCTATGAGTTACATGAAAAGTCACATGGATGCAATTGCAAGTAAATAAGACTGAGCAGAAATTGTGGACATTCTATTTAAAAACCAACAGAGTCTAATCCATAAAGATTATATCGCAAAAAAAACAAGAGTTAATTTTTGAGCCGCATTGAGGACAACTGAAGGCTAATGACGTGGATTTTACAATATTTTACAATAGCCATTTATCTAAATCTGCTTATTCCAGGTCAAAGAAGTTGCTGGAATCTATCCCTGACAGTGTTGAATAAAGGCGGCATACACCCTGCCAGTTCAACAAACAACCACACACATTCCCATTTGCTCCTGGGAATAATTTAGAGTTAACTGTTGACTTATGCTACATATTTTTAGACTGCGGAGGAAGTGGTGTCTCGCAGTGATAAGAGAGTGCAAACTACTACATCACCATGCAGCCCCAAGGCTGACTCTTCCTATCAGTTCTGAGTAAGTCACTTTGTGTCTTTGTTATTGGCCAAATGACAGTTTTGATGTTAAGAAAAGTCGCATTTCATTTTAAAAGACAAAGGCCGGATCTGAATTGCTTCCCCACCCCAACAGCTTCTCCCTATCCCTACATGTATCCCTCCAAGTGGAGAGATATGGAAAAACTACTGCTTGATGGACACCACAACAGTTTCAAATGCCCCTACAAAATGCCTCCATAAAAACTCATTGTTTCACTTGTATTCTTTTTCTGAATATGTGGTTTGGACTTGCAAATGAGCACACTTGGATTTGAGAGAACTACCTCCAACAACAACAACTGAAATATTCGGGAAACAAAATCAGCAATTGACTTTTAAGATCAGTGGAAACAAGGGAAGGTTTAAAAAAGTTTTTAAGCTCCTCAATATTACAGAATGACTTAGCTTTTCATTTCATTGACCAAGTTCATGTTTTGCTCCTGTGTTTCTCCCGACAGGTCATCAACTAATTAAGTTCTTCAACAATCACGTCCTGATATATGAAAATAATTGTACCACTTTCAGACAAAGTACAGTTCAAGTCAGAACTTTGCTTGCACCCCTTGACTATATTTATCATAAACAAATTGGTAGCACTTTCTCATAAGAATCTCTTTATTAACTTCTTAAGACCTTGCATACAAATATTTGGATTTCCACAGCAGTTAACTCTGCTTAAGTGGAGCCCTTTGACTATGTGCTCAGATGATTAGATCAATTATTAGCAACAGATCCTAATGCCAGGAAGTGTTGGTGGAGGACCCAAACGCAAGAGACCAGGCTTGGTGACAGGAACCTAAAATCATTTACGAAATTAACCAAAACCCATGGAGAAACAACAAATGGTCACAGAACAGGACAGAGCAGATGACCTGACACAGAGGAACTGAAAACCAGACGCTTTGACAGGGAAAACAGAACACAACGAAACCTAAGCCTAGAGTTGTGACAGTACCCCTCCCCAAAAGAGAAGATCCCAGATGCCCACGGAGACCTATCAAGAGGGGACCCTTACAAGCAAAACAAAAGTCCAGGAGTCAGAGCTCCTGCAACCAGACGATGTGAGGAGTACCAGAACCCCTCCTCAGGAGAGAAGCGTTACCAACGACTCTCCACAGGGACAGGACACATGAGGCATGACAAAACCTAAGCCTTGAATCATGACACCTAAGAGATTAATGCTGGTCAATGTACAAGGTATGGTGGGACTGCAACGGAAGTAACCATGTGAAAAATATCTGCTAGAGATTTAAACCGAGATATACAGTAAACCTCAATGAACTAATGTTTATTAAATGTATAGTGCATATGTAAAGGCTACAATCGTTTGAAAATCTGATTTAGAAATGTGTCTTGGCCTAGTGGTGTTAGTGCTAACTTGAAGGTGATCCTTTTTTTGTGGATCCACGGTTGAGAGCAAGGGAAAAAAAAACAATGGGATTTGCACTAAAAGTGTTTAAATAAGAGCTAAGGGAGGACAGCCAGAGGTGAAAGAATGTGGATGGAAAGTGGATTTATCTTTCTTTAAATGTGCAGACAGGATTGACAGTGAAATGCGGAGCAAGGGATACAGATGGGGAGGGGATTTTTCTACTTAGGCTTCATACACATTCTGAAGGCCAGTTCTGAAAGTCCCAGATGCACTAAGACTCATTCTTAAGAAATAATAATTGTTACTCGATGAATAATTAATTAACTAGGAGAGGGTTTTTGTATGTGTGTTTCTGTTTCTTTTGATTGTTTAATTTAGCCAAGTTTTTTTTTTTTTTTTTCGGTTCTGTTTTTGTATATGTGCTTATTTATGTTTTATATATGTTTTCTTTTTAATTTGTATAAAAGAATAAAATAAACCTGGAATAAATAAATAATAATTTAATAACAAAGAACAAATGTTTTTATTTACAATTTTACATTTTTGTATTTCTATATGGCTTTTGTCTTTGGTAGGTCTGAATATCAAGAACATTAAAGTTTAAAATGACCAGATTTGGTTAGATTTAGTTGTCATACTTTTAATCTAAGCTCGTTTTTAAAAGTTTGGATACATACTTACTGGTTGCCATTCGATAAGGAAGGTCTCATCTTACACGTTTTTTTTTTTTTTTTTTCTCTTAGCTAAGAAAGCAGATTTCAGCTAAAAACACTTGCAGGTGTCATGCTAGATGGCTCAGTGGGCTGGGATTTCGCTGGATCACTATGAAATGTGGGCTTATTTTCCAGGGTGTGCAATGAGCTTATTTGAGTGTGGGTTCCTTGATGGTGCTGCCTAACTGGGTCGCCCCTGAGCCTTGCAAATACAGGATCGTGTAAGGAAGGGCATCCAGTGCAGAGCAGTGGAAGCGTTTTCGCTGTGGCAACCCCTGATGGGATAAGGTGAACAGCTGCATGCTGCATGTCTCAACAGAGGGGAAAATGACACTGTTCACATAGCAAACTGTGCCTGAAGCTACAGCACAAGCATGTATAGTCAAAGTGCAGCTGTTTTCTCAGGTTTTCTTTTTTTATAATTTTAGGGGAGGGATCAATTTTGAAGTTTTTTTTTTAACACTTTTTCTGGGTTCCTGAGGTGAAGTCCTCATCAATAAATATAAATGAGCTCATTGGGCCTGAAAGTTGCAGTGACATTCACGACAGCACATCACACCATCTGTTGCACTGATGTTTTCCTGAAACTGTTTTACGGTGTAATCAGACCTAAAATCCTTTTGGTGTGGATCAAGTCCGACTAATTTAATCAGGATCGACCAGAAATAAGAATGAGAAAAATTTCGGAGGGAAAACCAAATAGCTGATTTCTGCAGGAGAGTCGAGAAGCGAGGAGTAAATAAATAAATGATATGATTGGTGCTTTTGTCTCCATGTGTTGCTCTGATTAGATCATGTGCCAGTTTCTTAATAACCAAGCCAGCAAATGCTCAATACCGCCAGGTTTCTGATTGACAATCCACTCCAATCATATTTTGATATATTTAAAAGCATTATCGCTGTTATTTTAACTGATTGCACTGTTTTCAGGTAAAATAATAATTTAAAAAACTGTTGTTTTCTGTAGGGGTTCCATACTTTAGCTTTTAAGCTTTCTTGTTTAAATTTCGAGTTGTTCCCCTATTTGTGATCACATTTGTAGACAACTAGATCCATGTAGGTCTTTGTCTTTCCCATCTGAGCTGGAATCTAGCAACGGCTGGATAGCTCCGATATTGCTCACCATTTTTGTTGAACTGGTGATGTTAGGTAGGCTGTAAGCTAACGGGAGATTGTGTAAACAAACGTATGATGGGAACTGAGGAAAGGCTTACTCTGTGCCAACAGTCCCGCCCACAACTCAAGAGGGGAATTTCTCCTGAACTCCTCTACAGAAACTATGTCCTATTTTGTCCTGAAACTACATTTGTGAACCTAAAGTAGGGTTTAAGAGCAACTTTTTGCATTGGCACAACATGTGTATTAGCAGAACTCGGGAGCTGTGTGTCTGCACCTGCAGGCGTTTGTAGATTATTCATTTGAGAAAAATATGAAAACAAATTTTTACCAAAAAAATGTCTGGGAAGACTTCCCACTCGTTGCTTTAGAAGTTTTTGCCAGCACCAAAACAGGTAAAAACCTGTCAAGACATTTTCTGTGATTCCTGGAACCTCACCCCAAGAAAAAGGTTCCTTTGTCTTCCGGGAGTTGCTTGTCGGCACCTGCGTATGTGAAGAAAGCATAGAAACTCTCAAGGTTCACCAAGAAGATAGAGAGAAATGCACTGAATAAAAATGTCGCAAGTATTGAAAGATTCTCCTGATGGCACGCCACAACCAGGTTTGACCACAAGCCACAACAGCAAGAGGAAACCAGATGCTACATTCACACTGGGCATGTAAGATATGTATAACATAGCAGTTTAATCCTCATGATAAACAAGCAAAGCCAACAGTCAGAAGATGAAGGACTGACTCAAGAATCTAGCAATACGTTAATATTTTGCATACAGTGCTCCCTTAATGGTTAATGTTAAAAAGGTGCTTGCACACTTTAGCACTTTTGCACACTTTTAGTTTCAGTGGTAAAATCCAGCTTGTTTTATCTGAGGCAGTCGGTGAAGGTGAAACAACGTCATTTTGAGACAGTAATCCATGCTTTTATCACATCCCGGCTGGATTACTGTAACTCTCTTACTGTAGCCAGTCAGCTGGTCCAGAACGCTGCTGCTCGGGTCAGCTGATCAGCTTCTCCTGGAGGTACCGAGGTCCAAGAGGAAGCTCAGGGGAGGAACGAGCGTTTTCAATCTGTGCACCGAAGCTGTGGAACGCTTTACCGCTAAGCATTCAGCAGGCATCCCCACTGTCCGTTTTTGAAACACTTCTTAAAACCCATTTTTATCGCCAGGCTTTTGACACGGCATGAGACTCTGCTCTGCTGGTGTGTTTTACTGTTTTATCTTTGTTTTTTGTGTGTTTTTATGCTTTTATGTCACTTATTTATAACTGTAAATATTTTTTTTAATATTTTAATTGTCGTTTTTACTGTTCTTTGAACATTTAATGTTTAATGTTGTTTGTTATTTAATGACATATTTATTTATTTATTTCTTATTAAATGAATTTATTTCAATTTGGCTCTTTTAACCTACAAGGGACAATGAAATAAATAAATATGTCATTAAATGTTTAAATGTTCCATTTTAATATTTTAATGCCACATTTATTTCAACATTTATTTATTTATTGCTAATTTTAGATAATTAAGGACACATTTATTTATTTATTTAATGGTGTATATATACACCATTAATAAATAAATAAATAAATAATATAAATAAATAAATAAAATAAAATAAATAAAATAAATAAATAAATATATATATTTATTTCAAATTGGCTCTTTCGAGCCTCCATAGTAATTAGTTTTTTATTATTATTTCTTGTTAATATGACTGTATTTAATGCTATGTCCGGTCTGTCGCTGAATTGACTTTAGAAATCATTTTTATGTATTAGTTGCTTGTATTTGTGTTGAAAATAATAAAAAAAAGAATCAATATATTTGAACAAACAGAAAGGAAATATATTTGAAAATAGAAGCCTTTTTATCTATTCAATGCGTTTACACAATAACATTTATAAAGATCATAATCTAATTAATTATTAGAAGTTAATCAAAGAATGTAAAAGTCTTAACTAATAGTCTTCCATCAGATAGAGTTTGAGAAAACACATTTTTATGTATATGTATATATATTATTTTTTTTCCCAAAGAAAATTGAATAAAATATTATCCAGTTTGGAACATTGAGTTTTGGTGACATCTAGTGACGAAAAATCATAAGGAGCTCGAGCTTCGCTTAATAAGTTCAATGTTAACCAGCCATGAAACTTCTGAAAAATGATCTTCCAAATTTTCATGTTCTTCTGGCAACTTAATACCTAGATTTGTAACAGAATTTCTACAGGAATGCCTTAATTACATTAGCAGTAGCATCTTTTAACCCATTTTTTTATATTTTAACCCAGAAATGTTTAAATTTTCAGCTATAATAAAAAATCCCTCAGAATTTAATATTTTTGATCAAATCAAATCTCCTAAAAAAAAAAAAAAAAGAAAATATAAATTCCTTATCAAATACCTAAATTCCTTTGAATGAGTGTTGTCGAATTAGATCATTTAAAATTTGGCCTGCATATAAATTAATATCTGGGACATCCTTGCCCAACTCTTTTGTTTATTTTGAATCTACTGGAAATGCTACATAAACGTTTAACAGCAATATTGTTGTCTTTGTGGAGTCTTAAAGGTTTTGATGAAAAACAGTCTAAAGTTTAAACATCATAATGTATTGTTAATAAAGGACTTTACATGACCTTTAACCCTGTCTTCATATTTGTTTGGTTTTAAAGATCAGATTTGTTTGGTTTCCTCGTGAGCAGCTCCATCTTTGAGCTTTGTGCTCTCCGTGATCAGAGAAGGAGAAGCTCTGCAGACATATCCGTATACAGACGCTGTCTTTAGTGCTGCATGAAGCGGCTCAAAGGTACAGTGACAGCCTGACAGGTGAATGCATCTTCTTTCTTTGGTGATGCAGGTCTTTGTCTTCTTTTTCAGGTATGAACTCATCTTTGCTGATGAGACTATATATATATATATATATATATATATATATATATATATATATATATATATATATATATATAAAGACTCCTACATCAGGATGCTCTTTATAGACTCTAGTTATGCGTTCAACACAGTGGTTTCCCTCAGGCTCACCCACAAACTGCTCTCTCTTGGACTACACCCCACCATATGTGACTGGCTCCTGGATTTTCTGACTGGCAGGCCTCAGTCTGTCAGAATAGGGAGCAGGACCTCACCCAGCATTATTACTAACGTTGGCACTCCACGGGGGTGTGTCCTCAGTCCCATCCTCTACACCCTGTTCACCCACGTCTGTGCAGCCTCTCATCAGGACAACATCACCCTGAAGTTTGCGGATGACACCGCGGTGATAGGATGCATCACTTGCGGGGACGAGGCAGCCTACAGGAGAGAGGTGGTTTCTCTGGTGACTTGGTGTGAGGACAACAACCTCACCCTCAACACAGACAAGACCAAATAAATGATAGTGGACATGAGGAAGGAGAGGAGCCCGCATCAGCCGCTGAGCAGCTTCAGATATCTGGGGGTCCACCTCAACCAGGACCTCACCTGGACACTGAACACACCACGCAGCTGGTGAAGAAGGCTTATCAGCGGCTGTACTTCCTGAGGAGGCTGAGGAAGTTCAGCATGTCGTCAAAGAACCTCAGCAACTTCTACAGCTGCGTTGTTGAGTCCATCCTAACCAGCTGCATAACAGGGCGGTACAGCACTTCTAATTGGCGGCCGTGGACCAGTAGGGTGGTCCTCTTGATCAGAGGATTGCAGGTTCAAGTCCTGCCTTGCCCACCCATGTGTAGAAATTAGAAGTGTAAGAAATACAACTACTTTGTTTCTACTTGGAATGGGTACTAAACATAAACTCTGTGCCACGTTGCTGCCAGTATCATATTAAGACGTGGATTGCGGAGCTTCGTAGCGGCTCAGATAAGAACGAGTGAAGAAGCCGAGCTTCGCAGCGGCTCACGACAGAGCCTCCGCCAATATGCTGTCGGCAAAGAGAGCAAAAGTTCTGCTGAACTTCACAGCAATGGATTGTAGTTCAAACAAATATTTTGTAATTTACGAAAGGAAACGCAGCATGAATTTCTGGATAAAAGCAACTTGGATATGAGATACAGTCGCTGTGCTTAATGCTGTGATCATTAAATACAGTTAAATCTACAATTTTTAACACTGACATACATTAAATCTCCGGTAGATTCAATTTTTCTCTTCAACTTTAAAACATTTTCATTTTATTTAATTTCATTTATTTCTCTCATGTGCCTCATGTAAGCAAAGGGTCATACACAACAAAAAACAAACACATGAGTGAAAAGGAGCATGATAAAGACCAAGTCTTATTATTCATGCCATTTAAGCAAAACACAATTACACAATTCAATCATACTAAAAAAAATGACATGAAAAATTGTTCTGGTACAGTACAGTAAATTTACTGAAGATTAAACGTAAGATAAAATGTTAGGGGATATGATTAAAAAAGTTTTTAACTTCTTTCTATTCCATTTCAAACAACATTTTGAGGAGTTCTATTTCATTTGTAATTTATTAAAACAGTTTCCTTTGTTGTTTTCATGTTTTTTCATCATTTACTATGTACTGTTCGAAATAAAGGACCAACAGTCTTGGGAAATACCGCGATACATATCGTATCGTGAGGCATGTATCGGGATACGTATCGTATCGCCAGACTCTTGCCAATACATACCCCTAGTAGAAATGTTCAGTGTTCAACAGCTGAGCCACCACCTGTGTGTGGATGGATGGACTGTAAACATAAAGCGCTTTGGGCCTTCGAGGAAGGAAGAGAAGCGCTTTACAAGTATACACCATTTACAATTTTACTATTCAAGACAGGAGTAACGTCTTAAACTACAGTAAGAGGAGGAGTTACTGTCTATTTTGGTTCAAATGTAGAGATACTGTTTGTAACCTAAATCATGGCCTTCTTGGGAGTTTGTATGGTTAAATATTTTTATTTTGTTCAATATTTATGCTTTTGAGGTCAAATTAAACATGTTAAAGCAGAAAAGAAATCAGTTAAAAAATGTAATACATATTTTAAAGTTGTTAGCTTGATTGTCACTGCTATGAGAATGTTTGACATTTGTTCAGAAATGTGCTAAAATGCATTTGTCACTTTTTATAAGTCTCATTCTGAAAAGATTTCAGTAAAAGCTTCCACATGTAAATGTTATATTTAGTGACTGAGATGCATAAAAAAGACAATTTCCTTTCTCAGAATCCAAGGGAAAAGATTCACTCACCCAATGTCATTAACTTGATATGAACACATGCATTTTGTTTCCACTGAAACAAAATGAACCAGCATTTAATTTAGAATGGTACGAGTTTTTTTCTTTTATTTAATTAGTATTACTAAAATATAAATAAACATAGCTAAGCTAACTTGAAAATGCTAAATCCCGTATTTATGACATCAGAATATGTCACCTTCATCCTGGTTCATGGATGGCTTCAACACTTTCTTCCAAAACATCATCATGGAGCAGAAATCCTCCCTTTGAAGTTGCTAGAAAACGTCACAGTTCTTTCCTTATCAAAAGGGAACAAAAAACTTTAAAACATGCAGCAGTACTGGTACTTTGTCTAAAAGCCAAAAAAAAAAAAAAAAATAATAAATCCCTGACAATGTGATCATTGGTTTTTGCTTTGGTAATGTTTTTTTTTTTTACTTACATAAGCTGTCATCTCTACCACATACATGTATAAAAAGGCATATGGCAGCAGAATATTTTTATTGACTCCATATAAGACTTTAGCATCTTTCTCAGGAAGGAAGGGCAGTTTCTCAAGAAAGGAGAGGGGGAAAGTTTCTTAAGAAGACAATGCTAAACCATTCCTCAGGAAGGGAGTGGTGAGAATAGGATTGATCATCTACCAAAAGACGTGTGCTAAACACAAAATTGTGCACAGTTGTGCATATATGAATACAACAACTAGTTTTAGGTTTGATTTATCGCTTTTGAATATGAGTCTCTCCTGTAAGATGACTGTCAAAAACACATCAGGCATTACAATCGAGTCATAAAACATTAAATTAACAAACTGCACCATGTCAGGAAAAAAAGAAGCCTTTGCAATGAGAACAAATAGGAACTGATAAACTGTTTACGATTTTTTGGCATTACTTTAATCATATGTAAATGAAGATACTTGATCAATAGACATAATACCAACCAGTGATGTCATGAGCAAGAAACAGAGTAGTTTATGAACAACAAGATAAAATAAAATGAAACCACATTCAGGGGTGGGTAAAGCTGAAATAGAATAACTCCTGCCATATGCCAGCAAAAATGAAAAAAGAAAAAAAAATATTAAAAAAATAAATAAATAGCTATGCCGATCCTACTGGTCTTTTATTTTTTTTATTGAACTGCCGTTATGGTCGGCTGCCAGTTAGCCTACTCTGAGCTAGCTGTCTTCTTTTAGTTGATTTTACATCAATTTCCTTTGCACGCAGTATCCCGTTTGAGGGTCACGGTACTGCCAGACCCTTTTACGCTATACTGTTGGGCGAAGGTGGGGTAGACCTGGACAGGTCCAGGGTCTGTAGCGAGCATGCCCACTCCATTCGTCCCAAGAGGCTGGAAGGTGTGCGGATAGCAGAACAGTGGCAGCAGGTAGGCTAGCTGCAGCAAACTAAAGACTGTCTTGTGTTGTGAGCAATGTTCTGAGGGGCTTTTCTTCTTATGAGGGGAGAGAAAAAAATAGAGTTATGTTACAATAGTAAAATAGATCATTTTGTCCAAGTGCAGGAAGTAGGAAGTTAAGGAGGGGATGAATCCGGATCCAAGGGCAATTATAGGGAAACATGAGTATTTTATGACTCTCGTTTCACTGCTACCAAAGATTAGATTAGATTTTATGGTCATATTGCCCCACCTCAGTGGACCCTTAAGGTCTATTTAAAGGGGAAAACAGCTTCAGTTAAACTACTGCTTTTCAGAAAGCCAAGATTTTGGGCTGGCACAGTCTAGTTTCAATTTCCTCGTAAGTATATCTATTTATAAGTGAGTATATATACTTACTGTTAGTCTCTCATTTTTGTGTTGTAAATGTATTGTTATTTTTAAGACAGAATTTTATACTTATTTACTATTAGGTTATATTATCTCATTGATTTTTGTGCCAGATCCTCTCACTGTAATCTTGTGGAACAATGATTTCGTGAAACTTAGGTTAATAAGCATTATTTTTAAGACTCCATTAAAAACTACCCAGTTTTTTTTTTTTTTAATACATTTGGGCTTTAAACATTTAAAATAAATGTTCCTCATTCTGACTTTGAGCGATTCCGTTTTTCAAGTGTTTTTGGCAATTAAGATAATGTCTAACTTTTTGTCTCTAGAAGGTGCATTTGTTCTGAATCCATCCCTTAAGCGGTTGTTCCTGGTGAATAAAACACACAAGACGAAACCAACTCAAGAACAGGGAGATCTTCATCCACAAATAGTGAGTATGTTGACAACTGTTCTATTGTGGAAATTGTCAATATTAATTCTTATATCATCTCACTGACATCAGTGCAAAAATATAATTAATAACAGTTTTAAGTAACGAAAAATTACAAACTCTGAAAAAGGTAAACAAAAATTATTTAAAAATGAATTTGCTGGAAATGTGAAATCTTTAACATGGAATGAAGTCCAGAGAACAGCAGAGCAGAGACAGGAGAACAGAGCACGACTCTGAAATGACTGGAAGTGAATTAGTAGATGAGTTAACGTGCAGAGACAATAAATCACTAAAAATTGCCACTCTCCTCTGGGCAGATGTGAGGCATGCAGCTTGCAAGGCGGGAAAACAGATTGGGCAAAAACATGTTGTAGGTCAATTGCTGACTTTAAATTGACCCTATGTGACTACAGTTTACATTTAAGTATGAATCTTGGGTCAGTGTGTTAATTATGTATACATAACACTATTGTTTTTTTTTTTTTTCTCCATCTTAGGTAAGGTTTAAAAAAAACAAAATGGCCTACCTGGCACCTTTGATTGAGGTTGGCGGATCAGGTGGCAGTCCCTTTACTTTCACTGGTGAAAACAATGGAGCCACACTGAAGAAGTTATGGGTGTGGACTGGAGGGTGGCAAGTGAAGGCTGTGCAAGTGTGGCTGACCGATGGTAAGGTCCGGAAATTTGGAGATGAAGCCGGAAAATTTTTTGAGTTTGAATTCGAAGACGGAGAGCAGATTTCCTCTCTTACACTGTGGGAGAGCAATGCTCGAAGACCCCGTCTTGGCGCCATCAAGTTCAACACGGATCGCTCAAGAGAATTCTTCGCAAAAATAACGGATTCGGGACTCAAACCACCTCGTCAAATTGATGTTGGATCTGGCATTTGTTTGGGAGTTGTGGGGAGATCAGGTTCAGACATAGATAGAATGGGGTTCAAGTTCATAAACACCATCAAATCAACTGAGCTGACCAATGTCAAATACCCCACCCTTCACCAGGTCCTTCCCCAGATCGCTACAGAAGAAATCAAGTCTATCACTTACAAAAACAACACTAATGCTACTCAGTCGTACACAGTTGAAACTTCCAAAACCATAACAAAGAAATCCTCCTGGTCTGTGAAAAACAAAATGGAATCAACTTTTAGCATGAGTGTTCAAGCAGGAATCCCAGGGATTGTTGAGGTGTCCTCTAGTTTCGGCTTTACAACAGGAGTAGAAAGTTCTTATGGCTTAGAGAACACAGAGGAGAGAACTGAGAGCTTTTCATTTCCAGTTCAAGTTCCTCCTAAGAAAAGAGTAGAGGTTGACATCACCATTGGTAGAGCTACAGTGGATCTTCCCTACACAGCAACAGTGGAGATCACTTGTTACAATGATAGTGTTCTCAGGTTCAATACCAGTGGAGAGTACAATGGGGTCACTTACACTGATGCACAAATAGCTGTGAGAGAAATATAAGTTCTTCAAGCATTAAACTTTGGTTTTGCTGATTCAAAACGACAAAGAACTCCAGATATTTTCACATTGTATTTTATCTATCAAATCAGCATCTTTGATTTTTATTTTGTATGCAAATTCTTCAGTCATTTGATGCTAGAGCTAGTTCTGCATTTAAAGTCTAGTGTCTTCTCACTCTGCCCTGATAATGACTGTATTTCAATCTCAGTTTATTGTAGTATTGATTTAACTTTTTATGTTTTATTAAAATAAAACCACCAATAAACTTAGTTTCAATTGTTTTATCGTAGTGAATACTTTGCTTGACTAAAAGAAAATTACTATTACACAAAACACAAAACTCTATTACTATTACATTGACAAAATTACTAATTTTGTCAATGTCTGACTGGTAAAACCTTTAGGAAGATGACAAGAATTATTTGTGTGAAATCAATTTTACACTTTTATTGCTGCAAATTACAATTTTTAATTTACACATTATTAGAAAGTTTGAGTTGTCACTGTATTTCACAACATCCAAATGTAATACAGGTGTGGTGCTGGGATACTTTTAACCCCTTGTAACCATCTATAATACATTTAATAAAACCAATTTAAAAAAAATCAAAGTCTCCGCAGTGATTATTTACTCTAAGTGTGTAAGGTGTCATTTTAAATCTAAGACATACTTATTCACCAGCTAACAGAAACTCCTACAACCTTTGGAAAGGATGCCCCTTTCAGTATTTTAGTCAAGACAGGAGTAACGTCTTAAACTACAGTAAGAGGAGGAGTTACTGTCTATTTTGGTTCAAATGTAGAAATACTGTTTGAAACCTAAATCATGGTCTTCTTGGGAGTTTTTATGGTTAAATGTTTTAATTTTGTTCAATATTTATGCTCTTTAGGTCAAATTGAACATGTTAAAGCAGAAAAGAAATCAGTTAAAAAATGTAATACATATTTTAAAGTTGTTAGCTCGTTAGTCACTGCAATGAGAATGTTTGACATTTGTTCAGAAATGTGCTAAAATGCATTTGTCACTTTTTATAAGACTCATTCTGAAAAGATTTCAGTACAAGCTTCCACATGTAAATGTCATATTTAGTGACTGAGATGCATAAAAAAGACAATTTCCTTTCTATTCCTTTTTATTGACTCCATATAAGACTTTAGCATCTTTCTCAGGAAGGAAGGACAGTTTCTCAAGAAAGGAGAGGGGGAAAGTTTCTTAAGAAGACAGTGCTAAACCATTCCTCAGGAAGGGGGTGCTGAGAATAGGATTGACAATCTACCAAAAGACGTGCGCTAAAGACAAAATTGTGCACAGTTGCGCATATATGAATACAACAACAACTAGTTTTAGGTTTGATTTATCGCTTTTAAATATGAGTCTCTCCTGTAAGATGACTGTCAAAAACACATCAGGCATTACAATCGAGTCATAAAACATTAAATTATCAAGCTGCACAACGTCCGGAAAAAAAAGAAGCCTTTGCAATGAGAACAAATAGGAACTGATAAACTGTTTACGATTTTTTAGCATTACTTTAATCATATGCAAATGAAGATACTTGATCAACAGAAACTCCTACAACCTTTGGAAAGGATGCCCCTTTCAGTATTTTAGTCAAGGAACTTTTTCTGAAAATGGACTGTAAAGTAATGCTGTTAATTCATGTCCAGTTTTCCAGACATACAAAATGATTCAATGAGACTCAAGAGTAAAAATCTTCTCTTTGTTTAGTTTTACTTGCTGCAAGGAGTGAACTGTAGATGGTTATATTTAGTCTGCAAACTGAAGTTTGCAAATTTAAGACTTTTTAAGGCCTTTTAAGGCCATGCATGTAAAAAATTAAGACTTTTTTCTTAGACTATTTCCCATTGTATTAATTCATTCCCATTTTTTATATTCCCATTTGATATTCCTGGTTATTAAGCTCTTGAACAATCACATCCTTATGTATGCAAGTCATGATACCGCTTATAGTACCGTTATAGTACATGGATTTGATTTACTTGTATTGATTTGAAAGGATTGTTTTTTAATTGAATGCTTCTATTTTCCTTGTCAAACTGATCAGCATGGACTTTGTCAGGCATTGAAGTAAAAGGCATTAGCTTCATAATCTTCTGTAGCTTATTCCCTTTTTTAATGGGTTGTTTGTTTATACTGTATATTATGCTAAAGATACAAATGGCAAACTAAACCCATGAACTGAACTGAAGTTTAAAGTAAATATGTGTACAAACAAACAAATAAAAAAGAATTAATTGCGAGAAAAAGTCAGAACTTTGCTTGAACCCCTTGACTAAAACTACCATAACACAGACTGGTAAAACTTTATCATAGGAATTATTTTATTAATACAATATTAGTCAATGCACAGGGCATGATGAGACTGCTATGCAATTAGCTGTGTAAAAATTGTTTGCTAGGGATCTAAACCACGATCTGCTGTAGACCTCTATGAAGTAATGTTCAATAACAGAAAAAATATTTTAATTTACATATAATTTTCTTACATTTATGGGTCAAATTTTTTAGAGCAAAACTTTGTATTTGTATATGTCTGAGTGTAAACTTTTTTGTCTTTGTTGGTCTGAACATCAAGAAGACTAAAAATTTAAAATTAACTGTTAGTTGGTATCCTTTTAATGAAATTGTTTTCAAACTTTGTATACTTCCTTATTGGTTATCACTCAATAAGGAAGGTCCATTATCCTACGGGGCTTTTTCTTAGCATAGAGTGCAGATTTCAGCAAAAAGCACTTGGAGGTGCCATGCTGCATGTCTCAACAGAGGTGAAAACACATTCATATAATAGACTGTCTGTGCCTGAAAGTACAGAATCAGCATGTAAGGTCAAAATACAGCTCTCCTGAAGGGCGTTTCAGTTTGGCCACTGGGTGACGATTGCGCTGGCTATAGCATTACACTTTTTTCAAGACGAATTAGCAAAGAATGAGCAAATGGTTCTTTAGACCACAAATGGTTACTTTGAAAAATATTTCCTTATAAGATTTTGAAAAATTCTCAGCTGTGAGTGTATGAAGCTCCTCATTTAGTAAGCAATGTATATTTACATCGACCAAGTATTTGCATTAGCCATCCTAATTGAAAATCCATTAAACGTTAGCATCAGGCTAGCTAACTTTAGCTTTATGTGCTAAATTGATCTATATTTTTATGAATTAATTATAGATCTATTAAGCTTAAATCGATTCAAATTGGTTAATTGATATTATCATCCCAGCCCTAGATATTTATATATGTCTCTTTTGTCACATTTCAAATAATCTACAAACAAAATGCTAAAACATGTTGTTTCTGACTAAATGTACATGTCTTGAGGCAAAATCTACAGAAACTAAGAGAAGTACTAAGAGTGCTTGAAAATAGTATTAAAAATACCAAAAAAAAGTATTGAGTACTCCCTCAAACACCATTCCCCCATCCCCCTCCTACTGTACAAATTAAATTTTAAATAAAGGTTTCAATTTAAAAAAGTTTGTTATGCATTGTTGTTTTATTGAAGCCATAATTACTTTTGTTTTGATATACAAATATTTTTATTAATTATAAACCAATGAAACGTGTACTACAACATGCATCCAACCCTGTCCCCCCCATCCAACCAAAAGCTTCTTTTCCCATTAGTATTTAAAGATAAACATTGATCCTGTTATTGATGAGTATGGAGAAGAAATTACGAAAAGTGAAGATATAGGCCCATTTTTAATTAATTTTAAAGCAAAAAAAGAGAGAGAGAAACTGCGAGGTGAATACTACAGAATATAACAGACACAGGGCACACACAATGGTCAAACCTTTACTTTTATGAAGTCCGTTTGCGCCTCCTTCTGGTCAAAATGTCCGCAAATTTAGGGTCAAAGTCCTCCTTCTCTTCTATTAGTTTTGAGAAGTCTCTCAGTCTCAATAAAGATGTGTTATTCAGTATTGGTCATCCATTAATAATTACTTAATGTTTAGACTGAACGATTAACGACTTTTAATCATTTTTAAAGCGGTTACATCCACCATTTTGAAGTCAGTAAAGGAAAGCACGAAATACGGGGCTCTTTTTGAATAAACTTTATTGATATCGAATGAAGAGCAAACGCGAGCTCACGAGCCCCCTCTCTGTTAAAGCGGTGCTACTGCATGTCTTACCAATTGTTTTTTCTTGGTGCAGTTTTGTCACATTTTAACACAAAATAAACGAAAGAAAAACGTGAAATACAATAAATATAAAATGAAAAGTGATGTGTATGTGGTACATAAGGTTAAATGTTCCTTTAATATCACTGAAAAATCACCCAATATCCTTATGAATGCTTTCTTTTTGAAAATTGGTTAATTTTCTCAATTTTCACTCCATCGACGATTTATGCCTTGAACAGCCAGAAGGGGGTGCACATGGCTTTTTTTACTCATTCGAGTAAAAGCTCTCGGTGAGGAAATTGCGTTTTCTTTCTTTCTCCTTTCAGGTAAATATTATTTTTTTTAGGGATATTTCTTGAGTCTAAGCTCAGTTTGTTCTTAAAGTCTGTTAAGTATTGAACGTTT
>NC_050513.1:14592109-14620335 GCF_002922805.2 Oryzias melastigma | reverse complement strand
AAGCTGCGCCACGGTTAACAAAGTCTCATAGAAATGTTTTGTTATGGTTATTTTATGTTTAAGAAGCGGAGAAAAGTAATTAGCTTGTAACATAATTTTAACAGGAATACCACAAACTTCACAAGATTTCACTTTTTTTATTAAACCTTTTTTTATTAAGATTTTAACCCAGAAATATTAAAAAAAAATCAGATACAAGTAGAACATCTCTTAGAATAGAATATCTCTTAAAAGGACACCCTGGGATGACTAGAAAAGCAACAACAATGGAGGTCATCCAGCACCGCGTCTTTTTCTTGCTTTACCATTTGTCCATTGTGTATAACAGCAATTTAATGTTCTCTGAAAGAAGATTGCAGGCAGCTAAGTAGAATACCGCCATTAAGTGGATAACAGAATTGCTAGCTTAGCGCTATATTGGTGCTTTCTAATGTCCTCATCACTTTCTGCCAATAAACGAGTGGCAACAGTGACTCCCCCCCAACTGTCCCGTTCCATTTTTCTATGGACCTCCAACACATGGGGGCCCTCAAAAGGTACGGGTCGGTACTGTCTAATGGTGCCATTTTACAATTGAAATGCTCAAAATACCAGACTGGACCATACTGGTGGAATCAGTGGAAACAAGTCTTAAGAACACAATCTCCTATCACTGGTGATGCAGGTCCATATCTTCTTTTTCAGGTCTGGACTCATCTTTGCTGTTGAGACTGAAGCAGCAGGAAGTGAAAACACAGCAATCCCAATGAACACTCTAAATCTGAGCTCTATTAACTCTGCTTCTACGTACATAAAGCAACAATACAAACCCAGAACTCTGCGGTGGATGAAGGATGAGAACTCTGCACCGATTTAAACGGCGACAAATACTCGTTTACTGTAATTTTTTCCCCCAGTTTTAAGCTACAGTATATCTTAGTTTTTTTCTTGATCATTATAGCCCGTAGCAGTGACTGACAGCAAGGACAATATTGTTGTCACAATAGCTTTTGAGCGACAGTTTGACAGTTTGACCGTCCCATGCACAGAAACTCACCAAAATTTGCACACACCTATTACCCGATGATAAGAGTTTTGGTCATAGTGAACGAACCCCTTCCTGCAAGAAAATGACACCATGGCAAGCAAAGTTGTCTAAAATCCACTAACAAGACCAAAACATCAAAGGAAGATATCCAAAGGTAGTTTTTACATATGTATGAGATGGCTGTAGGACCAACGGCTTGGCTGCCATTTTGGCACAAAGTGTGAGAATTGTCGATTTCACACACAATATGGGAAAAGGAAACTTTCGTTAAAGCGATCTTCACGAAATTTCACACACACTCTGAGGCTGGAATCTGCAACAACCACCAAAGTTTTGTTGACCTTTGACCTCAACGCAAAAGAGTTAAGTATCAGCTACAAACCAAACTCTTCCTAGGGATTTTCATCAGTCGTCTTTTCACTTCTCTAACATCATTGAGAAGTTTTTGTCGAAAAATGTTGGACTCAGTAGTTGTAGTTTTTGAAAGACGAGGAGAATTGCAATTATAGCCAGCTGTAAGAAGGGTACTCATGAATTCTCTGGCTCAAGCTGCACAAAACAATATAACATACAATATGACAATGTTAGCATTATGGGTGTGACATACAAAATACATGTACTGACTGAGCTAAAAAGAAAAATCACATATACCGTATATCTTCCAATAGTAGCCGGTCTCTGATAGACGCCGATCTCCATTAAAAGCCGGGTGTAACACGTGCTGTTGTTATTAGACGCCGGTCTTTAATGGTAGCCGGACCGGCCAATTCATACTCCTAAACACTAGATGGCGGAATTGCACTCTGATGCTAGTGCCGTCTGCCATTTAAGCAAGAAAACAAAGACGAAGAAGAAGTAGTAGTAGAAGAAGAAGAAGAAGAAGAATTAGAAGAAGAAGAAGAAGAAGAAGAATTAGAATTAGAAGAAGAAGAAGACGAAGAAGAAGACCTGCGCCTTTCAGGCTGGTGGTTGTTGTTGTTGAATTTGTGTGGAACAAGCCCTTCAAAGATCAGCTTCGAGATTTTTATGACAAATGGATGCTCGGGGACGAAGATAAAGAGTGGACATCCAGCGGGAATATAAAAGCGTCCGCTCTGCGTTTGCTGGTTACGTGGATAGCTTCAGCGTGGCAAGAAATCACCCCAGAAATGATCAGAAAATCCTTCAAGATCACCAATCATCAATGCATGCCATGGATCTGAGGATGATCTGATCCACAGCCATGTCATGCTGGGAGAGCAGAACTTCAAACTGCGCGGCAGACTGCGGGAGCAGCTGTGCTGTCATCACAAGACGCAGAAGACGAGGATGAACCGGAAAATAACGAAGCAATCATCTCCGATTCAGACAGTGGTGAGTACTGTTGTTTATTGTTTTTATTGGATCTCTTGTACCGGCATGCTAGGGTTCTGAGCTTGTTGCATTTCCTCATGTTTTGTAAGGGATTAGTCGGGCCGGTGAATGCTTTTGTGAAGGAGTCGGGCTGGTACCGGTACAATGCCAGCGGCATTGTGGCGAGAAAGTTCTAAAAAGAAAATGTTTTTGTTCCCGTGGCTGTTTTCTGAGCCAAGTTGGACGTTATTGCATAACTTAGTGATTTTTTTTGGCTTGATGGATGCTTTTGGGGAGGAGTCGGACTGGTCCCGGTCAGCGTCTACGGCATTATGGCGAGAAAGTTGCGGAAAGAAAGTTTCTTTTTCTATAGCTGTTTTTGCTGATTTTAATTTCATCCTGTTACCTAGTGAATTTGTTGGACTGATGAACGCTTTTGTGGGAGAGTTGGACTGGAACAGACTAGCGTTTATAGCATTTCTTGACGAAAAATCGTTCCTGTCATATTACCCAGTTTCTTGATGCTAATGGTAGCCTATTACCTTATTGTTCTGAAAATTTTAATAAATCTGGAAATATTATTGAAATGTTCATCCAGTGTTGTCTATATTTTGTGGTCGAGTTTGAACCCATTAGCCATCTTCATTCTGTGTGTGGCGGAATAAACGCCGGTCTCAGATAAACGCCTGTCTCTTATAAAGGCCGGGCCGGCTGCCAAATTATTGGAATAAACGCCGGGGCTACTATTGGAAGATATACGGTATATATATTTCATATATGTATTCAGCCTTTTTTGGGAAAAACCTTTCATCAATTTAAACAAACCCCTCAGCAGTTTTGGCTAACAGCTTTAGCATCCTAGTGAACAGCTACCTGTCCTGTTTCTCCTACCACTTCTTTGCTGATGATATCCAGCAATATTGCTTTATTATGCTCTCTAAGAACACAAACTGGACTCTGACTAAGTGCATGATGCAGATGATTCAACGGCTCAGTAAAAATTCTCTGCAGCTAAACTTAGAGAAAATGGAAACACCAGCAATTGGCCCTGGTGATGCCATACCAGGGAGTCAGCAGCTAATCAAGCCATACAAACTTGGGTGTCATTTTTTACAAATATATATTGCCTCCCTGTCACCACAGGATCATGCAAATGAGGCTAGCACGCTTGCTCTAGCCCCATGACCTGTCCAGGTGTACCCTATCTACGTCCAACAGTAGCCGGAACAGTAGCTGCCAAATCAAGCCTTAAAAACAGTAGTGAAGAAAATTAAAGTAAATCAACAATAACAAGAAAGCTAACTTAGAAAGTACGGCAACTCTAGCAGCAGTTAAATGCAATAATAATAATAATAATAATGATCAGTAGGACCAGAATATCCATCTTTCTTTCTTTTTCTGATTCTCTTTTTTTTTTTTGCTGGCATATGCCAAAAGTTATTCTATTTTTGCTGTATCTACACACCCCTACATGTGGTTTCATTGTCTTATTATGTGTTGTGGTTAATTAACTACTTTGTTTCTTGCTAATGACAACACTGATGCAACATGAAGATTGGTGGCAGTGTTCTGTCTATTTTTCTATGATATCCATTTACATATCAATAAAGTAATGTTAAAAAAAATAAGAATAAAAACATGTAAATGGTTCGTTGGTGGTTGTTTGTTTTCTTTGGAAAAGGCACTTTTTTTTCCTGGTGTTGCACAGAATTGGTTGAATCAATGTTTCGTAATACCTGATGTGTTTTTGACAGTCAACTAACAGAAGATAGTCATTTTCACAACAAAGAAAAGTTGTATTCAAAACAGAAATGTCAAACGTAAAACTAAATGTATTCATGCTTTTGCAAAGTTGCGCACAAAGTGTTAATTTTTGCACATATTAATTATGTATAAGTTTCTTTTTAACAGATTCCTTTGCCCATACTTACTACCCCCTTTCCGATAAACTACTCATCTCTCTTCCTGAAAAAAACGCCCACTTCTCGGTTTCTGAGAAACAGCTGAAGTGGGCAAAGGAGAAGTGGGCAGGTTTTTCAGGAAGAGAGATGAGTAGTTTATTGGAAAGGCGGAGGTGGGTATGGGGAAAGGAATCTGTTAAAAAAACGTATACACAATTAATTTGTGCACAGATGAATTCTTTGTGCGGAGCTTTGCAAAAACATGAATACATTTAGCTTTACGTTTGACATGTCTGTTTTGACTACAACTTTTCTTTGTTATGAAAATGACTCTCTACTGTTAGATGACTGTCAAAAACCCGTCAGGTATCGCGAAACGTTGATTCAACCAAGTCTGCGCAATAGTAGGAAAAAAAAATTGCTATTGCAATGAGAACAAACAGGCCCTGATGAACCATTTACATGTTTTTATTCTTATTTTTTAACATTACTTTACTGATATGTAATTTAAGATCATGGAAAATAGACAGAACACTGCCACCAATCTTCATGTTGCATCAGTGATGTCATTGGCAAGAAACAAAGTAGTTCATTAACAACAACACATAATAATACGACAATGACACCACATTTAGGGGTGTGTAGATACAGCAAAAATAGAAGAACTTTTGCCATATGCCAGCAAAAAAAAGAGAATCAGAAAAAGAAAGAAAGATAGGTATTCTGGTCCTACTGATGTTTTTTTTTTCCTTTAACTGCGCTCTGCTCCGCTAACGGTTAACCTACTTCCAAGTTAACTTTCTCGTTATTGTTGATTTCCATCAATTTTCTCCACATCCCATATCCCTTTCAGGGTCATGATGCTGCCAGAGCATGTCCCGGCTACTGTTGAACGAAGGTAGGGTACACCTGGACCGGTCGAGGGGCAAGAGCGACCATGCTGGCCTCATTTGTCTGATCCACTGGCGAGAGGGAGGTGGGAATCCCTCCGCCGCCTGCTCAGGCATGTTTGTTAATTGGTTTCATCATTCTCATAATCAATTTTTTATGCCAAACGTGGATTTTTTTATTGCACTTAATAAGTGTCGTGTCTGCTGCTCCACTCCTGGGTCTGAAATGACCCACTGCTACATTGTTTACATGATCAGCTGGCAAGAACAAAATGGGCCCAGAGATTGCTGTTATCATTATCTCTTGATTTTCTTCAACAGAGCTTTAGTTACAAGATAATGTCCTCACCAGGACACCAGTAAAAGCCCCACTCAGCTACTAACACAGTGCAATTTCTGACTCCTCCGTTCCCTAGGAGCTGCTCTCCTATGGGGAAAGATAACTGTCTAAAAAGATGGGAGGGGTTGGGGAGTAGAATCATAATGCAGCAAGCTGCTGGAGGATCATCAAGGTGAGCTTACACCTGTGCTCAGATGGAGGTTTATGTTCTACTGTAGTAGATGATGGCATGTAAAAAGAGGTAGAGTGCCCCAGCACCCCCACACCAAGATCCCTCCAAAAGGAGCAGCGGAAGCCCGGGCCCCTCGACGCCCGTGCAGCACGGCACTCATAGGATATTCACCTGTCGGGCAATACTGTAAACAGTACCGAGACCAGGGCCAACAGGACTCCCACAGGGGCCTCCAACACCAGGGTGCAAGCTCCAACTCAGCCAGAAGAATAGTTTCCCCACTGCGCCATGGGGCCCTGTTCTGGGCCCTATTCATGGAGCTCTCCTAGCCCCAGACAAGCAGCCCGGGATTTCTGGGCATCTCCTAACCCCAGCCATGAGCAAGAGCCCCCCATGGGAAGTCTAGGAGAGAGAGAGTGAGGCAAGGGTCACCCACCCCCGCCCAGGAGGGGGACACCCAAGGGAAATTACAGTCCCCAAAGGCCATTGTAAACTTGTGCCGACCAGGCTCACCTGTTGGTGGAATTTTGGAGAGACCAAGCACTGAAAGGCAAGGACCAGAGCTTGCACCACAGGTACACAGACACGCCACGGCTCAGATGGGATATGGCCCCCAGTTCATAGTCTTGCTAGAGAACTCAGGGATCCATCTCCCTGCGTGGAGAGAGGGCTGCTATGCCCAGGGGGCCAAGGGACACGGCCGCCGTTGCTGGGGGATCAGTGCAAATAAAACTGAGATGAGAGGGGTCCAGATCCATAAAATAACTGAGGGGGCACTGCCAAGTAGTTTTATCTCCCAAAATGCATTGCAAGCTTTCCCAGCCCAAGGGCCCCATTCTAAGAAAAGTTGACCTCCCCAGGTTCCAAAAAATATATATATATTTTTATTATATATGAGTTACAAATTAGAACCAAGTTTTCGCAGAGTTCATGCTAAAATGAAAGCATCGTACCAGTCACTCTCCACAGAGAACGTGGATGTGTGTGTGTTAGCCTGGGGGCGATGCTGGCATCGTAGACTCTTTCTGGAAGGGGCTTTTCTCACGTGTCTACGTCACAATATGCTTGTTTTCATGGATTAGAAGTGGGTGGTGCTCAGAGTGCAGGGTTTTAAGGTAATGCTCATAGATGGGTGAATGGAGCAAAATATAACTTTGAGGGTGTTTATAGTGAAGAATAAACATTTTAATACACTTAAAAGCTCAAAACGCTGATTCTGCATAATCCTTTCATAAGTCCAGTGGGGAAGATGAATCATGATTCATGAGTCTATCAAGTCACTCTTGTTACGAGAATTGAACAATTCGTTGATGACTCCCATATCACTGTTTTTAATGTCATGTTGCCCCACCTCATAGATCCCCTTAAGGTCTATTTAAAGCAGAAAACAGCTTCACTTGAACTATTGGTTTTCAGAAAACCAAGAATTGTGGTGGGACTCTGCTTACAATTTCCACGTAAGTATATGTTACGTTTATGTAAGTAAGTATACGCCTATGCTTTCCACGTAAGTGTATATATATGTATAACAATGCTTATAACTTTTTAATTGTGTTGTTATTTTTAAGACAGTGTTTTATCTTTAATCAGTAGTATTATCTTATCTTAACTTATCTACAAATATTTTTGTGATGAAATCCTTGGTGTTATCTTGTGGAGCAATGGTTTTACACTCCACTGGAAACTGCTAGTTTTTTCTGAATACACCTGGGTTATAATTATTTAAAGCTAACTCAAAACATTTCCTTCCTGTTCTGAATTTGAAAGCTCTGTTTTTTTTTATGTTTTTGGCAATTAATATCATTTTGTGCAATATTTTCTTATCTTCTTTAGGAAGTGTTTTTTTTCTGAATCCACTGCTGACGTGGTTGTTTCTGGTAAAGAAAAAAAAAACACACAAGAGGAAACCCACCCAAGAACAGGAAGATCTTCATCCACAAATAGTGAGTATTTTCATCCTACTGTGGAAATGATCAAAACTACTCCTCATTTTATCTCATTGATATCTGTGTAAAAATATGTTTAGTAACTTAATACTGATTGATTCGAAATTAAAAGTTCTGAAAACATTTAAACAAGAAGAATTATTTAAAAATGAATTGGTTAAGAATGTGTAATATTTCACGTGAAATGTGATCCCAGAGAAAAGAGGAACAGAGCACAGCCAGTAACTCTGACATGACTGGTGGTGGATTAGAAGATGAGTCTGAATAGTTGACCTACACAGACAATAAATCACCACAAAGATTGTGAAAACATGTGTCATAGGGTCAACTGCTGACTTTACATTGACTCTATGTGACTACAGATGACATTATACGTATGGATTTTGGACCAGAATGTGTGATATGGAAGTTTTTTTGCAAAAGAAAATAATAATAATAAAAAAATCAGGTATTTACTTGTGCACCACACACTGGTTTAAATGTTTATGGGATGTAACCTATTCAACATACAAAGCAAAGTAGCACTGCTCAACCAGATTTATAACAGTTCATTGCAGATGTCATCTCTGTCTGGCTTTTATCAAAGGACATGGATGACTTTGCTTCTACCTGTTATTGGTTTGATAACATTGGCATCACATAATGTGACGCATTGTGTTGTGTTATTAAAAGAACAAACACGACAGTGAGTTAGGTTTACACTAACAAAATGTAATGGCTTATTTTGGCACGTGCATATGGAAAATTGATGCAAGCAAGTAATTTCTGCTATAACAACATACACTGGGCTGTTAATGAAATGTCTGCTAAAACTTGATTTAAACAAAACAGCTGTCAAAGAATGTTTTTTATACAGGCTAAAAAAATTATGTTATCCCTAATGTATTCATTGTATTTTCATAATGAAACTGTTGTGTTTCTTGTTCTTCATCTTAGGTAAAGGTTAAATAAAAACAAGATGTCCTACCTGGCACCTATGTTGGAAATTGGTGGACAAGGTGGCAGTCCGTTTGATTTAACAGGTGAAGACAATGGAGCCACACTGAGGAAGATATGGGTGTGGACTGGAGGGTGGCAAGTGAAGGCTGTGCGAGTGTGGCTGACCGACGGTCGAGTTCAGCAATTTGGAAACGAAGGTGGACAGTTTTCAGAGTTTGAATTCCAAGACGGAGAGCAGATTTCCTCACTTACTCTGTGGGGAAATGGAGCTGGAACCCGTCTTGGCGCGATCAAGTTCAACACGACTCGCTCTAGAGAATTCTTTGCAAAAATGACCGATTGGGGACTGAAAACACCTTATCAAATTGATGTTGGATCTGGAATTTGTGTGGGTGTTTTTGGGAGTTCAGGTTCAGACATAGATTGCATGGGATTTAAGTTCATAAACACCATCAAATCAACTAAGCTAACCAATGTCTACTACCCCACCCTTCACCAGGTCATTCCCCAGATCGCTACAGAAGAAATCAAGTCCATCACTTACACAAACGACACTGATGTTACTCAGTCATACACAGTTGAAACAACCAAAACCATAACAAAGAAATCCTCCTGGTCTGTGACAAACAAAATAGAATCAACTTTTAGTGTTAGTGTTCAGGCAGGAATCCCAGAGGTTGTTGAGGTTTCTACGGGTTTCAGCTTCACAATGGGAGTAGAAAGTTCTTATAGCTTAGAGAACACAGAGGAGAGAAGTGAGAAACTGTCATTTCCAGTTCAAGTTCCTCCTAAGAAAAGAGTAGAGGTTGACATCACCATCGGTAGAGCTACAGTGGATCTTCCCTACACAGCAACAGTGGAGATCACTTGTTACAATGATAGTGTTCTCAGGTTCAATACCAGTGGAGAGTACAAAGGGGTCACTTACACTGATGCAAAAACAGTTGTGAAAGAAATATAAGTCCCTCAAAGCATTTAACTTTCTTCTTGTTCATTCAAAATTACATCTAGCTCCATCTGCGTCTACTGTTGTATTGATTTAACCTTTTGTGCTTGATTTTAAAATAACAACCCAAACAAACTTTACGTTATCATAATGAATACTTACTTGTTTGACTCTTGTTGTGTTTTACCTAAAATGAAACTACTTTTTCAGATGAAATCCTTCAGAATTCGACTATAAGAACAACATTCAGAAACACTTTGTCAATGTCTGACTGGTAAAACCTTCAAGATGATGAAGAATTATTTGTGTAGAGCATTTACTTTTTAATTTTTAATGTTTTACTATATACAGATCATTAGAAAATTACAGTTGTTATTAAGTTTTATGACATTAAAATGTAACGTGTGCATCATTTAACCCTCTGTAATCTTCTATAATGCCTTTAATAAATAAAAAAAACAACTAAAGTCTCCACAGTGATTTATTATTCTACGTGTTTAGTGTCTATGTAGGAAATACTTATACACATACCATAAGTTCTGCACATGAGGAACACTCAAAGCCAAAGCGTTTTTCAAAAATTGGCCGCGCACATAATAATCCGGTGCACCTTTTGTGTGCACAGTTTTTCAATATCTATAAATAAATTTTGTTTTATGCGCAGCTTTGGAAAGCTGTCACTTGACTGACTGCTGGACCGCTGCAGTAGCGGCGAGGGCATGGATCAGCGCACTGTGTGCATTTTGAGGGTCACGAACGGTGATTCTGGCAAACATCCCAAGTTACTGCACAAATCCACCTCACTGGTGACAAGGTGACAACTACATTACAAATTAATTACGACTGAGAATATATATACACAGTGTACTGTGAATATTCTGTATATAGCATGTTCCAAATTATTGTGCAAATTGATTTTTTTCCCTGAAAGTAAAACTATCCCCAGCAAAATTATCAATGAACAGACAAACTTACTTTCCTAGCTAAAACAAAAAATCCAAGAAAACCCTCAAATGTACATTAATCACTAGATTTGATGTTTCCATATTGATTTTCTAGACATGTAAACACATTCTTTTTTGAGGTTTAGGTTCTATTCCTCATCAGGTTAGGAGTTCATATTCTGTTCCTGCTATTGTCCTCTTTACTGTCCCTCCGTTTGTTCTCTTCTTCCATTGAAAGAAGTGACCTTGCACCCGCTACAGGACACTCTTTCCCTTGATACTGCTGTCAAAATCAATGACACTTGATTTCCCTATATCTGGTCTGATCCAGCGGCTTGTGTTTCTGGGATTTTCTCCTCTACTGGTTTAGGGAAATTTCACACCGGCAAAGTTTTTTGTGAGATACAGTAGCTGTCTATGGCCTTTGTGTTGGGGTGTCCTATTTTTTGCAACTGTTAGATGTGATACATTTGTCGTATAAATTTACAATACATTTCCTTTGCAAAATAAGATAACACATAAAACATCAGGTCAGGATCTCAAATTGTGTTGCTGCTATTGTCCTGATCTTTACTATCCCTATTCTTTTTTGTTGTCTCTTTTTCCATTGTTTGGAGAGGTTTATGTCTGCAAGCCTCCTGCACAGGCTTCTATGTGACTTTGAGTTTGTTTTTCCCCATAGAAAATTGGATGAAAATCTTATCCAAGTTGGAACATTGAGTTTTGGTGACATCTATTGATGTAAAAACATAAGAAGCCTGAGACATCGGCTCTGCTTTGCTTGATAAGTCCCTGGTTAACCAACCATTAAACTGTCTTTGATAGTCTCAATACCAGGTGTAGAAATATCATCATCGTTTTTTGATATTTTATCAGATAAGTTACGGAATTTTGACAGGAAAACCACAAATGTCATTATAGTACCTTTGAGATGTAAGATTTCACTTTTTTTTTTTCAAGAAAGCCTTAAATATTTTACTTTTACCCCAGGAATATTCAAAAATCCAGCTGTAATTTTGCACAACTGCACACCTCACTTTAAACAGTATTTATTACTATACTGCAATTATGTCGTGTACTTCCATTTTTGCCCTACCTCTGTACAGTTTGATATTATTACTACTGTTAAATACGTTATATTTTACTTTTATTCTACTTATTTATTTTATTCTTATTTTTAATTTCTTTTCTATATTTTTATTGTGCTGTGCATTTCTGCTGGTGGATCCCCCACAATTTAACTGTTCCTGACAGTTACAATAAAAGTCTTTTAATCTTATAAGAGATCAACTCTCTGTATAATACTTAGTCAAATCTGTATGTTTGTACCATCTGTTTAAATGTAAAATACCAATAAAAAGACTTCTAAAAAAAACATTCTATGAGAAAAAATCATGAAATTTTTCCGAAACAAAAATAACTTCTACAACTTTTTTAAAAGCCAACTTAAAACCTTTTATTTTGCTAAGCATTTTAACTGAGTCTGTTTTTAATTGGGCTTGAAAGGTTTATTTTATGTGGTACTTGCTGTCTGTCTTTTATGTTTCTTAGCTTGTGAGGCTTTTGTCTTTTATGTTTTTAATCGGGGAAGCTTTGTCTTTTATGTTTTCTTATCTTTTGAAGTATTTGTTTTTTATGGTTTTAACTTGTGAAGCACCTTGTGACTTTTGTCTGTGAAAGGCGCTATATAAATAAAACTTACTTACTTACTTACAACTTTGTTCCATTGAACCTTCATTATTTGCATAAAAATATCTACTGGAATTTTTTGACTTTTTTATATATATTTATTTTGAAAATAAATTTTCAGAAACTGGAAGCCTCAAAATGCCAACTTCGGATGCGTTCAGACCGGTTCGCAAAAAATATTGTCCAATTTCAACCAGTCTGTGGCCTGAAAAAGGTTATGGACTACAGCTAAAGAGCACAGAATGTGGTGTATTTTAAAAGGAAGTTATACGAGCATGCTTTAATTTCAAAGATCTTACAGAAAAAAAAGAAGAAAACTAGCAAAGCAGCAGCAGCGTTTAGGAACAAAACAGGACACAGAGAGGAATTTACCAACTCATAACATTATGCAAATGTACAAAGGGTAGGTCTGATTTTAAGGTCTTATAGCCCCACCTCAGAGCTCCCCTTAAGGTCTATTTAAAGGAGAAACAGCTCCAGTCAAACTGCTGGTTTTCAGAAAGCCAAGACTTTGTGCTGGGAGAGTCTACTCGCAATTTTCCTGTAAGTATATTTGTACACAGAGAGAGTTAAAGTTAGTATTGTTTTTAGGTACCATCATTGTATTGTTATTTTTTTTAAAGAGTGCTTGATCTTTATTCAGCAATATTAGCTTATCTTATCTAATCTCATTGTGAACTAAAATTGTCCTTGTTCTAAGTTTGAAAGCATTTGTTTTGAAATGTTTAAATTGATTTGAAAGATTTTTTTCTTTAGAAAGTGCATTTGTTCTGAATCCATCACCTAAGTGGTTGTTTCTGGTGAAGAAAACAACTCACAGGAGGAAAACCGCCCGAGAACAGGAAGATCTACATCCACAAATAGTAAGTATTTTAAAAATTAAAATTTCTATTGTGGAAATTATCAACACTAATACTGTCAACCAATTGACACCAGTTCTAAAATGATGCTTATTTAAATAATACAAGCTCTGAAAGCTTTAAACCAACATAATTACTAAAAAAATGAATTGGCTGAGAATGTGCAATCTTTCAAAATGAAAAAGTCTCCATCAGTTAGGACCAAATAACAAGAACAGAGCACAGCCAGGAACTCTGACACGAGTGGAGGTGGATTCGAAGATCTGTCTGAATAGTTGACGTACATAGACAATAAAGCACCACGTCTTTCTGAGCAAATATGGGGCAGAATTTGATCCATGCAGCCTGCAAGATGGAAAGTAAGATTGTGAAAACATGTCATAGTTCTATTGCTGATTTTAAACTGACCTGATGTGAAAACGAATTACATTTTCAGTGTGAATTCTGGGTCAGAAAAAGTTACAGCCGCATTAGTAGTCATGCATCTAGGTGTGTGATAGCAGTTCTCTGCATTTGACCCATCACCTGGGGGACCGATGAGCTGCAGACGCTCATCTGTCATTTGGTGGTCCAAATGATTTTATGGAAATTACGCCAAACCTTCATTTAAACAAAACAGCTTTCTAAAGATGCATTTCTGTTGGCTAAAAGAAACTCATGTTATTTCTAACATGTTCATTGTATCTTAACTATGTACTATATACAAAAATTAAACTGTTGTTTTACATTTTAGGTAAAAGTTGAAATAGCAGCAAAATGTCCGCCCTGGTACCTTTGATTGAGGTTGGCGGATCAGGAGGCAGTCCTTTTACCTTCACTGGTGAAGACAATGGAGCAACACTGAGGAAGATATGGGTGTGGTTTGCAGGGGATCGTGTAAAAGCTGTGCAAGTGTGGCTGACCGACGGTGGAGTTCAGAAATTTGGAAAAGAAGGCGGAGAAGTTTTTGAGTTTGAATTCAAAGACGGAGAGAAAATTACCTCACTTACACTGTGGGCAAATGGAGTTGGAACCCGGCTTGGGGGCATCAAATTCGAGACGAACCACTCAAGAGAATTCTTTGCTAAACCAATTGTATGTGTACATACAAAAGAGTACCCAATTGATGTTGGATCTGGCATTTGTTTGGGAGTTGCGGGGAGATCAGGTTCAGACATAGATTGTATGGGATTTTTGTTCATAAACACAGTCAAATCAACTGAGCTGACCAATGTCAACTACCCCACCATTAAAAACGCCCATCCCCAGATTGTTACAGAAGAAGTCAAGTCTTTTACTTACGAAAACGACACTGAGGCTGTTCAGTCATACACAGCTGAAACAACAATAACAGTAACAACGAAATCATCCTGGTCTTTACCAAACAAAATGGAATCAATGTTTAGTGTGATTGTTCAGGCAGGAATCCCCGAGGTTGTTGAGGGTCCTAATGGTTCCATCTTTATAGTGGGACCAGTAAGTTCTTATGACTTAGAGAACACAAAAGAGACAAGTGACAACTTTTCATATCCAGTGCAAGTCCTTCCCAACAAAAGTGTAGAGGTTGGCATCACCATTGGTAGAGTTACAGTGGATCTTCCCTACACAGGAACAGTGGAAGTTACTTGTGACAATGGAGGTGTTCTCAAGATCAATACCAATGGAGAGTACAATGGGGTCATTTACGATGATGTAAAAACAGTTGTGAAAGACAAATAAGTCCTTCAATGATCAACTTTGTTTTTTTTTTTTTTTTTCATTCAAAATTACATCAAACTCCAGATGTTTTCACATTGTATTTTACTTATAGAGTTAGCAACTTTGACATCATCTTTCTTTCCATCATTTAGAGTCATTTGATTTTAGAGCTAGGTTTGCATTTCATCATCTAAGTGTCTTCTCCCTCTGTCCTAATAATGACTGTCTTTAAATCTGCATCTGTTGTTGTACTGATTTAACCTTTCATGTTTTATTAAAACATAACCACCCACATCATCTCTTTTAATTGTTTACTTTGTTGTAATGTTGTAATACTTAAAATCGAATTACTATTTCAGATGGAATCCTTCAGATAATAGAACAATATTCACAACCCTTTTCTCAATGTCTCATTGGTAAAATCTTTAGTATGATGATAAGAATCATTTGTTTGAAATACTTGTTGATTTGTCACTATTACAAATTAATGTTTTTTATTTACCGATCATTAGAAAGTTTTAGTACTTGTGTGTTTTGTGACATAGAAATGTAAAACAAGTGTTGTGCTGGGGAATTTGTGGATAATTTAACTTTCTCTGTACTTGTCCGTCATATACCTTTAATAAATCTAGTAAAACAAAATAAAAGTCTCCACAGTGATTACCTAATTTAGGGGTTTAAAGAGTCTTTGTAAATCTAAGATACACACATACATAAAAAAAAAAAAAACTTTGACAACTTTAGAAAAGGATGTGTCTTCCCCATTTTAATGTTTTTTCTCAAATGCTAAAACATATCACAGATGTTTCCTCCATGTTCCCCAATGTCTAAACACAGCACCCTTTTCTAAACCTACTGTACATAAACACAACCACAACTTCGAACTTCAAACCTCAAACTTTTACACCAAAAGAGCAGCTCGAAGCTTTCAAACATGTAAACACTATACACATCATTACCCTACAGCAAAACAATTGAAAACACAATGCTCAATGTGTGAGAGGGTTTCATAACTGCCAGTGCATATTTTTATAAAAAACTTTACAGTAACAGATCCTCTTAGATGGTCCAGGATGGTGTTGTTGGCGGAGCAGAAGGATGTCTCTTAGCTCCTCTACAAAGTTGAGGAGACGGTGGGTGTTCTTAGACCCGAGGACAGCATGCCGGGTGACAAGCCCCTCCGAACCCATGGCCGCACAAAGAGTAAAATTACCCCCCGTTGGCCAGGAACCTCAGTTCTGGCTCTTTGGCCAATGATGTTACAGATTCTTTGCCTTTGTTTCTGCAGGTTGAAGTTAGCCTCATCCAGGATTAAATACTCATGAGGTCTGGACATCGCATTCAACTGCAATATCGTCTGTGAAACAGAGAACAGGTGTTCAGAACAACAGTCAATCAGGTAGCACAGCATTGCCCAGAAGTAATGGAGGCCACTGAGCAACATAGTATGTCCAATACCTGTACTGTGAACATGGATGTATACTTACTTGCACATACTCGTAACCTAGATCTTTGTGCTGTGCAGAGTTGCGCTCAAAGGGAACCCTATAGACCTGTTTCATCTGCATCTTTTGGTGCAAAAGAACTCAGTCTATTGTAGCCAACCGGACATCATCAATGCTCTCAAAGTTGATATTATCGGCAATGACTTTGTTTCTTATCTCCTGGAGTCAGATTAGGTTGTTCTCAGGAACCATATCTGCATTGAAAGTTCCTTGTGCCACTGTAAATATGGCAACCCTCCCACCCCTATGTGGCATTCTTTAAACTGTAAAGAAAAAAACATGTGTTGTCAGTTGACATTTTATACAGTATTATAGAATAACAACTGATTTGAGACCAATAGACTACTTTCTACTGGCTTGTAAAACTGGATTATGACCAAAAAAAGCAATATAGTACAATACCTGTTGTGTTGTCTGAAAGCCCTGATAAAGCATGCCGCGGTAAACCTACTCGGGTTTGGACGGACTCTTAGCCCAGCTTCAGCCATCGTCATGCCATGGACAATGACTGTTGTTCGCATCTTGTCCGAAATGATGGTGCGAGGTTGCCTTGCTCTCCCTTCTGGACCTTCTCCTCTTCCTTGTTGGCCTGCTCCTCTTCCTCCTCCTGATTTGAACTCCTCTTCCTGGTTGGCCTGCTCCTCTTCTTCCATGGTCAGCTCTTCTTCCTCCTCTGACACAAAGTCCTCTTCCCCTGACTCTGACTTCATCCATTTTGTACTTTAAACTTGCTTTCATACATGTGGTCATGGTATTACCAACTGGTGTCTCAAATGTCGAGTTGTTGTGTGTAAACAATGGCCCCAGGTGTCTTCATTGTGTTCAAATATTGCAGAACATGGCAACCATTTTGCATTATGTGAGCTTTCATTTAAGAATATGAGCAGAGTTCTTTTGCAACTTGTGTTTTAGCAAGGAAAAATGCGTGTTTAGATTAGAGCTGTCAGGCAATTAAAATTTTTAATTGCGATTAATTGCATTGTGTCCAGAGTTAACTCGCGATTAATCACAAATTAATATGTGGCCTTTTTTTAAGGAAAAAAATGTGTGCTTCGTGGAATTTAGCAGTTCTACATTAACTATGAAAACAAGAATGGTAAAATATATAGTTTTCATCAGAAATACTTTATTTTGTAACATTGTATTGAGGTAAACTTTCTTAACAATAAAAGGCTGTAACATAAAATGCCTAACAAAAGCCCAAGTGCAAGTGAAGGGCATTTTAAATTCAAAACTTCAATCAACGTTCAGTAAAATAAAATAAAAAACATCAAAAATAACATTTCCATAACACTTTCATGTTCATTTTTTTGTCAGGACCAAATCTTTTCCTCCTCTGCTGAACTGCAGTAATAAATGAAATAGAGACTTATCATTTCCAATTAACTTTTATTTTTTAAAACATTAAAGACTGAGAAAAGCGGGATACACTGTGGATAGTTTGACAGTCTGTTACTGCCGCCGCGTTCTCTGGCTGCAGCTCGATGCAGCGACGTGTCCAGCAGAGCTCACGCCATGAATATGCCGGCAGACAGACCGCTATGCTGGGGTTGGATCACGCTTAAACCTCTAGAACATTTAAAACGTTCCCCGGTGAGCTTGCTGTTCGGAACGTTCATTTGAAATGTCTTTATGATATTGTAAAATGATGGCTAGATTTAGTAAATGTACTTAGGCAACTGGTCATTTGGTTTAGAGTCAGGGTTGACAACCTTTAACAGTAAAAGAGCCATTTGGACTAGTTTTCTACTGATCAAAACATAGAAGGAGCCACATAGATTTACTTTAGCCTTTAAGGAAATTTGGATAATTCATTACTAATTAAAAAAAAATATATGAATGATTCCTATTTTTTGGCATGATCAAAAGCAAAAATATAAAAAAGAAACTAGCATCTGTCAACGTGTGATTTTTTTTTTCTTAGTTTCTGAGCCTAAAGTCATTCAACCCCATTTCGATGAGTTGCTGTTTCTCGAATTTGATTCTTTCTCAGGAGTTGATTCTTTTGATTCTGCTCCTGCTAAAGAATCGGCTCTTTCGTCTCTTAACAAAGGATTTTTTAAGGACCTTTATTTTACCACAACTTTGCAAGAAAAATAATGTCCTACTTCTACTAGTTCTTTTTTATGATAACTTTTTATTACTTAAGCTTTCCATTTATTGTTTTAAAGAATTAAAAATTCAACTTTGTTTTTATTTCAAAATTACATAATACTCCAAAAATTTTAAACATTGTATTTTAATTATAAAGGCAACTTTGATTTAATTTTTGATTTTAGAGCAGGTTTATTGTGTCTTTCCTTCTGTGTCATTTGTACTTTGATTAAACCCTTAAGGTTTTATTAAAATATAACAATTAAAAATATCTATTTTATGTATTTACCTTATCATAATAAATACTTTGTTTGACTCTCTTTGTACCTAAAATGAAATCAATATTTCATATGGTGTTGCATCACTCCCTCTCCTTCCCCGAGATACTGGGAGACGCTTCTCCTTGATTGAAACCAGGTGTGTGAGCAGGTGGAGGAAATGAGCAATCAAGGAGACTCCTCTGCTGTGTGGCATAAAAGCAGTGGTGTTGTCTGTCTGTGGAGGACACTCTGAGCACACAAGCTCCCTAAATGACTGACAGGTTTCTACCTGACCAGGTATTGCTTCTGTTTTTAAAGCTTTCATGCTCCTGTACCATCTTCAAACAAATAAAAGCATGTAAAAGAATCAAGGCTGAGTGGAATTCCGTCTAATATTGGGAACTAGAAAGAAGCCGATCAAGTCAGGCAACTCAGATTAAAGTAACGACTTGACAGATGGAATTCTTCAGTTTGTCAGTAACAGGAAAACATTCTGTTGAAGAAACAACAAAGCAAAATGAATTAGACCAGGAGTAGTACGGATAACTTGATGAGTGCTCAGTGAACTTCTAACAGTTTGAAGTCCTTCTGGAAGGAAGGATTGTTTGTCTTTTCATCTTCCCTATGAATAAGTTTTACTTTGGCAAGTGGAAGAACAACGTCATAAAGGACTTTTGCTGTGGGAATGTCAGTTCCCATGGCCACCAGTGAATCTGCTGTTTGCTTAATGGTGGCTCACAACATCATCAGCAGGTCTTTTGCAATAACAAGCTTCCAGGAAATTCCAGTTTAGTGCATCAAGCTCCATCTTGAATGGAATAATACTCATGAGGAATAAAAATGTTCCTCGCTGTATATTGCATGGTTAGTCCATAAATGACCAAGAACAGTTTTTGTACGTTTGGGTAATTATCCCTAAATAACTGAAGAATTAGTTCAAATTAATGTTTTCAAATTAATCTGTCAATAAACATGCTAGAATAAATATAGAATACAATCATCACAATACAATTTGAACAAACTACTTAAATCCCACAACTCCTGACATATCTGATAACTAGTATTTAAAGACATTTTACAATGAAAATCCTGAATTGAAAGGAATACATAGTCATTCATAAAAACATTCAATAATTTTTGTAGAATAGTAAACAATTCATTTCAAAAATGTTTTAATAAGATCAACATTAACTGTGTAACATATACTTACCAAAATATCTGTTTTCTGAACAAATATTGAGCTGTTGCCAAACCTAAGAGAAAACAGATCAAATGTCATAACTTTATGGAATGAGTAATGAAAATGACAACAATGGATACTTTGTTTTGCAACAATACCTCAAGTTTTGGGTTTCTTAACTATCTAGCTAAAGCACAGAGTCAAAGTAGCTGGGTTTTTTATAATAAGGAGATCACAAAAATAATTTATGTCCTCACAGTTTTATTTAAAAAATCTGTATCACCTCTATGATGTGAACTATTTTACATTAAAGGATTCTAGTGTTACTTTACCAAATCTGCATCCTGCCCTTAGATATTATGAGCTTCAAAAAAGAAAACGAAATAATTAAAAATATTGAGAAAACTTCAATGTTTTTACAGTCAAAAATCATAACAACTCATTAAAAACATTCATGTGAAGACATTATCTGATCAAATTATTAGAAATAACATCAACGCTCGTAATTTATATATTTATGGTTTATTTGCGTAAAATGAAAAGTAATTTTTTAGTACTCACCTGTAAAAAGAGAACAATAATTTCTATAGAGTCAATGCTGAAGCTAACATCAGAGCTTGAATTCAACGTTGTGTAAGAAAAAAATAACTCTTTCATTTTTTTTCTGTCTAAATTTTGGCATCGTTTCATTTTGTCTTGAGAATATTTTGCAGTCTTTTTGCAATTCATCAATGATCAATGAACTTGTCAGTTTGGACTTTAATATTTTACATTTTGTACTTTGATCATTAGGAATGATTATGAATAATAATTTATAAATGTGTGTGTTTACACCAGGTTCACACATCACATGAACTGTGTATATACTGTATGTCAGGGGTGTCAAACTCAAGTCCTCGAGGGCCGACGTCCTGCTGGTTTTCCAGAAACCCCGCCTTATCTGCTGCCGATTACCTGGATCAGGTGTGTTTAGCTAATAAGAAGCTTCTATGGCAGCTTGGTTGGAAAACATGTAGGACACCAGCCCTCCAGGGTTGGAGTTCGACACCTGTGCTGTATGTAGTGCGTTTGTTCTCTTCTTCTATTGAAAGAAGAGACCTTGCACCCCGCTACAGGACACTCTTTCCCCCTTCATACTGCTGTCAAAATCAATGACACTTGATTTCACTATATCTGGTCTGATCCAGCGGCTTGTGTTTCTGGGATTTTCTCCTCCACTGGTTAATTGAAATTTCACACCGGCAAACCAACTTAGCTTTTTGTTTGAGCTACAGTTGCTGTCTATGGCCTTTGTGTTGGGTCGTCTTATTTTTTTGGTATTGTTGGATTAGTCGTATAAATTTACAATACTTTTCCTTTGTAAAATCAGAAAACAAATAAAACGTCAGGTCAGGATCTCATATTTTGTTGCTGCTACTGTTCTGTTTTTATTCTCGCCTCTTTACTATCCCTACTCTTTTTTTGTTGTCTCTTCTTCCGTTAAATGAAGCGATCTCACACCACAGAGCAAGATCCTCTCACCCAGCGGCATATGTTGAATAAAATGGCTAATACCAAAGGGTAATTCCAGTTGTGTGCCGTGGCTTACTGGTTAACACAATCGCACTTTTGGGAATTGTGAGTTCAACTCCAGGCCACACACAGCAGTTTCTTCATGTTTGCTATCTTTTTCTTTTGCTGACTTTTATCAACAGTATTCATTTGACTGTATTTAGTGTTTCTACTTTTATGTTCTACAAATGTGTATTACATTAGTAAACTATTAAAAATATCAAAACACAAACATGCTTTTGCAGCAGAAACATTTGATTCCTATTTAAAAATTGTGAGAAATCTATGCATGAACAAATCTTTCATAATCATCCGATGTCTATACGTCCAACACTATGTGGTACGTCGCTCTTGTTGTCGCCCTTGTCATTAGTGATTTTAGTGTTCATGGATGGCACAGGTCTCAAAATGCTTTTACCAGGAGTCACCTGTAAAGAACTGAAAATGGTCATTTGTTGAATTTTCTGCATTAGGTCATATTTACTGAAACTAAAAGCTATTCGAATCGAAAACATCTTTTAAGGTCAAGTTAAATTTGAACACAGGATCCCTTTTTTTTGTATCAATGGATACAATTCTTGTATCCATTGAATTTTTGGAGAGTTTTTGCTTGAATTTCTTTGCAGGATGCCAGAATGGCCTCCCAGAATTTGGGGAGGATGGAGGTCACACCATCAGTGAATCTCTTTTAATGACTATAGTAGCCAAGGATGTAGAGGTATTTCTGCAGCATGAGATGGAGCATTGTCCTGCATGAAGATGATTTTGTTACGGAATCCCCGGTTCTTCTCTTTGTACCACAGAAGTTAGTGGTCAGTCAGAAACTCCACATACTTTCCAGAGGTCATTTTCATAACCTCAGAGACCCTAAAAGGGCTGACCAGCTCTCTTGCTATGATTCTCACCCAAACAATGACTCCACCACCTCCTTACTGATGTCACACACTTGTTGGAACATGGTGGCCCCCCTCTACTTAATCCATATAGACCATCCAGAGTTGCTCAGCACTCATCAGGGATCAAGTAGGTTTAAAAAAGGGTCATGTATTTCTCGACCACAACACTCGTTTCTGCTTGCAAGTGTTGTTTGGAGAGATTTATGCAGAACTGCACAGGCTTCTATGTGAGTTTGGGTTTTTTTCCACATAGAAAATTGGATAAAAATCTTATCCAAGTTGGAACATTGAGTCTTGGTGACATCTAGTGACGAAAAAACATAAGAATCCTGTGACATCTGCTCTGTTTTGCTTTAGAATTCCTTGGTTAATCTGCCATTAAACTGTCTTTGATAGTCTCAATACCAGGTGTAGAATTATCCTCCTTATCTTTATCCTTTTTTGATATTTTAATACCTAGATACATTACTGAATTTTTACAGGAATACCACAAATTCTGTTAGAAGTAGCCTCTTTCTGATGTAAGGTTGCACTTTTTTTAAAGTAAACCTTATTTTCTTTTTTTTTATTTTAACCCAAATATTAGAAAAATATTAGAAAATTCAACTATAAGAGATTAAATCTCTGTGTAACACTATTTTATTCTTGACCAAGGTTAGAAAAAATAATCCAAAGTAGACGGGACAAAAAGGCCAACAAAATGTTGAGACACAGAAAGTAAAGACCTAATGAACTCAAATTGTCACATTTTCTACTTGCGTTTGAAGTTTATTGCTTTGGCGATCCCTGACAGGATATGTTGAAAGATGAACAATAAAAAGCTTAATAAAAACTCATCTCTGGTTCATTGATTTAACAAAGAAAGTAAAAAAAAAATGAATTTGTAAAAGACAACTTTTATGTGTAATCTAATGGCCAACTTATAAACTTCCTTTTATCTCCCATTATTTTTTATTCCTGTGACTTGCCAAAGTTTGCTTGTATGTTTGGATATCACCATCCATCGTCTTCCGGTCATCTGGGACCGGGTCGTAGGGGCAGCAGTGAAAGCAAAATACCCAGACTTCCTCCCCCTGGCCACTTCCTCCATCTCCTCTGGAGGAATCCCGAGGTGTTCTCAGGCCAGCCGAGCGACGTAGTCACTCTAGCATGTCCTGGGTCTTCCCCTGCGCGTCTGGACCACCTCAACTGGCTCCTCTCAATGTGGAGGACAAGCGACTCTTCTCAGAGCTCATTCCGGGTCACCGAGCTTCTCACCCTATCTGTAAGGGAGCACCCAGCTACCCTCCGGAGGAAGCTCATCTCAGCCGGATCTTGTTCTTTCAGTCATGACTCCGAGCTCATTACCCTAGGTGAGCACTGGAACGAAGATCGACCGGTAAATTTGGAGCTTCGATTTCTGGGTCAGCTCTCTCTTCACCACAACAGACCGGTACAGTGACCACATAATGGCGGAAACCACTCCAATCCGCCTGTCGATCTCACGCTCTTATCTTCCCTCACTCATGAACGAGACCAAGATATTTCAAGGTTTTTCATTTGCCATATAAGCATCGATTTACATTGAAACACATTGGAATTCTTGTGTAAGCTTTCAGAGTCACAGTTTAGGTTAAGGAAGAATAGGAAAAATAGGGACATTTGAACTCCTCCACCTGAGGCAGGAGCACTCCACCCACCGAGAGAGGACAAACTACCTTTCTCCGGTTGAGAACCATGGCCTCAGACTGACCCTCATCCCTGCCGCTTCACACTCAACTGCAAACCGCTCCAATGCATGCTGGAGGTCCTGGCTTGATGGAGCCAACAGAACAACATCATCTGCAAAGAGCAGAGAGGAAATCCTGTAGTCCCCAAACCAGATCCCCTCCGGCCCCTGGCTGTGGCTAGAAATTCTGTCCATAAAGACTATGAACAGAACCAGTGATAAAGGGCAGCCCTGCTGGAGTCCAACATGCACCAGGAACAGGTCTGACGATTATGTGAACTAAGCTCCTGCTCCGGTCATACAGAGACCGGACAGACCTCAGTAAGGCTCCCCGGACGCCGTACTCCCAGAGCACCCTCCACAGGACACCACGGGGGACGCATTCGAACGCCTTCTCCAAATCCGCAAAACACATCTTGACTGGATCAATGAACTCCCATGAACCCCCAGCACCCTAAAGAGGGTGTGGAGCTGGTCTACCGTTCCACCCTCCGGTCCCTCTTCTTGAAAGGGGGAACCACAACCCCAGTCTGCCAGTCCAGGGGTACGGTTCCCGTCTGCCACAAAATGCTGCAGAGACGTCAGACAAGACACTCCCAAAACATTTAGAGACTTTAGGTACTCGGGCGGAATTCATCGGGGCCTGGCTACCGAGGAGCTCTTTGACTACCTTAGTGACCTCAGCTTGGGTGATGAAGAACTCCACCCTCAACCTCTGATTCCTCAACAGAAGGCGTGTCAGCAGGACAGAGGTGGTCCTTGAAGTATTCCTTCCTAACCCTAACTTTGCAACATCAGAAACAAAACACAAATTAGTTTCACAATAAACATAGTTTGTACAACTTTCAATGAATGAAAAATTTCATTATTGGCAGTTTTATTTTGTTAAACAATAAAAATTCACATGTAAAACATTTTATTTACTTTACAAACATTTTCTTCCTTTTGTAATAAAATAAAAAAAAACTTTTAACATTAAAAAGTACAGTAAACAACACAGATCAAATCTTTACCTAAATATGTGTGTTGTATAAAAAATAGAAGTGATCTCTGCCTCTGCTATTTTCCTCATTTTTTTATGAAGATTTTAAGATGTTTTTCCAACATTTGCTGCATAGAAAGGGTAAATTGGAAAAACGCTAGTAACAGCTTTTAGTGCTTTATGTAACAATTCAAAGAACAATATGCATTTTTTAAAAATTCTCATGAAAGGAATTAAGATTTAGTGTGAAATTCTTTGTTTTGGAATAAAATAACATTAAAAAGAATTACAGAGGCAGTGTGATTTACTGGAGGGAAGTAAAATGTACTTTTCAAAATGGGAAGTCTATTAACCAGTTGTCTTGTTTAGTCAATAGTGTATTTATACTGCTAAAGTAAAGCAGACATTTCTGCTTCGAACCAAAGTTTGTAAACAAAACCACTTGACTTAAGATCTCTTCAGTCATTGGACAGGAATTATGAGGGCGGGGCAAAGCAACTAGAGAAAGAATATTGGAAGTCCTATACTTTGTTATCCCTTATTCAAACTTTATATTTCGTTGCCCAATACTGAACAACTCTATCAACGTCAGGTATGACACTATTTACTGATACTTTGTTACGGTGGAGGCATGCTGCTAGACAGTTACTGTGATGTATGGATGGTCGGCAAAACAGTTTGTGAGAATCAATGAGTATCGTATTAGAAGTTGGTTTCACGAGTCTGCATTCATCCGACCACATTTCAATGAGTTGCTGTGTCTCATCGTTGCTCCGCTATTCTATTTATACCCCGTATAGCCCGGCTACGGTGGCCGTTTTGGTCCAGTTGCTCCACTCCAAGCTTAGAGCCAATTCAGACTGAGGAAAAACCAAACCTCAGTCCAAACCAAGATCCCCTCGAAAGAAGATCTGTTCCTGGTCCTGAACCAGGATTCACTTGGGTGTATTCAGACTAAAACTTGTTCTGGATTTCTAGGGGGAAAATCACTTTAAGTGAACCAAATGTGTCCAGTCAGAATACACCCTTAGCTGCAAGAGTCTAGACTAATTAGTAGTTCAGGCCAATCACGACGGAGCAGAACTCACTGACATTTACAAAGTCACAGCAAACAATGTTGATCCTGTCTGGCTCAGGCCCTGGTCGCTGGGCCTCTGTCCAGCGCAGAAGCAGCGGGAGAGCCTCCGTTGTCATCTTCCTCATGGTCTGGCAGGGATGAAGAGCGACATAAGAGGCATCTTCTGTCAGGTTCAGGCCGCTGACATAAAAACCAGCTGTGAAACATCAGAACCTTTAAGGCCACTTTCTGCTTTATTCTATGACAGCATAATAAAAAAAATGTGTATCATTTGAATATTTACCTGGTCTTCCTTTGAGTTTTTGCGTCTCCAGATAACTAATCACCTTCTTTGGGTTAGGGCTATCCGCATACCTGGACAAAGAGGACACCTGTGAGGCTGGACCATTCAGTTCTTTATGAATACGTGAGAAATAGTCAGAACTTCAGAGCTAAAAACCAAAATAAAGGATTTTTATTTAGTTTTTTCAGTTGTGATTAGATAAAGAGGTTAACTCTATCAGCTTTTTTATTCATGTTAATATTGTGGACTAGATTGTTTAAATTCCAGACATCACATTCGTTCTTTATCCCCTGAGTCTGGAGGTGGTTTGCTCAGATAAAAACTAGAAGTGTCAAAATGTCAATAACTTTTTGACGTGCTTCCAAATATAAAACAAAGGTCCAACTATTTACCTGCTGGAACGTATTCCTTTAACTCAAAGGCCGTTAGCAGGTGCAGCTAACGCTGCATTTCCCGCACCGGGAAAGAATTTGAACGATCTGGTGAACCCAGCAACATGCTTGTTGGTGCCTCTGTAGAAACCTCCAAAACTCAAGTTATTTAATCAACGTCATCCATGTTTTCCATGACATTGAAACAAATGAAGTCTAGAAAAACTTTGGCGGTTGCTCCATGCAGTAAATGTGGGGCATGTCAAAAGAGAGGTGGCAGACACGAATTTGATAACTGAATCGCGTCTGGTCGTGGAAAACGCTGAAGCTGATAGCCACCTAAAATATTAACTAAATCTAAAATTAGCCTAAAAAAACAAAAACAAAAAAAGCAACTTAGGTTAGCCAAAAAAGCTAGCATGCAGATGAAAAAATAGCTCAACTTCAAAGTATCCTAAAAAAACTGAAAAAAGCCCAAATTAGCCAAAACAGCTAGCGTGTACCTGAAATGTTTGCTAAACTCCAAAACAGTCCCAAAAAAATAAAAATAAAGAGCCTAAATTAAAAAAAAAAAAAATAAAAAAAAAAAAAACAGCTGGCATGTAGCTAAAACATTAGCTAAACTCCAAAATGGCCTAAAAATACCACAGTAGTCCAAAAATCTCACATAATACCAATCTTTAAAACTTTAAAGCCGTAAGAATTTCATATAATTATGAATAACAAAAAGGCAGGAACATTATTCCAGAATAATCAACTTAAACCTTAAATAACTTTCAGTGTTTTACTCTTCATAAAAATATATTTTGTCAAAATTATACAAGTTAGAAATTAACGCAAGATGACATCAGGCCATTAATAACAATAAAATAAAATGATCTGAAGGGCCGGATAGAATAACCCAGAGAGCTTATGTTTCTCTGTCTGTTTGTGCTTCCACAGGGTGGCGTGGGGCAGGAGGCGTGGCCATTTCTACCTGGTGGCCTTGCACACCTGCATCCCATCTTAATTTCTGAATACCTTCAAAAGCCTCACCCTGGCTCCTCCAACCTGCCAGGTTATTTCTCTTTCATTCGGTCCCTTCCTGGTTCCAGTAAAGCTCTCATCGGCCTAGCTCCCTGCCTCCACCGCCAGTCTATGTCGTTGTGAGGCTAACCATCTCATCTGACTCTGCTCTGGGATCTGTCTACTCACCCTGACACCAGGCTGTGAATTTGCCACATGGGATCTGAAGAGAAATAACCTGAAAGTTGCCAAAATAAACTTGGATTTACCAGTACGGTATGGCCTTCCACAGTTCTGGGTGCTCCAGTAGCATTGCATCATTTTCATAAGAAATAATGACCTGTTGACCTCTGGACCAACAGGAACGCAGCGTGGGAACATTCTTCATGAGAATAAAAAAAGTAATGATTTACTATTTTAACATACATAAAACAGATAATAGTCAAAAGGTTTGACTGAATTTGTCTAAGTTTGTTGTAAAAATGATACCTTTGAAGAGCAGAGCTTCAAGTTGAAAAGAATAAGGATGAACTCCACCAGATGGACGTGATCTTCGTTTGTCATCGAGTCGAAATGAGAGCAAGAGATAACTACGATCTCTTTTGGGTGAGCCTCTAACCACGTCGCCAGGTCCTTCAGAGCTTCCTGTA
>NC_050513.1:14589161-14592068 GCF_002922805.2 Oryzias melastigma | reverse complement strand
TTTTTTTTTTTTTTTTTTTTTAACCTTAACCGTCATGAGAGTGTAGACGCCGTGAGCAAAGAAGAGGTCGCTGCCGCTTGCTGGCTTTTTGGCAATTCGCAGGTCGAAGAACCGAACGCCAAGATCGCTCTGATCAGCAAGGATGGACTGCTGGGAAAATACAAGAACAGCAAAAGTAGTGGTTAGCACTATTGTCTCAAGGTGAGAACACAAAGTATCAATTTTTTTTTTTTTTTTGCAATTTAGAAGTTGCAGTACTGGATCCCGCCTCCTTGTGGTTGCGGTTATTTGCAAATACGTCTTTCTGAGATTTAAAGTTTCACTCCAACTATATTTTTTTTCTATCGTAAAGTGCTCTTTTTATTATGATTGTGCAGTTTATAGCCAAAAACAAAAAAAACTGTCTAATTTTTTGACAGAGTTCGGAGTTGTGGTTGGGACTTGGCAGGGAAGTAACCCTACGTTGATATCCCAGTATTCCTCCGTTTACCCTCTCTCCTGCTAGCTTACAGCCCCTCACGACCCCAAGCTAGCATTGGCGTAGCTTGTTTTCTGAGCCAGATGGCAGCCCAGACAAAAAAATGAAGACCTTCATGGATCTATTTGTCAGGAAGTGGATGCATCACGCCTGGTTCACACCAGACGCCAAGTGTGCGCGGTATCCGTTTAACCTCTAAATCACACCAGACACATATTTTTCCACGACGGTCAACAGGAGCCTGTGGTTATTTAGAACGTTATTTTTTGCCATCATCAGACACCAAAAACTATATATATATATACATACAAATAAAAAGACGTGGAATCTACCCGTCTTTGCTCCTGTTCTTGCCGTTGTGGCTGCAACGTTAGCATAACTTCCTGCCAGGATTGACGCCGGAATGATCGCTACACGGTGCAAGCCAGCCACGAAAGAACGCACCGCTTCTCATCCAGTGTGAACTATACTGGACGTTAACAAGGCCGCCGCGCTTTGGTGTCCGGTGTGAACCTGGCATCAGAATGGAGAAGAGCAGTAAAACTTCAGCCTCATTTCCACTGATCTGGTATGGTACGGCCCAGATAATTCTAAACTCAGTTAAGCTTCATTTCCACAGAGCGGCATCACAAACCTGAGCTCCTTTAAACCGCAGGTTTTTATCTGCTCTTTCGATTTGATTAAAAAAATACTCAGAAACGCAGTTTTAATTATAAATGACTATATTTATGTCCTCCATCTTGAGAAAAATGCTACAAGAACAAGTTAAAAACACTATAAACACAGTTTTCATTGATGTGTGTCTTTAATTTCTGAAGATAATATTCTAATTTTTGACACTGATTTGGGTAGAAAAACTTATTTAAGGATTCCTAGCTTCCTCTTTCCGTACACGAAAACTCACAAAAACATGTAGTTGAGTCAAAATTAATATAGAAAAGCAATAATTGAAAATAAAAAACAGTTTTTAAATTAATTTAATCTATTCTGAGCTACAGTTGTTCAGTTATTTAACTCTACAGGATTCAGGGGGGAAAAAAATCAGGTTTCAGGTCAATTTAGGATTTTCTTTTATTACTATTATTATTAGTTTAGTATAGAGCCAGAAAGGGTCTTGATTTTGGCTTGTGGCAGAAGTTAAAGCATACATGAGTGTTGGGGTTTCCTGAGAGAGATGCGGCCTTGTTTGTGTTAAAATCGTCTCGGGTTGTGGTCGTACCTGCGTTGTGGCCCAGCGATAAATGCAGGGCCGAGTGCAGCAGGGAAACAGCAGGTCGGTGAGTCTGAGGAGGAAGGACTCGGAGCTGAGAACCGGGGAGAAAACGTCCAGGCAGAACGACATGGTGTCGTGGCTTCCTGCGGGGTGTTTGTTGAAATTAAAGTACACATTTTAATAAATCCTAGTTGTTGTGAATTTAATGTGTATCACACGAGTTTCGCTTTAGGAGGAGGCGTGACTGAATCTGTTACCAGGCAGAGCCAGGTTCCATAGCGGGACATCCAGCAGCTCTTCCGGGAGACGCGACATCCAGTCGGAGTTTCCTCCGAGACCCGGACACCGTTTGTCATCCATTCACCCGAAACTCCCGCAGTAAGAAACCCCTCTAAAACATTACAAGGATAAATGTCATCCTTCTTACTAAATTTATATTGAAACCGGGTTTGTTTACAAACTTTACCGGATATGAGACAGCCTCTTCCGCTTTCAGAATTTCAAAATTAAACGAGCACTCTTTATGTTCTCTCTTTAAACTTTATGTTTAGAAATGGCAGTTTAAGTAAAATGATTCATGTCGCATTATTTAAGCTTTTCCTAAAGAATAAATAAATGAAATGAAAAATAACCCTGCTTTGAAAATAAGAGCAACCCGACCACAACCGGAAGTCCCCACCTAGAACCGGAAATGATCCCATATCTTCGAAGAAAAACATTTTTCAATGATTTTTAAAAGATCATTTTTAGAATATTTTCTTTCTTTCCTTCGTTCTTACTTTTTTACAATTCTGAACACTTCTGGGTTAGAGTTTGTGTTGGAAGGCAACATTATCCATTTACTGTACTTACTTTTCATTAAGGACAAATATCACATTCATAATTTCAAATATGCTAATAAAAAACAATTTTTGAACATTTTTATCAGTGAAATTTTAAAAAGCATGTTGAATCTATTAAAAGATAAGTGAATTCAAAGGCTTTTAAAACTTGGACCATTAAAAAAAATACAATTAAAAATAATTTGTGATGCTCCCTTGGCTCCCCATCCTTTAAAATTTATGATTAATAGTAATAGGTTGTTATTTTTTTATTTTTTATTTTATGGTTTGGTTATTCAATTTTGTCCGTCTTTGTATGATTCTATGTAACGATTGTCTTTTTTTTTATTGTTTAATTTCCATGTCCAGCTGATGATGCCCTTGGTGCCTTATGC
>NC_050513.1:14551446-14589074 GCF_002922805.2 Oryzias melastigma | reverse complement strand
AAAATGTGTTGCTTCCATTAGTTATGTACATAACTTCATATTATTATTAATGTGTTTACCACATATTCCAAATTAATGAGGACGTTTTTCAAATAGACTTTTTATGTGCAATAGAGGTCACTTTTGTCAATAGTTTAGACCACATTTAAAATTATTCCAAAGTTTATGAGCTATCTTGCTATTTCCCTCACAAGACTAGCAAACTAATTTAATAAAAATGCGCACAAAAACAAGAGATTATTTTATTGAATTAACGTAAGAACCCCATAACCTCAGAGTAAAATATATTTCCACAATATCACAAATGAATGTTTTTAATATTTCATTTCGTCTGTTTTTGAGTCAAATTCAGAAATGTTGCTCCTTAAATTTTTTTATTTTTTTTATTTCTTAAGTTTTGTCTTTGAATTCATCAAAAAAATATGGGAATCTATTTTTAAAGACCTTGAAATGTTTCACTAAATCACTCAAATGACTTAATGACATATTTAGACTTTCTCAAAATGTAAGAATCACTGGAAATAATCAGAAAAACTTTAATCACTAATAAATTATGATTTTTTTTACTTGATATTTCTTTTCCTTTTTGATTGTATGGTCAAAATCTTTTTTTAAAGCAGACATACAGGACTGTTTTTTTTTTTAATATATAACTTATAATAAATAATCAAATATTTTTTTACCTTAACCCTTATATCAATATTTAATGTAATAATAAAATATATTTTTATTTATATATAGGAGTTAAAACAAATAAACATTTTAAATGCAAAAAGTTTTGACTTAACTTGTAGTTTTATATTTGATCCACTAGAGGGCCTCAGAGTTTAACATCTTTTGGAGATAAAATGAGAATGTTTTTCAAGTTTATGGCTTGTGAACTCTACTCTAGTTCTTTGTTTCTGCTTAAGATTGATTTTTGGTCCTTAACTAATTTGTTTTTACATATAAATTCTCATTTTAACCTTTAGGAGTTTCATAAACCCCCCTTAAGCAATTAATAGGTTCTCTCCAAACTTGTTTAAATTATAAATCATTGTGATCCAGAGAAATGCTTTGAAGACAACAGACAATAGTCATCTGTGTTCAAATCTCTCAAATCAGAGCAGTAAATCAAATACTATGGCAAATCTCTTAAAGAATCTGGCTCCCAGATAAAAATTAGTATAATAAATCTGTACATTTTCAGCGTAACCCAATTTCATCTTTGTCATTGGATTTGTTTAGAACAAGGAGTCTCTGAGGGAGGACTTAAGTTGAAAATGAAGGACATATGGTGCTTAGGCTGAACGGAGCCGGTCAGCTGATGGGTTGGAGGTTAAGGACACGTTTGTTCTCTTGGATCTGTCCGCTCTGACAGTTCGCTTCACTCTGGACATAAACTAAACATATTTGTTCATGCCTGCTTGATTTGTTACTGTTTTCTCATTTATTGGGTTAAACCCCTACACTCCAGTTGGATTTATTAGCTCCAACAATTGAGTTTTAAGGTCACAGAAGAATGAAAAACAAAGTCATTTTTTAAATATAATTGATTTAATATATGTTCGGTTTAATCTGAAAAAAGCCACGTTCTGTTGGCAGTTTCCAAAACTAAATCAAACATTGAAACTGTTGTTTATTCTTTCTAACTTTTGTTTTAGTTTTTTTTGTCTTTTTGTGCCGATTTTTTTCCTGAATTCTTTGAATTGAATTGGAGTTTTAAACATCACACTACCACCACCGTGCTTTACTGATTATTCTTTTTTTTTTCAAATTAAGTTTTAATTTCCTAAAAGTTCGCTTTTAACCTAATCCATTTAGATAATATTTTCCCAAATTATTATTATAATTTTTTTTATTTGTTTTGGTGAAACTGACGCAATAGTAAGACCTTGAAAGACAAGGGAATTCCAAGTAACCTAAAATGTCTTCCACAGCCCCAGAACATGAGTAACAAATAAAAATGTTGGTTTTCTTGGAAGGGTGTTCTAATTGTAAAGTTGAAGTAGTTCCAGACATGATGTCAAAGTTTCCACAATCCCTCAATACCTTGGAAAACACTGACTTGATGCTGTAATGGTTAAACGGTGAAGGCAAAAGAGGAATCATGATTGAGTTTTAAGTTTGACTCCATTAGCATTCTTAGACAAAGGAAGATAATAGTGCCTGATATATATATATATATATATTTACAAAATATGACTGCATACTTTTTCTTTTACACTCATCGTTTCCACTTGTAGTCATCTTGTGACTCCGCTTGTTTGCGTTCCTCGTGTTCATCGTAAATCTATATAACACAGTCTCTCTTGTGTGAGTGACATTCCCTTCGTCTGTCAAGCTGCTCAGAGGAAGGAATGTAATTGTGGAAATTGACTGATAATTGAGTTAATATGCTCTAACTAAGCTCGCAGGAGTCAGATGTTTGTCAGGAGGTCTGGGTCTCTTTCATTATTCTAATTGATCAGACTAAAGCCTGTTTTTTTTCTTTTAAAGACACAAACGTTGCACTGGAGGGTCTTTAGCATCATCAATTCAGGAGTACTGTGTTTTTAGCACGTTTTTGTCGCATTGTTCTCATGATGGGAGACATTTAAAAAATAATTTAAGATAAAAACTGTGTCTGAGTCTATATTCTTACGCCAATGTTAGCTAGGGCTTGTGAGGCGCTTTAAGCTAGCAGGAGAGAGTGTTAAAGAAGGAATGCTGGGATATCAACATTTGGTTACTTTCATGCTGTCATCTGGCTCGAAACTGTATGGCTGGCTAGCTCCAATATTGCCCCCCCCCCTCCCCCACCCCCCTTTTTTGTTTGTTTTTGCTACGCTAATGTTAGCTTGACTTGTGAGGTGCAGTAAGCTAGCAGGAGAGAGTGTAACCAAAGGAATGCTGGGATATAAACGTGGGGTTACTTCTGTGCTGTCATCTGGCTCAAAATTATACGGCTGGATAGCTCCAATATTGCTTATCGTTTTTTAATTTTATTTTATTTGCTACACTGATGTTAGCTGGGGCCTTTGATGTGCTATAAGCTAGCAGGAGAGAATGTAAATGAAGGAATGATGGGATATCTATGTTTACGTCCAAACTGTCATCTGGCTCAAAATTCTCCGGCTGGATAGCTCAAATATTGCTTGTTGTTTTTTTTATTTTATTTGCTTCGCTAATGTTAGCTAGGGCTTGTGAGGTGCTGTAAGCTAGTAGGAAAGAGTATCAACAAAGGAATGCTGGGATACCAATAAAGGGTTAGTTCCGTGCTGTAATTTGGCTCAAAACTGTACAGCTGGACAGCTCCAATATTGTTTTTTGACGTTTTTGACGTTGATGATCCAGACGGCTGCGGGCGGGGGAGGGGAAAGGCGCCTGAGATGAAGGTGAACGCTGAGCTGCAGCGAGACTGAACCAGAACAGGAAGATGGAGTTATTCTTAATGTTCAATTCAATCTTTATTTTTCTCTTCCCTTTAGTGTGATGTGTGCTTTTATGTCTGTTATTTTTTAACTTCTGTCTGGGGATAACAGATAAAAAAAAAAAAAAGCTGCTGGGTTAATTTAAAGTTCACTGTCTCAGAAAAATAAATCAAATTGAAATTCAAATTAACTTTTAAAGGCAACAATAAAACACATAACCACAGATGATTTATGATTTAAGTACTCATGAGTTCCTTTTGTTGCATAAAAGCTAATGTCTGTCTGATGATTAGCATTAAAACCAAAATGATTCAGTAGAAAAAAAAAATCTTTCAAGCAAAATAAGTTCTAATGATGAAATAATCTGAGATATATTGATTTCAATGACTACAACTATTTCTATAAATAGCAATATTGTTTATTTTTTTGTCAGTAACTCACTACTTTCCAGAAAGAGATACAAAATTCCCAGAATTTCTTTATTTATCATTTGTGATCAGATTCACGTCAAACTACAAGAACTGTCACCGTTCCCACAATGCATTGATTTGTAGTCTTTAAGGCAGCTTGCAGTCAGCGCTTTACCAAATTTCTAGCTGCGCTCACCAAGGTTGGCGCCTTGCACGCGTCTTTGTCACGATACTTTCATGACAGCGGTCATGTGATGTCTGGGTGGTCTCAAACACGCTTATCATAAAACAAAGGGCTGATGGGAAATTAGTAGAGACTTACTTCAGCACCAACAGTGCCTACAATAACTCAGAGGTGAATTTTTAATGCAGAAAATGCATTATAAAAATACACAGGATTTTTTATTTTGGCTAAAAATCAAAAATTAAACATCACTAAAAGACCACTGGGAAAACATTCTCAATAGACAAAAATATGCATTTGGAGAGGGACTTTGATGTTAACTGGCTAACTTCAACATTTAATATATTTTTGGAAGAACTTGAGGTGACATGGGTTAAGGGACATCTGAACATTCTTGCTCCTGTATCCCATTTCCCAGAAAGACACCAGAGGGAAATGGATAGATGGAAGCTACTTGGGAATTTCTAAGCAGAGATACGGCTAAATATGGAGAGAAAATAGTCTCAATGGAGGTGGATGTGCGTAATACTTGATTTGTAACTTGTGTCTGTTTGTGTGTAACTTTGGAGTTGTGTGTAATACTTATAACTCAAACAATACACATTAACTATGTGTACTTGCAATGTGTATTCACATGTACCCTCAAATATCAAAAGCATGTAAAAACAAAATACAGTTTATACATCCACAACTTGGAAATTTCACTAGCTTACACGACACTAACAATTTTTAAAAAAAGTTTTCAAGAACACATCGCTCCCTCCCAGCAGTGTCACCCCTGACTCCAGTTCAGAGCTCATCCCAGAGCTCTGGTCCCCAACCACAAAATATTTTAAAAACGCGTATTTGGATTTTTACTTTTTTTTTTCTTTCTAATTATTGTGGCGTATCTGTTTAAGAAAAATTTGGGAAAATATCAAGTTTAAATTTAATTTTTTACTAGATACATAATAAATATATATATATAATCTAAGCTTAAAGTGGCTAATACAAAACTCTGATGACCCAGCATTCTAGCAGCATTTAAATGCATCATCTTTAAACAAATCTGAAGACGTGAAAAGTGTCACAAGCCTTCGTGCATTTGAAACTCTGATGTGTTTTTGTGTGTGTGTATTAAGAAACTGGTGTGCATTATTTAAAAATTTGTATACGAAGAATCTATTTACAATTTGTAGTTAGCTTTAAGCTGCATTCGTGTGTAAATTTTATTTTGTATTCTTAAGTCTTTGATGTTTGAGTGTACATGGGAGTACACAATCAAAAGTACACACAGTTATGCACAAAATGTATTTATTGTATGAGTTGCAAGTCAAGTATAACACAAACACACACAAATCCAAGACAAGTCAAGAATTGCTCCATTGAGACTATTTTCTCTCCATAGTTGCCTCACTAATTTTTATTTTTACAAAGAAACTAATCCAAACCACATTTATTATTTTTAGTCTTTTAGCTGTTAGATGATGTGCTAATTGGATACAGCTTAGCTTGTGAAAATCGAGAGGAAAGACAAGTAGGAGGAAATAGAGACATGTTTGTCAGAGTGGGACTTGCAGTGTTGTCATCTGATCTCCTTATTAGATTTGGAACATTTTCACCATAAACTGACTTCCTTGCAAAGTTTGGGAATCAACTATCTCTTTGAGCCTCAAATAGACCTGTGATGGAAAAGGGGGATTTTTTTTTTCCAAATAGATAGCACCGCGACCTCAATGTTTTTACGCCATCAAGTATTGAAATTGACAGAGGTCGGCAAAGGTCATGGGTCTAAACAACTATGGGCTTTTGTCATAGGTTTGTGAGTGTGAAGAAATGCAACAACACACACAAAAATCACACTTTTCCTATGTAATTGTTACATTAACAACTAATTTTTGTTGTTAATGTAGTTTTTATGGTTCTGAGGACACCAAACAGACACTGTTGTGGAGTTCAAATCAACAAATCAAGACTTTCTTGTTTTGAAAAATCTTGGCTTCAGCTAATTTGGCTTAATTTACTCCAAACCCAAAGGAGGACAAAGACCTGTGTTTGGAGACAGTTATTAAAACTTCTAACATAGGGTCATAGAGGCGCAATGACCTCAATCTAGAGCATTGGTGCCCAAAGTGGGGCCGAATTTGGCCCGCCAAAAGTTATCCTCTGGCACGCCAAGTGGCGGCTGTGGAAGCGTTACCTGGCCATTTCCCATTGATTCTCCCTGGTGTTCCAAAACTCTACAGCTGTTATATACTTTTGGCCTTCGGGTGGCGCTGTTAGTACTTTATTTGCCAGCTGATATGAATGAAACATCCCCCAAGTGAGTCAGCCCTGGGCTTTTTTTGTGTGCATTAGAAATTCCCAGTAGCCTTCACGGTCTCTTCCGATGCTTTTAGCGGCCTTTTTCACCTAGCCAAAGTGGAGCGACAACGGCAGTGGCAAACGGATAAAATCAAAAACCAAACTTCACGTCTCTCATTAGGATCCCAGTCTGCTGTTTTCATTGGAAGAAAGTTTGTTTTAGCTTGCTCTTGTTTTTCAATAAAGGTTTCAAAGAAAAAATTCATTTACTTTTTATTCTTACGAATGTGTGTTACCGTAATAAATATGGAATATAAACCAATAAATGAAACCATATTCTTTATTTTCTCCTTTTATTACATGATATGCAAAAAAAATATTGTATTTGGCCCATGGACCGGAATCCCATTTCGATTTTGGCTCTTTAAGCAAAAAAGTTTGGGCACCCCTGATCTAGAACCTTCTATCCAGCCACAAGGGGGGGCTCCAACCCTGGATCTCCCAGAGAATGGCATTCGGCGTAAAACTCTCTGCCAAACCAAATGTGTGGATCAGTGATATTTTATGGTGACTCCTGACAGAACGTGCCAAAAGTTCAACAACGACATGAAACGCTGTTATAACACCTAACTGTAGATTGGGGGTAGTATATGGGGTAAGATTACTTTTAAATAGTGCACAAGTGAAAACTTTGTGCACAACTTGTTCAACAAAATATGAAAACAATATGTATTTCTGCGTTTTACATCTGTTTTGACTTTCCCTTGTCTGGAGAACAACATTTACTCTGTTTTCTTACTCTTCAAAGTACGTCACAGGATCTCAGGCATATATATCAATTCCCGGAACATCAATAAAACAAAGGGGGTGCATTAACCCTTCCGCTCTCTTTGGCTTGTTTAAATTAAAAGTTGGGTCATCTGGACCCCACAAGACAGTGCGCTGAACTTTTTTTTCCAATGATTGTCAATCTTTACTGGTGTCCAATGATAGACGTGAAGTCTTGTCCACCTTTGTCCTGGAAGGGCTAGCACCTCAATGTAAGGGTGGGGTCATCTAGACCCCATAAGAGAGCACAAGGGTTAAGCTGTACTAAATAAAACAGAGTAGAGCTCTTTAGAATGGTACGGATCCCATACCAGGGACATTTATTTGTTGAAACTATCTTGGCGACGATTAGAATCGAGACTGAGACGCCTTGTCTGACCCAGCCGTCCTGCCATGGCACCTGCTGCTGGGTCCGTGACTTCTGCTTGGGGAATTTGAGTCCACTTAGTGTATTATTTCGTTTTTATGCGAACGTTTCTATTTGACATACCGGTATATCTTAACGGGCTGCACTGTGGCGCAGTGGTTAGCGCTCTCGCCTCACAGCGAGAAGGCCCCGGTTCGAATCCCGGCTGGGACCTTTCTGTGTGGAGTTTGCATGTTCTCCCCGTGCATGCGTGGGTCTTCACCGGGGACTCCGGCTTCCTCCCACCATCCAAAAACATGCTTCATAGGTTAATTGGTGACTCTAAATTGCCCCTAGGTGTGAATGTGAGAGTGGATGTGTGTGTGATTGAGGCCCTGCGACAGACTGGTGACCTGTCCAGGGTGTACCCCGCCTTCGCCCATCAGTAGCCGGGATAGGCTCCGGCACCCCCGCGACCCCGAAAGGGACACAGCGGCCAAGAAGATGGATGGATGGATAGTATATCTTAACCCCATAGAAAGAATCCTAACACTGGAGATGAATATATTGTTCAATTAGACAACAACCACAGAAAAGTCTCCTTTGAAGTTTCTAAATAAATTAATGAATATTTTGTCACTGACTTTTGAAGCACGTTTTTACAAGTTATTGCTCTTTACGTTGTTTACATTTCAGTTGTACCAGATCTACTAGAATTATTTTTGTGTTTCAGTAACCAACTTTAGAATAATGACCAATAGTCGTTGATTTCTGTTTGCCAGTCTTAGACAATCGCTTGTAGATGTTTCCAAGTTAGAGGTCAGTGTTGTTGCACAAAGATGTAAAATATCTTTAAAATTGGATTCAGAGCTGAAGCTGCTTGAAAGAGTTCCAAACAAAGAAAGGTTTGCAGAAATACTGCAATTTAAATGTGACATTCAAAACATGTGGTAGAAACCAGTACAGACTTTTAAGATCTAGAAATTTTTCCTCCAGAAACAGTGATAAGTGTACCTTAAACTCATAAAGTGAGTTTTTTGTCTCTGATGGACTGTCAAACCGTCAAACTATCCACTGGTTCGGTAAACTCTACCACTCCCGTGACCCTAAGCAGCAATAAAGTGGGTTTTGGAAACTGGAAGAATAGATAATTTTAAACGGAACTTCCCCCACAGATCATACCACCGTCTCCACCCTCTGGCCTTCTGGGTCACATTTTAGTCAAATTGAATAAAGCCAATGGATTACATTACGCACTGGAATCTTCTGGTCTCAGTCTGAGAGCAGGCGGCTCAGGTAAGACTTTCAACTTTTCTACTTCTTACTTCTACGGCCCAAAAACATGGATAGGTCCAGATTATCAATGTATCGAGAACTGGTTTTCAGTTTACTTACTTGGTTAATTAAATTAATGGGTGAATTTCCTAATAGAGAAAAATCTACTTTACTTTATTTTACTTTTTTTTACAAAAAATAAATCGTCTTAAACTAGTTTATTTAAATGCGTGGCACAGAGTAGTACACCAAATACTACAAGGTTATAGTCGTGGAATTTATAAAGGATTATCAAAGACTTGCTAAAGCTTTTGGAAATACGTATAGGATACATTTGAGGTTTGAACAAATTCCTACTGTGATTCTACTGTCCGTTTTCAACCACAGCTGTCCATGCAGGTTCAGATTGGCTGGACGCCTGATCAAAGTAGTCATCAGGACAAAAGTTTCTAGAAAACCGGGAATTTTTGAGTGAAAGGCAATTTCGGACCCTGAGGGTCACTGGGGTTTAAAGTTGTCTTTCAATAGAAAAGTCCATTTAGGGTACTTGTAAGTGGTGACTGTGTTGGTGAAAGTGCTCTATACTCTATATGTTGGGGGAAACAGGGGGAGTGATCCACTGTGGTATACGTTTATGCATGGTATTTCTCAAAATCTTAAAGTTCCTAAAAGTTTAGGTATTTCCCCTGTTTAGTGTGTTGAATGTCAACACATTCTCACTCCCAGTCCCAACTTGTCGCATATTGATGTTTGGTTAAGGATCACTACGTGTCAAAAATTGATGTTTTGGGTGTGTTTGGTGTACGCTGGCTTTTCGTATCAAAACACGAGTCCCCACTGCGACAGACTGGTGACCTGTCCAGGGTAAACCCTGCCTTCGCCCATCAGTACCTGGGTTAGGCTACGGTACCCCCGCGACCCTGAAAGGAACAAAGCAGCCAAGAAGATGAATGAATGAACACAAGTGCCCAACCTCCATGACGTGAACCTTAACTGGTCAATTCCAGGGGATGTGGAGCACATCGGTACCCTTACCCCATACCGGTACTGTCCGGTTCTCATCCAGTGCTGTGTTAGGGTAAATGGTAAATGGCGTATACTTGTACAGTGCTTTCTACCCTCCTTCGAGGGCCCAAAGCGCTTCACAGTCACAGCCAGATTCACCCATTCACACACATTCACACACTGGTGGTGGCTCCACTGCCGAACACTGGCGCCAACCTCCCACCAGAGGCAATTCGGGGTTCAGTGTCTTGCCCAAGGACACTTCGACACATGGGCGGGCAAGACGGGAGTCGAACCCGCTCGCTTCCGATCAGGAGTTGACTGCCCTACCGCTGCACCACGGCCGCCCATGGGTACCGGGTTTGAGAACTGGTACCGGATGCGTCCCAAGGACCAGTCCACATCAGATACCTTGTCTTGAGAGTTATGGATCTTTGATTTTATGAACAGCCAGCACATCAAAAACCATGACTTGGGGACACCCAAAACTTCAAAAAGTGACGTGGAGGGGCCCTTAACCAAAAGTCAATATCTGATGACTTGGGGATGAGAATGCGTTGTGAATGAATATAGAAGCTGAATGACTCAACTGGCTGGTAAACCAGGGTTCACTTACCAGGGGGTTCAATGAGTTTAATGCTGTGTGGGTCCTTAGGTAAGACCCTTAAGACTACTGTCCAACTATGTAGCCACAGAGGCCCGAGTTAGCCCGAGTCAGGATCTCCTTGTGCCACTTCCCCCAAAAAATGAAGGGTCGTATCAGGACAGGCATCTGGCGTAAAACTGTTTGCCAACCTTCCTTGATGGGAAGGGCCAAAACAGTGAACAAGTGTGTTGAATGTCTATTGTATCCTAACAAAATGAGTCCTAACGAGGAGATGTGAGGTGTTCGCAACTTTGAGAGACACTCCTCTCCTTGTTGATGTAAATGATGATCCAGTGGTTTTTCTTTTTCCAAGAATGATAGAGAGAGTGTTTTGTTTGAGTCGGGTAGTTTATGAAAATTCAAAAATGGTGAAGACACTACGGTAGTGAGAAAAAAGATGATGTTTAAATGCCACTGAAAAAGAATGAATTGTTCATTTAGAGCCTGTAGAAGGTAGACAAGGGACATATTATGAATTACTTTCTATTTAGTGCCCTTTACACTTTGAGATGCTTAGGGCAGCAAATTGTTTCCGTAACTATTTAAGTTTTCTAGGACCAGGTGGTTAGCCCTGTGCCAAACCCCCAACCTGGAGGGCCAGTGAACTGCTCTTAGTCTGTCCACTACCCTTCAATCTGTCTGGCATTTGAGAGCCATTCCAGGAGCACAAAGCTCCAGCCTGCATAGCAATCCAGATCATCGAGTCACGCAGGCTGGGACAAGGTGGGCGTCCATGGGCACCCATTACAGGTGTTCTCATGGAGACCAATTGGGTAGTTTGCAAAATATAAAAAAATTCAAGAAACTAAGATAGTGAGAAAAAATAGGGTGTTTAAATGTCATTGAGAAAGTAAGGAGTGTCTATTTAGAGCCGGTGGAAGGGAGAGACGAGACATGGATTATTAATGACACTCAATATTTAGTATAAGTTAGGTACCAATGACTTTTAATACATTTTATCCAGAATCACGGATTGCACAGAGCAAGAAGGCCATGGTTTGAACCAGGAGTACCTGGATTCCTCCAGGTACTCTGTCTTCCTCCAACAGTCCAAAGACATGCTTTATAGGTTAATCGTGTACTCTAAAGCAGGGGTGTCAAACTCCAAGCCTCGAGGACCGGCCTACTGCTGGTTTTCCAGAAATCCTGTCTCATCTGATTATCTGGATCAGTTGTGTTTGGCCAGCAAGGAGTTTCATTGGCAAGTCAGTTGGCCCTTGATGACTGGATTCTGACAGCTCAGGGTGTGGTAGTGATTCCGTGTCCTGGGACAGGATGGCGACCTGTCCAGGATGTACCCTACCTTTGCCCTACAGTAGATGAGACAGTCTCCGGTAACCCCATGATCCTGAAAATTTAAGAAAAATGGATGTTGCAAATTAAACTAGTGTACCTAAAACTCGATTCACAGCATTTCTTAGAAATGTGAAAAAAATTTTTGCCACAGTTTATTCACAAGATAGAAGTTTCAGACCAAACTATCTGCATTGCTACACGTTTGTGAATGAATGAAGGGATGATACTCAGAAGAACTGGCAAAAGTAGCTCTTGTAGACCGACTAATTGAGTTATTCTCAAAATAGTTTCCAAGAGAAAGATGCTTCACGCACACTGGAAGTTGTTAATCGTTTGCCATTAGGTTTTATGGTGTAGAGGTAAATGAGTTGCTTACACCTGCTTTTTAACTAATTACTCTACTTTGAAAGGAATGAAACGACTTTAAAGTTGTTACTAAACTGAAGGAGAAGTATGGGAAATATTTGTGACTCTCTGACATCTAATTTGTTGTATTGAATTATGTTTCTTTAGAATTTACTCTGTGTCCTGGGGAGGTTAATGAAATGGTGCATGTGATGGCTTTAATTATGTGGTTAGACCAGTACTTCTCAACCTCTGTTCTCAAGACTGAGTTGTTTATTTCCCAGCTTTCCTGAAAATTAGGAGAAAGGGATGTCTGAAAAACAAGATAGATCTCAATAGATTATTATGACCATTAAGACCATTATGTCTTTGGAGACTTAGTGAAAATGTATTATTTTAAGCATTTTTTGTGTGTGTTTCTCTTTAGAAAGCTGGGGGCTCTGGTGAAGACATTTGGTTCAAAATGTCTGAACGCTATGACTGCACGGAGTGTCAAGAGTCCCTATACGGGCAAAAGTATGTCCTGAAGGAAGAACAACCACACTGCATCACATGCTACGAGGCACTGTACTCCAACAGCTGTGAAGTGTGTAAGAAGCTCATCAGCTGCACCAGCAAGGTGAAACCCACATGCTTCTTTGTCAACATATGTAGCAAATGTTCGTTTTTCACCAGTACAATATTTTAAAGTCTCGTTTCTCAGTATAGTATGGTCCAGTTATTCTGGTGAGTGTCTCCACTCAGGTAAAGGGTGACCAAACAGAAAGTTGGAGGCGCAAAGTAGTCCAAAGCCAAAATATTGGTAGATGGGGGTTATTCTACTCGAGGAGTTAAGCTGCCCACACCAGAAATGCAGATTCATCTTTCATAGGAATCCAAACATCAGTGCCACATACCATGAAATGTAATCCTAAGATATACCCATGACCTCTAGTTCTGTCAAATGAACCACTTTCTCCACTTTGGACAGAATGACACCTGACGACGCACTGAGGAGAAGTTGTGAAGTGTGCTGCACTGCACCCATTGACAGTATATAGAGAACTGGACAGAGCAAGTGTGACGTCACTTATAGAAAGTACCTTACTTCTAGCTCCAGTCAAATGAAGCTAATTCAGTCGCCATTTTTCTGTGGTACGGACGCCGTCATTTGGAGACAGTTGGTAGTGATTGGTCCAAATCGGACTGAGTTAACGTTTCTATGGCAACTACCGATACCAATAATGAGTACGTTTGTTCAACTGGAAGAATCTGTCAATCAAGCATTTGAGGTGGGGGCCCCACATACCTAGGCATACTGAGGCATCTGATTGGTCAGTTTATAACTTTAGTAATTTGTGCGAAAGAAAAAAAAAAAATCATACAAAAAATTAAGATTAGCAAAAAGATGCTAAAAAAAAAAATACCAGAGCAAGAATGGTAATTCTGACAAATAGATTGACTGAGGGATAGCAGTTTATTTGTCTATAGAAGTCTTCTTGGAACCATTTGGTACTTCCTATTTGGAATGTGAGGGGGGAGGGGTCATTTAGTCCAGTTCTCTATATACAGTCAATGACTACCATTTTTTTTTCTTTGCTTATGATACTTTAAATTGAGCAGAAATGATACAGCAACCAGTCTCCTCAACGTCTTGATTCAAGTCCTTGTGTTCGCAGGATCTTTCGTACAAAAGCCGTCACTGGCACAGCGACTGCTTCCTCTGCAGCAAGTGCACCAGATCGCTGGTGGATCGACCCTTTGCCACCAAAGCTGATCTGCTGATGTGCACCGACTGCTACTGCCATGAGTACTCCGCCAAGTGCTATGCGTGCCTGAAGACCATAATGCCAGGTTTCTTCCTTCCTCCCTCTCCAGACATTCGGTTATTTCTATCCAGTTTGAGGTTTATTTATTTGAAATTCTCTGACCTTTACACCAACCAGGCACCAAGAAGATGGAGCACAAGGGCAACAGTTGGCATGAGAACTGCTTTATTTGCAACCACTGCCAGCAAACCATTGGCACCAAGAGCTTTGTCAAGAAGGATAACAATAACTACTGCATGTCCTGCTACGAGAGACTGTTTGCCCTGCAGTGCGTCCACTGCAAGAAGGTAAAAAAAATATATATATAACATAAAAGTGTAAGATTTAGCAACATTTTCCTTAAAAAAAATTTGTTTTCAAGACAGATTCTGAAAATATAAGGATGAAGGTGCTGAGTTAAAGTTACTGATACAGAAGGAGGACGAATCATGCTCGATGCATAAAGCGTCTGAGCAGAAAACAGAAAACAGATGGCCAAGCAGGCAGGAGTCAGAGACGTCTCCTGGTGTTAGGAGCTGATCAGTGAAGCAGCAACAAATCCTACAAAAGGATACAAATGCTATTTTTAAAAACCTAAGACTGCCCAGCCAGTAGCTTCAATAAAAGTCCCACTGCAACTATGTTTGTAAAATCGTTTCCAGTGGTCTTTTAGCTTTGATTAGCCTGTTTTTAACCAAAATTTGAAAAAAAAAAAAAAAAAAGAAAAAACATGTTTTTAGAAAATATTTTTTTGCTTTATTAGAAATTTGCCTTTAAGTTGTGGGCGGGACTGTTGGCAAAAAAGTTTCCCAGAATTCCTTTATTTTAGACTCTCTCCCGCTAGCCTATAGCACCTCACAACCACAAGTTAGCATTAGCGCAAGAATAAATGTTCAGAAACACAGTTTTAGTCTTAAATTCTTTCAAATATGGCCTCTGTCATGAGGAAAATGATGCTAAAAACACAAGAAACACAATTTTCATCAGATTAGGTTAGGTATTTAACTAGCTACATTTAAGAATTTTTCCATTTTGTTCCCATTTAGCATTAGCTACTTTATGGTTTTCTAAAAGTGTATTTAGAAAGAATAGTGACTGGGAGAATACAGACATACTACTTTATTTTTTTATTAGGCTAAGAAGCACTTTGACTCTTTTCTGTAAGTTAATTTAAAAAGTGAAACTTGATAACTAAGTTGTTGGCTAGCATGTAGAATTCTCGTTTTTATTTTTAAAACATTTCAAAGTGTTACATATGAGGTAGTAAAATTATTTTAAAATTAATAGCGTGATAGAAAGCCAGTCAGGATAAAGTGATAAAACGTAAAACTTTGCTACTTTAGTTTTCAGTTTCTTAAACTTAAAAGTTGCACTCCAACTATTTTTCTTCTATTGTAAAATCATTAAATATGATTATGCTGTTTTAGCCAAACTTTTAAAAAGCCCTTGTTGTTTTTTAAGACATATTTTCTGCAGAGTGGCAGTAGTTCATTAGAAATTCACCTCCGGGTTGTGGGCTGGAATGTTGGGGCGGAAGTAAGCCTGGTTGATATCCCAGCATTCCTTTGTTTTTTAGCAATAAAAAAAAAAAAAAAAAAACGGAAGGCAAATATCTTTTTAAAATGTGCTACAGAAACATGTTAAAAACCCACGAAAAAACAATATTTTCAGTGGAGTGGGTCTTTGAAATCTGTAATATTTAAGGTTGAACATTGATAAACACTTTCTGACAGATTAATATTTAACGCCATAAAGCAAATGTCATTGAAGACAATAAGACTCAATTAAAGTCCATGTACTGTCTGTTAATGTAGCGTTTAGCTTGTTAGCTAACATGTTATTTTTTAATTGATAATTTGCACAAGAAATTAAAATACAATTTCCTCAGAGTTTACTCCGTAAAAAACATATTAGTTTGTGCAGTAATACTTAAGTCCTATTTATAATAGTAATTTAGCTTTCAACAGTTCAGCCATTATTGGGATTTTACTAGTAAGGGATAACGCCTGATGAGGTCTGACGGTTCAGGCTTTAGTGTTGTCTGTTCATTTCTGACAATGCACACTTTGAAGGGCGTTATCTCCCCTATGAAATAAATAAATATTCAATTGATTTTAGAACTTAGAGCCATTTAATACAATTTCTTTTAAAAAAGAAAAAAAAATGGAAAGCAAGAGAAATTTACAGAAATAAAAAAATCTAAAAAAAAAAAAAAAACAACAACAACAGAACCCAGTGAATAAAAACAAGAAAAAGTAGGCAGTGCGGGACATCATTGATCGGATGATGACATTTGTCCATCATTTCAACTGAAAATTAATTGTTATGAAGCGGTACTGTAGATCACGTATCAAAGTCAAGGCCCTGGGGCCGGATCCGGCCATCCAGATCACTTTAGTTTAATTTATTGTTATTAATGGCCCGATGTTATCTTCCACTAATTTTTGACTAGTATAAATTTGACTAAATATATTTTCATGGAGAGTAAAATATTGAATGTCGTTTATTGTTTAGGTTGATTTATTCTAGAAAAATATTCCTTCCTTTTGATTATACATAGATGTTCAAAAAGTTATGGTTTTAAAGTTTTAAAAATGGGCATTCTGCTAGCTTTTGGACTATTTTGGCATTTACTAAGATTTCTATGCTGTTTTGGAGTTTTGCTAATATTTCAGCCACAGGCTATAGCTGTTTTGTCTTCTTTAGGCTTTTTTTTTTAGATTATTTTGGAGTTTAGCAAATGTTTCAGCCACATGCTACCTGGTTTGGCTAATGTCGGATTTTTTAGGCTATTTTTGAGTTTAGCTAATATTTCAGCTACATGCTAACTGGTTAATTTAGGCTTTTAAAAAAGTTTATTAGGCAATTTTGAAGTTAGGTTAAAATTTACACACTATCTGTTTTGGCTACGTTAGGCTAATTTGAAGTTTAGCTATTTTATCAGCTACATGCCAGCTGTTTTGGCTAACCTAAGTCTTGTTTGTTTATTTATTTATTGCTTTTTGGGCTAATTTGGTATTAAGCTAACTTTTAGCTGGCTATCAGCTTCAGCATTTTCAGCTATTAGCTTCAACATTTTTAGCTATTAGCTTCAAATTTTTAGCTATCAATTTCTGCTTCTTCAGCTATCAGTACTAGCATCTTTAGCAGCCAAATTTAGCTTACAGCATTCACACTACAGGTAATGCGAAATATCTAGATCATAATTATGTTTAAAAGTTAAAGTATTAAAGTTTTAAAAATGTAGTTTTAGAGTGTTCAATATACGTTTATCCTGTTTGTCCCCCGACCTTAGCTGTGTTTTGGATTTTAGCCCCTTGTGTGATTGAGTTAACACCCTTGCAGTATATCATCATCCAGTCAGTGATGTCCCAGACCATTTCCAGTTTCTCATTGTGTTTCATTGGACAACCAGGTGCTGTGAGTTACTGCAACCACATGGGGACACTAGCATTCCTATGTGCTGGTCCCAAGTACAGGTAAATGCAGAGGATCGGGTCAGGAAAACTATTTATTGTGAAACACAGTCTGACTTGCTGAAGCGAAGGACAAAAAAAAAAAAAAAACAAGCCTTCTTAGAATATAACTAATCCAACCAATCTTTTTTGTCATCCCCTTTTCAGCCCATCACCACTGGAGGCATCAGCTACCATGACCAGCCCTGGCACAAAGAGTGCTTCGTTTGTACTGGTTGTAAGCTACAGCTGGCCGGCCGGCGGTTCACCTCTCGTGATGACTTCGCCTACTGCCTGGAGTGCTTCTGCAACCTGTTTGCCAAGAAATGCATCTCGTGCAGCAAACCAATCAGTGGTAAAAAACAAAAGACAACAAAAAATTATTGTGCTTTTTTTATATAAATTCTGTGAATTTGTTTAGTTTGCTGCTGGACCTATACATCCATGCACGAGCATGTTTTAGTTCTTGATGGTTCTGAAGAAAAACTGTAATATTTTTGTGATTTTAGAGCAGATTTTGGAAGTTTAGAGCTCCAGTGACATTTATATTAAGAAAATTTTAGGAATTTTAGTTCTATAGGATATGCAGTAAATGATAAGCAAAGACATTGTTTTAATATCTCAGTAAACTTATGGTGGTAACTGAAAGCTTGTAAATGCTTTCCCACTTAAGTTTAAAAGCACTACACAAATATTATTATTTATTATTTTTACGTTAATATTTAAATTAAAACTTCATACAGATTCCCTTGGTAAAGCTAAGTATCATTAAACATTTAAGCTAAAAAAAAACCTGAGGATTCATGACTAGTACATTTAGCTGTTGGGTTGCTACTGTTTACTGTATAAGAGAACTGGACTGAGTGTTCCCTCCCGCCTAAAGTTCCAAACAGGAAGTACCAGCTGGCTCCCAGAAGCCAAAATCCCATAGATTTATATAAAAAGTTAAAAATAAACAGCTATTTCTCAGTCAGTCATTCTGTTTGTCCAACACATTCTCACTCCTAATTCGTCATATATGGACACATGGTTTGGGGCCCCCTCACGTCCCTTTTTGATGTTTTGGGTGTCCCCAATTCTTTTTTTTTTTTTGATGTGCTGGATGTTCTCATCAAATTAGGGGTCACCAACCTCCAGGCTGTGGACCGGTACCCATTCGAGGGTCGCTTGGTACTAGACCACAGACAGGAAAAAAAATGCACACACTAGTCAGGGGTCCCCAACCCTCATGACACGGACAGACGGACCCTAACCCATAACCTGGTACCGGTTCCACGTCTGGTACTGTGTCCCGAGGATTCAGGACCTGTGATTTAATGGGAACATCCGGCACTTTAAAAGAGTTGACGAGTTGGGGACACCCAAAACGTCCAAAAGTGACATGAGGGGGCCCCTAACCAGGTGTCCATACATGGCAAGTTGGGAGTGAGATTTTTCAAAATAACCGTAGTAATAGCAACTTCTTGCTGATCTTATTTTTTTTTTTTTTTTGAGGGGGGGGGATATTTTTTTGCAATCGCAAGTTATTCAAGTTATAAACGGACCAATCAGATGCCTCAGTAAAAGCACATTTGATTGGCAGATTCTCCCGAGTCTGCTTTCAGTGGAAGGGGTGTGGACTTTGAACAAGCTCACTCCTGATTTTTGACAGTTGTTTCCATAGTAACGTAGGCAGAATCCGACCTGGTTCTAGCCCCCACGACTTCTCCCTACCCGTACATTTATCCCTCCAAGCGGAGAGATATAGAACAAATAGTGTCTTCAAATTCAGACATTACTACTTGATGATGTCATCAATAGTCGCCGGTCGTTAGCTACGTTAGCGCATAGCTGCTAGTGCTTGGAAAACACATAGGTTGTGTCCGAATTCCCACTATACTTAGCAGTTAGGGGTTAGAGGGGGGTTATAGTGCCGGACTATAGTGCCCTGGATTTTAAAGGTAATACGACCACGATGTTCACGACTTTTCTTTCGTTTTTTTAAACACCGGATATAACGTTATCAATTTCCCAAAGTAAAAATCAAATAAATACAAACATTTCACAACGCTTATTTATGACTCCACTCTGTTCTGATGGTGAAAATGTAGATGGTTTGTTCAAATATTACATTTAAACACGCTTTTTTGTTCAAAATTGTTCGACCGCAATGCATTGTGGTCTACATTTGCTAATCTAGTGACCATCGATGCATGCTAGTTTTTCACAAAGACTTCTAGGAAATTTTGAGTGCACTCCATTTTGGAATTAGTAGATTTGGACAGAACTAGAAAATGGCGAACACACTCTATAGTGATTACTGGGCTGAATTCGGACACAGCCATAGCATTGGTATTAAAACGTTAAAAAGTAATGCATGCTTGTGACGCGATTAGCATCATGACTAGCATGGTGATGCTAATCACCCTAATGGCAGAGGAATAGCCAGGCGTGAGTCGCTACGGCTCCTCCTTAAAAAAACAAAAAACACTTTTGGACACCACTACAGCTTCAAATGCTCCTACAGTTAGAGCAATAGGGAGGAGCCAAAAGTTTAAGGAAGCAATTTGGATTCTACCATTGACTCCCACTCACCACTGTCGTCTGGTTCCAACATGGCGACGTCCATATCTCGACTGAATTGGCTTCACTTCACTGAAGCCAAAGGTAAAGGCATTTTCTATGAGTGACCTCACACTCGCTCGGTCCAGTTCTTCATATACAGTCAATGGTTGCTACTCATGACAAAACAAGCTGTCCTTGTTTTTTTTTTGTTTTTTTTTTGGACAAGAAAAATGCGTATTTGTTCTTAGCAACAAAATTAGTAAACACTTCTACACAAATCTACATTTTACGAACACCATTAATAAAATCAGTTTTAAATTATTTGTTTACTTTCTAATTAAAGTCTAAAAGATGTTTATTTTTGAGGCTTTTGCTTATCCTGTGGCCAAAAAAAAAAACCAAGAATGTTTGATTTGAAGTCCTTAGTATACCAGTTCAATTGGTGCTTAAAGCAAAATGAGACAAACAAAGAAAAAAAAACAACAAAACACAGTTCAATTTTGTATTTTTTGTTTTTAAAAGAAAATGTAACATAAAAACTCATACCAATAGATATTTTTAGTTTCACACTGTGATCAGGTCCAAAAAAAAAAAAACATTTTCTACACTTGAAAACGAGTCAATTTTAACCCGAACACAACATTAGGGTTAAAACGTCAAATAAACATTATCCTTCCTAATATTATTTTAAATGTTTTTGCCGGAAAAAGGTTGTTTTAGGTAACATTTACAAAGAAGTGCTCTTTCTTGAATCAAGTTAATCACATGTAGAATTGTGACATTACTGGGATTGAAGCCATAGTCCGTCTAAAGTCAGTATAAAAATGATACTTTTAATGTGGACTTAGCTTTTCAGAGATCATGTGCTTTCCTCCGCGTCTCCAATCACCGTCAATTACAGGTTTTGATTGCATTAATGTGATCATAAGACTTCTGTTTTTTATTTTAGGCCTGGGGGGCAGCAAGTACATCTCCTTTGAGGAGCGCCAGTGGCACAACAACTGCTTCAACTGCAAAAAGTGCGGAGCGTCTCTGGTCGGCCGAGGCTTCCTGACGTCCAAGGAAGACATCTACTGTCCCGACTGTGGCAAAGACCTCTGAGCTTTTTGGCCGAGAGAGGAACCTGCATGATGTATCCCAGTCCTTGCATGCCGTAACATCCTACTGAATCCCGACTGACATAAAGAAATAGTTGTCACCCATATATAATTTTTCTGAGAACATACACTCTACAGGATGATGTTTTTGATGCATACCACACGATTTCTACTAATCAGTATTTTGATCTAATACAGTTTGATAAAACACGACTAATGTGTGTAATTATTTGCTCTTTATTAATATCTAATGAAAGATTTAGAAGGACAATCTTACTCGGTACTGTTTGTTTATTGTCTCCACACTACAAGGCAGTTTATTATACTTTACAATAAAATTAAAGTCTGTATATCTTCTACTTTAAATGCATAATCAAAAGTAGGACTTCTCTGCAGCAGGACATTTCAGAATTTGTGTGATTTTGATGCTTCTAATAAAAACTACACACCCTTAATATGTAATATTGCACATTAAAGTACATAAATGAAAAATTTTAAATGGATTTTTAATGTAGTTGGAGTCAAATTTGACATATAAATGCATGTATCATCTGTTTATTTGTTTAATCTATTGGTATTCTGCTGTATTTGCACCACAAGAACACTTTTTTTTAAATAATTGCAACTCAACTTTTATTGCTTTGCTAATTTGACACAAATAAATTGTTTTTGCAAATGTTTTTCTTTTTTTTTAGTTTCTTCCAAATAAAAAAAAATAACAAAACCTCTATTTTTTTTGCTTTATTTTCATATTTTTGGCTGCAACCTTTTAAACAAATGTCGTCTCTATTGTTTTTTTAAGACAGATGTTTCTCTACTTCTTCATTTTTATGCTTTTGCTGCAACCTTTAAGACAAAGATCGTCTCGATTGGTTTAAGACAGATGTTTCACTTCTTCATTTCTATGTTTTTTTTTGCCAGCAACCATTAAGACAAAGATCGTTTCAATTTTTTAAAAAACAGTTGTTTCACTAGGTCTTCATTTTTATTAGTATTTCGCAGCTATCATAAAAACAAAGATCGTCTCGATTGCCGTTTGAGACAGACAGTTCACTATTTCTCATATTTTGGATGTATTTGGCGACAACCTTTAAAACAAAGATCGTCTCGGTTGCATTTTTAGACAGATGTCTCACTATTTATTTTTATTCCAGCAGCAGTACATGTCCCTTCAAATTCCTCAGAGCCAAACAAAATGTCAACAGAAAGATTTTCTCTGCCTTTAAGCAAGAACGCTTAAGTTTTCTCTGTTTTTTAAAATTCGGTTTAAAATGCTAATTTTTCTAGCTACTTCTAGCTACAGGGACATATTAGCTTCGTTGTTAAGGTGAGGTTTTTTAAACAATGATTTAATTTTAATAATGTACTTGTTTCAGCTTTTAATGCATTTGAAAAAAAAAACTTAGAACTAAAAAAAATTAAAATTAAAAATTAAAAATCCCGTTCCTTTACCGGAAGTCAGCAGCAGGTGCTACCGGAAGTTCCCAGTACCTTTTGCAGAATAATTCTAACGAGCTAAAGGCGTTTCTTCTTCAATCCGTTCAGCTCTATTCTGAAGGTATTTGCCACATGTACTCTAATATACTTACATGTTTAGAATTATCGTACAACATTATTTGACGTAGGCCCGCAGTGCGAACGTTTGCTTAAAAAGAACTAAAGACAAATCTCAGCTCTGTCGGTGGCTAGCTGTGTTAGCATGGCTTTGTTAGCCTCGTCGGCAAGAAACCCCTTTGAGTCTAATATATAAACGAGCGAAGTGTGCAATAGTTGTGCATGCTAATGTGGGAATGTAGCATTAATTCGGCGTTTGTTCGTTGGGTTAGTTTTCAGTGCACGAAGGTTTAAATGTTAGCTTCACAAACCGTACGGGAAAAAAACTAATCCCAACCCTTATCGAATATATTTGAATCAAACCGAGAGAATACTTGTTGGTTGTTCTTTATTTACTTTTTTCTTTATGATTTTCGAAACTTTAACTAATTATTAAGCAATAAATTAGATAAAGTTTAGCATAAACGGAGACACTATAGTCTAAAACAAATAAAACAAGCTAAAATTGAGTAGATATTAAAAAATAAATAGAATCTAACATGTTATTTAGACCTAAAATTTGACATTAGAAGCGTTTTATTCTCAAATATGACAGAGGACACGCCCTTCAGTTTGTAAAAACTGAGAAAATCAGGTTGAAACTCCTAAAAACTGCATCAGCACATAAATATGATTGATATTTACCATTAGATATCATTGTATAAGTGATATAATAGTGATTAGATTCATGTTATTTTATCTGTCAATATTGGTTTATTTTGAACGATCTGATTCACTGACCTAAAATGGATCCTTTAGCCTAAACTTCACCCGGTGTGACTCAGAGAAATACCTGAAACTGAACGTTACAGGTGAAGTTTTCAACTTTCTTTGTATTTTTTTGCAAGATAATCGAGTGTGAATTAAATATTTGTAAAAACAAACACGTAAACAAGAATGAATGTCATATATGTTCACATATTAGTTGCATAAAGTTCAACCCACTGTTGTTTTTCACCATCAAAATAATAAAATCAGAACATTATACACACTGTATGGTCATGAAAATTCAAATGATGGACTAATTCTGGTTGTTTTAGCTCCAGAGTAAAATAAATCTATTATGTTTTAATCAAAATGTCGTTTTCCGATATTGATTATTGATTTATTTCCTTTTGGAAATACATTTTTTAATGGTATAAGTCGATATAATTGGTTAATTTATGAATCGATTAATCGTTACACCCCTATATTTTATGGATGTAGTAGATTTATTTTGTAAGGCTTCAGTTTGTTTGGAGGAATTGTACATTAGAACATTATATTTTACATAATTGTGCCTTCAGAAATCTGTCTCATGATGCGATCTCTGGGAAATCTGATGTAGCCACTCGGATGAGTGGTGAAAAGTTTCTAGAAGGAAGATTTTATGTACCAATAAAATGTTAAAATATAATATTTTATTGTTACCGCATTAAAATTATAATTCCATTTCCATGTATATTAAAGTATTTTGGATCTTTCCTCTTAACACACTGGAGAAAAGGAACAACAGACTGACTAATGAAAGACTTTAACTCTTGTTTTTTGCTTTTTTTTTTTTATCCTCTCATCAGGTTGAATTTCACCGTCAGCCGAAATGAGCACCGCCGTTCCCAACCATAGAAGGACCAAGCCTGGTGGTATGAGCCCCTTTTCCAGGAACTTACCAGCATCACTGTATACATTAAATTTCTAGTGATTCCATTTTTGAGTTTGACTAAAATTACATTTCCAATGATGAACTTGGTATTACCAAGAAAATACATATAGAAAGATAAATACAGGTTGAGCCTTAAGTTTCCATACATAGGAAAAATAAGTCTTCTATGTTGAAGAAGTTTTTATTTATATAATGTGCTCTATATGATTGCCATTGATTTCAATAGAAATATTGACGTGTTGTCCACAGTTCCAGTTTTCTGACATTTGCAAATAAGTTTTGCCACGGTGTCGTTCCATAGTTTCTCTTACTGTTTTATGTGACTGCCTCCCGATCCAGACATCAGTATAATTTCAATTCGTTGCTCTTTGGTCGAATGCATCATTCAGGGTGTCTGAAAATCCAAAATATATATATATATATATACATTCTCCTATGTAGTGCTGTGCAATATGACAACCATTTCTAAGCTAACATGATGGATTACTATGCCAAATATATCCATAAATAGACAATGTGCGTCAGTGTGTACTAGAGCTGCCACAAACGATTAATTTAATAGTCGACTAATCCCCGATTATTTTTTCCGATTAGTCGACTAATCGGGTCATGCACAAACTAGATATAAAGCACACATCTTAACCATTATTAGCTTTAAAACCTAAAAAATCCTAAACTGGCCAAAATAGCTAGCATGTCGCTGGAATATTGGCTAAACTCCAAACTAGCCAAAAAATTTAGAAAAAAAAAATCAAATTAGCCAAAATAGCTAGCACGCAGCTAAAATATTAGCTAAACTCCAAACTAGCCAAAATAAATGAAAAAACTAAATTAGCCAAAACAGATAGCATGTCGCTGAAATATTAGCTAAACTCCAAACTAGCCTAAAAAACTGGGAAAAAAACCCAAATTAGTCAAAATAGCTAACATGTAGCTGAAATATTAGCTAAACTCCAAAATAGCCTAAAAAAAATCCAAAAGTAGCCAAAATAGCTAGCATGCAGCTAAAATATTAGCTAAGCTCCAAACTATCCAAAAAAAAAAGAAAAACTAAATTAGCCAAAATAGCTAGCATGCAGCTAAAATATTAGCTAAACTCCAAACTAGCATAAAAAACTGGGAAAAACCCAAATTAGCCAAAATAGCTAACATGTAGCTGAAATAATAGCTAAATTCCAGATTAGCCTTTAAAACATAACAAATCCTAAATTAGCTGAAATAGTTAGCATGTAGCTGAAATATTAGCTAAACTTCGAAATACCCTAATAATCCTCAATAAATGTCAAAATAGTCCAAAAAGCTAGCTGGATGCAATTATAACTTTTAACTTTAATACACTCTGACTCCATATAATATAAAGTAACAACTAATCGATTATTAAATTAGTCGTCGACTAATTTAATAATCGATTAGTCGACTAATCGTGGCAGCCCTAGTGTGTACACAAAAAATCTATACAAGTGAAAATAACAACAAATTAAAAAGAGATTCCTTGCAAACAAACTCCGTCTTGTGGTTATGCGACGTAAAGCTGTTTTACGTTCTTGGATTTGCACTTATTTTTTACAGCATAGTTTACGTTACTTAACATGAGTTGGACGCGGACGAGCTTCAAGTTGTTTCCCCGGAGCAGATACACCGATGCAATCAGCCAAAGAAGAAGCTCTTTAAGCTAAAGAGCCGTACGTCTGTGATTTGGTTGCATTTTGGTTTAAAGACGTCCGACGATTAGCAGAAGTAATATGTAAACTAAGCTAGGAGGCTATTCCTGCGCCGATGCTAACACTACAAACGTTCTATCACTCAAGGACAGTCCTCGAAAATTAACTTATAAGGTTACAAAAAATTAGAGATAAACCAGGCTGTGGGACAGGGCTATAACAAGTATCTGAGCACCTGGATTCTCGTGATCTGCTCCCGAAAATCTGAGTACGAAAATTCGCGATGTCCCAAGATCGCCGATTTATGATCTTTATAAATATAGAAGAGTGTAGTAAAAATATAAATTGCTCTAAAGTACAGATTATGAATATGCTGAGTGACTCTTGCCCAAAGTGAACACATTTTCAAAATAAAATGTCAGTGAAACTTCCTGTTTTCAAAGTAAGACGACCAAGTTATTTTTTTCTGTTCCAAAAATGAGACTGAAGTTTCGCTTACTGACAAAACTTCTGAGGGGAAAAAAAATGGTTTTAACACTCCAGTATTTATATTGTTTTGGTAACTCTTCAACACTTGACTCCAGCAGAATTTTGTGCAAAAATTTGTTTTTTTTACTCACAAACTTGAAACTGTTGTGCTCTTTAAAAAAAATGTTTGTTTAAAAACATGCTTGTGACTCTTCAATTATCTGTAATAGTCCGAAAAGTAAACTATGATATTTTTTAGAGAAAAACTGAAAATATAATTTATTATCGTATATCGTGATTTATATCGTTCTCGTACATAAAATAGTTTATATCGTGATTATACAGTTTTGTCCATATCCCCCAGCACTACTGCTATGAATGGAAAGTTATGCCCCACCCTGGATGATAAAGACTGATGGGACGACATCGGCAGAATCTTCAAGATTTTTCCTTTTTTTGAAAATCGTTGTCATGGTCATGAATGTAGTGGCGCTTTATTTGGACAGCTGCTGTCATTGTCCAGGCAGAGTGGCGATCCGACCTGTGGCTGCCCAGTTTTAAAATGGCGTCGACCTCAAATTCACCCGGGCGGCTACTGATGGATGTCAACTTTTAGAGAAAAATCATACGGTCGCCCTAAAATTTGAACTTTTTCCTAAAACGTTTCTTAAAAACGTGACTGCCGTAAACATAAATATGAATAAAAACAGGCAGGAATATTATTCCAGAATAAATCAACTTAAATAACTTTCAATATTTTGCTCTACGTAAAAATATATTTTGTCAAAATGAAACAATTTAGAAATGAGAGCAAGATAACATCAGACCATTAATAACAACAAAATATGCTTTAGATAAATAAGGAAAAAAAAACATACACAAAGTGATACAAGTTTAAGAAAATGACTTAAAAAGAATTTACTAAAATCAAAGTTAGTTGGAAGGAAGCTAACAAATGCATAGAGTGACAGAAAGAGATGTAATAAACATATATTTTTGATGTTAGAAGTCTAATTTACTGGAAATAAACCATATTAGATTGAAGACAACACTTGTGTTTTAAAAATAAAAGCCTATATTTAAAGCAGAACGCATGCAGAATTATCAAACATACTGATGAAGATTAATCTAAATAAAGAAGTTTAGTTTGAATAAAAGCTGATTTTGTCTCTTTATTAAAGAAAAATCTATCTTCATGACGTTTTGTGTAAAAGCGACTTGATTCCCTGTGTCTCCAGGGATAAAGCCGGGGGCCGCCAACAGTGGCGTCACCGGACCGACCTCCCAGATCCCCGGCCTGTGCCAGAGCGCCACCGATAGCGCGCCGGCGGAGCGGGTCAGTGGACGAAGAGTGGGCATTTTCGAGAGCGACTCGGACTACGTGAAGCTGGCGAAGCAGGGGGGGCACAAAGGTAAAACTCTGAACGAGCGGCCTCCACAAAAAAAAAAGATAATTCTAGTCAATATTTTTTTGTGAATAATAAATATTAAGAAATTAAACACAACTTTAAAGCAGTTAAAGGTCAAAGCTGAGCTCCACATAAATCATTTAGATTGACCTGCTTAAACAGAGCCACACTAGTAGTCTTTTGAAATGTTTTAAAATGATTCCCAGCAGTCTTTTAACTATGATTATGCTTTTTTTTTTGTCAAAATGAAAAATAACTTGTCGTTTTAAAGGAAATAGTTCCAGCAGAGCGACAGGAGTTCATTAGAAATTCACCTCTTGAGTTGTGGGTGGGACTAAGTAAGCCTCACCTTATTTCCCATCATCCCTTTATTTAAACTCTCTCCCACCCCTGTACAAACCAAAGACAACTTTAGTGGAGCAGCAAAATGTGGCAATATGAAAGAGAGATAACTAGCCGTACAGCTTTATTCAGATGCCAGTCAGTTAATGGATCTTTGGTGGGGCAAAAAAGTATTCAGTCAGGCACCAATTGAGCCACCAACTTAAAAAGGTGAGAGAGACCTGTCATTTTCATCATAGGTATACCACAACTATGAAAGACCAAATGAGAACAAATCTTATCGTCTGATTTTTTTTTTTTTTTTTTTTTTTTAGAGAATTTATTAGTAAATGATGGTGGAAAACGAGTAAAATCTGTAAGATGATCCTGTCGTTAGCTGTATTAATGACACCTGTTTGAACTCGTTATCTATATAAAAGACACCTGTCCTCAACCTCAAACTGTCACTCCAAACTCCACTAAGACCAAACTGTTGACCTGTATGGAGCTAAATCGGGGCCAATATTATTTGAAACCCAATAAATGAAATTGAAAAGAATATTGGTGTTTGGTCAAACTTTTTGCTAATCAAAAATAAACTTAGTTATTTTCAGTTTCAAGTGTTGTGTTTTTTAGGTTTAAAAACTCAAAATTTCAATTTCAAAACTTATTTTTCATTTTCAAATCTGTTTTTCCACTTACAACTCTTTTTTTACATTTTTTTTTCGTTAGCAAATCTGAAAGTTTAAGTTACAAAACTTTTGGCCCCTTTGTGGCACGTTGGGGCGGGGCTAAAATCCATGAGTGTGGGAATTTCAGGAAAAAAGAAACCCAATAAGGTGATTTTGGGCTATATAAATAAAATTTAATTGAACACAGTCTTTCATTGTAGAGGTATAACTCTACTCTCTCATCTTTTTAAGTAGAAGACGTTGCACAGTTTGTGGCTGACTGAATACTTTTTGGCCCCACTGCAAATATAAGAGAATTGTAGAAAATCTGGTGCTCAAAGAGGAAAATGACGACCCGTCACTCCTGGAGGCCGAGCTGTAAATGTTTGTCCACTGACTCGAACGAGGCGCAAATGGAAGCATGACGCACCCCGACCGCCCGCCTGCAGAGACGTACGCCTCATTTAGAAATAATCCGACTCTCCCGGCAGGACTGCTGAGTCACGACGGGGACGACGATGACAAACCCAAGAAAGCGTACAACCCGCCCAACTGGTTTGGAGATGACGAGTCCAAAAGGTGAGCGCTTTAAGGGGAGGGAGGAGGTCGGGACATTTCGGGTCGGGAGAAGAAAAGGTTCAGATCTGATAGAGGAAAAACACACAAAAAAAGGTGAAAGGTCAATGACTTTAGTGCGTTCACACACTGTTGTCAATGGTGGTTTTGTGCTTTCAGCGACAGTAAAGCAACATCTCCTAACAGCCAGACCAAGGGGGAGCGGCGGCCTCTGGCTGCTCCGTTTGGCACTGATAACAGTCCCACCTGGGAAAGAGAGCCTGATAGGTTTTCCAATAATAAAGATCAGGTGAATTGACCAGACCAGTCATCCCTTCCCTGCCCTTTCAAACATCCAGCCATCTGAAGCCTTCCATCTTTTTGTTCCGTTTGTTCGTTTTTATCCATCACTATTTTCTTTTTTTTTTTTTTGATAAACGACTTCAAAAGTATTGTAAAATATTTGTATTTTTAGAGCATTAAATAATTGGGTAGAGTTATTTATCGGTTAAGAACATTAAATGTATTATTATTTTTATTATTGAACAGAAGTTACTTTTTATAAAATCATATCCTAAATTCAAATATGCATTTAATTCTATTAATATGTATTGATTTAGCAATTTTATGAGCAGCTTTTACGTTAGTTATACTTTAAGTGACAAGTTTTTCAACAACACAAAAAAAATATTGACATGAAAATGTAAAATAATGAAACAATATTTTACTTTAGAGTAAATTGTAAATTGGAAAAAAAAAGATCTGAGTAAAAATTGCGTCAATTCTGGAATTTGTTAGTGATAATCAGCCCTAGATTATATATTTACTTCAGTTTAAAGTCACAAGAACATACATTAGTTCTTAGAGTTTACATATCCTTAAAGGAATTCTGATTTTGTGGTCATTTTTTAGAGAATATGAATGATTACACATAAATGTCTTGTACCAATCATAGTTGTCAAAAAGCATACATATCCCTATTCTTAATACCTAGTATTGCCTCATGTATCGGTAATGGTCCAATCGTCTTGGTAGAAAGCTCCTCTAAATTCCTGGTTCTGTGTTTGAGTTCTCTCCAGAATGGCTCAGTGAAATAAGAGTCGGCCACTCCAGAACCTTCACCGTATTCTGTTGTGACCAAACACAGATGGATCTATTGGTCTTGTGTTTTGGGTCTTTGTCAGTGCGTCCAATACACAGCCTCCGAGTTGAAGTTTTTCGTGCTGCACTCATCAGTTTTGGCCAAGTTTCCTGTGTCTTTGTAGCTCACACATCCCTAAACCATCATTGATCCACCTCCGTGTTTCACAGTAGGACTAGTGTTGTTTGTATCATAGGCCTTGTTGACTCCTCTCCACGTGTAGGGTTTATAGTTGTGGCCAAAAAGTTCAATCTTGTTCTCATCACTCCAAATGGTCCAAATGTTTGGAGGTTTGTCTCTATTCTAGTTATTTTGTAGAATATGTGTAAAAAGAAGTATTTCATCAGGAGACTCGACCATCCAGCCCATTTTTCTTCCGGTGCCTCCATATTATACATCTTGACATTTTTTTTAGAAAGTTTAGATCACAGCTGAAGTTATTTTGGGTATTTCTTTGTATTTCTATCCATTTTTTTGAAATTTTTGGTGACTAGGGTTTGGTTTCAACGGAATCCGTCACTTTCCACTTCTTGATCAAAGTTTGAACACTCCTTGGATGTCTCCGTATATCCCTTTCCTGCTTTGTGGACTTCAGTTACCTTTTCCCATAGATTTGTTGACAGCTCTTTGGCTTTCCCCGTGACTTAGGATCCATACATGTCAGTGCAGAACTGGATGAAAGATGCATTGTCTGTTGGGAGCCCAGAAACTTCAAGGCCTTTTGTGCACGTATTGATAACGAGTCGCAGGTGAGGATGGTTAGCTTTAGCGTTTGGCTAGCGTTTCAACAAGGTCATTTGGTAAGTTTCTGTTGTCATGAGGATTAAAAAGGGAAAACCAGATTTTTTTGACAGTAAATGGCTTCAGCAAACCACTAACTATGAATGGGAAAAAAGTTTTTGTGTATTCTCTAAAAAAATGACCAAGAAATCACAATTTATCCCAGGGTACATAAACTCATGAGTACTACTTTAGTCTTACCAGACAAGAAGAAGAAGGGAGGCTACAGGGAACGAAAGCATCGGGTTTTAAATGTCAACAGTCGAGCTGGAGTTGGGAGGAAAAAAGGCGGACCATGAATGTAGTGAAAGGAGACAGAGTGGTTAGAAGTAGTGCTGGGCGATATGGAAAATAAAATGTATACAACGATATCAATTATTTTAGATCACAATAATGATATTTATCACGATAAAACATCATGACTTGCTTTTCTCTGACTTTACTCTTTTAATTAACATGTAAATAGGGCTGCCATGATTAGTCGACTAATCGACTATTAAAATAGTCGGCGATTAATAGACGTTAATTAGTCTTTACTTTATAATATATGGAGAGTGTTGTAAAGTTGAAAGTAATAACGGCATTATGCTAGCTTTTTGGACTATTAAAGTTTTTTTTTTGGCTATTTTGGAGTTTAGCTAATATTTTAGACACATGCTAGCTATTTTGGCTAATTTAGGATTTTTTCCGTTTTTACAGATCAATTTGGAGTTTAGATAATATTAGCTACATGCTAGCTATTTTGGCTAATTTAGGCTTTATTTGCTTTTTAAGATATTTTGGAGTTTAGCTAATATTTTAGCTACATGCTTGGTGTTTTGGTTAACTTTGGCTTTTTTATGAAGTTTTTTTAACTAATATTTTAGCTGGCTATCAGCTTCAGCGATTTTAGCTATTAATTTAAGCATTTCCAGCTATCATCTTCAGTGATTTCAGCTATCAGCTTCAGCGATTTCAGCTATCAATTTCAGCATTTTTAGCTATCAGCTTCATCAATTTTAGCTATTAATTTCAGCATTCCCAGCTATTATCTTCACCTATTTCAGCTATCATTTTCAGCTATCAGTTTCAGCAGTTTTAGCTATTAATATCAGGATTTCCAGCTATCGGCTTCAGCATTTCAGCTATTAATTTCAGCGTCTTCAGCTATCAGCACTAGTACCTTTAGCAGCCAAATTCATTCACACTAGCATTATCACAGGTAATGCTATATATCTAGTTTTTAGTTACTTTAAAGCTAATGATGTTAAGACGTATGTTTAATATCCACATCATGCATGCCCCGAATAGTCGACTATTAAAATAATTTGTGGCACCACTAAATGTAACTGAATCATCACAAATTTGAAACATTTTTCTAAAGTTAACAACAGTTTCAAGTTTCTTAGTAGGAAAACACATTTTTGCACAAAAGTTCAGCAATAAAAATAAACAAATACAAAGGAAAGAAGAGAAATGTCACGATAGATATTCTTCTATCACTCACACGATATGTATTGTCATGTCGCCCAGCACTAGTTAAGAGTAAAGATGGAAATTCGCAGTGGCGCCCCCTAGAGGGAACATCCAAAATGTTCCTAAAATCCAGTAAACTTTTTGCTTAAATTGTCCGTTTATGTCCAATTTATCCACAAATTACTTTTTATTGACCAAACTATACAATGTAGTTTGTTTATATTAATACTTTTACATTTACGCTAATTTTGATTTTTTTTTTTTTTTTTAAGTGTGAAGGGGATCAGTCTATCCAAATAATGTTTTTATTTAAAATCTTGGATGTTAAAAAAAGTCTTTTTTGTGCTTTATTAATTCATCTTTTGTTCATCATTCTGGGAAAATTAAAGGTTGATTTTGGGTTTGAGCCATCTCCATTCATTCTCTGTGCATGACTAACCTCACCTCTCGTTTTCTCCTGAAATGTTTCTTTTGGTATGTTTCACACCGACTCATACGCCAAAGCGGTAAATTGTAATGTGGGTGTTAAATCAATGAATGTGCATGGCGCCCACCCCCCCCACAGGCATCTCCAGATGGAGCCGCGGATCACATGGAGGGTTTGTCATTAGGCAGCAAATACAAGAGAAGGTTAGACTGCAGATCTTTTGGTCTCCCCTTTTATTTGTTTGTTACTCGGGATGATTTACATTTGGGTTTGTCTCCCTGTCAGGTCTTACGATAAGAAGACTCCCCCGGTCAGCATGTCCAAGCTGCTGAGTCATGGTTACATGGAGAATAAGAAGAAGTCCTCCAACGACGACGACACTTCAAGTAAGACATTGAAGCACACAAACAATTCTATTTGCCATTTGATCATGCAATTTGAAAATTCATTTTACGATTCAACATTAAAAGAATAAAATTTAACCTTAAGTTTTTTAAATGAAAGTTTTATGCCAAATTTATACAGTTTAAACAGTCATTATTAAAGGAAATACATTTTACTATTCAATATGCAATTTTGCAATGTATTTGCAAATGATAATTTAATGTTTAATTTAGTCGTGTTTTGAAAACACATCATAAACATAACAATTCAATATAATTCAATTCCTTGTCTGTTTTAATTTCATTTTAAACAGGAAACGTTGACTCAGACCAATTTGGACCAATCACTGCTTACTATGGGTGTGCATTGGCAAGAGTCTGTCGATACGAACGACTGATATCCCATCATCTCTTTGGCTATGTCGGGATTCACTCTTTACTCACCAACTACTAAAAGTTTAGTTCCTCAAAAATTCACCTCTGAGTTGCTGCCACAACTGATATCCCATCATCTCTTTGGCTTTGTCCAAATTCCCTCCCTGCTCCCTAACTACTAAAACACTATATAGTGCGTGACTTTCTCATGCCCCAGTTTTTAAAACCAATTTGGACAAAGGAATTATGACAACTCGTCATATTTTGGAAAATGTGTCTTTTTTATTTATTTTTTATTTTTATTTCAAATATGTCATCGCCAATTGTATAAAGCAAAAACTTATTAAGTACAAGCATTTTACAAAAACTAGCTATGGATCCACTGTGTTCTGATGATGAAAACTTGGATGATTTATTACAAAAATTCATTAAAACACTTTTTTTTTCAGTCAAAAATTGCTCAAATGCTATGCAATACGGTCCATACTCGCTAATCTAGCTAGCATTGATGCACACTGGTTTTTCGCAGAGACTTCTGGGTATTGGATTTGTGGATTTGGACAGCACTACAAAAAATATGAAATATTAGCTAAACTCCAAATTAGCCTAATAAAACAAAAAAAACCCTAAATTAGCCCAAACAGCTAGCATGTAGCTGAAAAAAATAGCTAAACTTCGAAATAGCCTGAAAATCCCCCCAACAAAAATAGCCTAAATTACCCCCAAATAGCTAGCATGTAGCTATAATAGGAGCTAAACTTCAAAAGGGCCTAAAAAACAAAAAAAAGCCTAAATTAGCCAAAATAGCTAGCATGTAGCTGAAATATTATCTAAACTCAAAATTAGTAAAAAAACAAACAAAAAAGGCTTAGTTAGCCCAAACAGCTAGCATGTAGCTGAAAAAAAGCTAAACTTCAAAATAGCCTAAAAGGAAGCCCTAACAAACATCCTAAATTAGCTAAAATAGTTAGCATGTAGCTGAAAATACAGCTAAACTTCAAAATAACCTGAAAAAAGCAAAAAAAAAAACTTAATCTAGCCAAAATAGCTAGCATGTAGCTGAAATAGTAGCTAAACTCCAAAATAGCTTAAAAAACCTTAATAAAGGCCAAAATAGTCCATAAAGATAGCATAATGCCAATATAACTTTCAACTTTACTACACTCTGACTCCATATAATATAAAAGAACGACTAATCAAGTATTGAATTTTTAATAATCGATTAGTCGTCGATTAGTCGACCAATCCTGGCAGCCCTAAAGTAAACCAGAGCCAGTTCAAGTCTTTTCAAACGTTTTGATTTAGAAGCAATAACATTTAAGAGGAAACAAATATCATACAATTGTTAAAAACTAAAGACATATTTGTTGTTCTGCAGGCGTGACGTCAGAACATACCAGCACCACCATGACGGAAGACGTGGACGACCTGGAGTAACCCCGTCAGGTTCCCAGTCTGCAAGGACGGACGGGGTCTTGACCGCCTCTTCCAGTTCACTCACAGTTATCGTGCACCCACTGACTGTTAGGTTTTGTACTCATGTTTATGCAAAGGTACCACCCTGTATTTATTTGCTTCATGTTTTTCAAAAAAAGGTGATTTTTGTGGGTCGCAAACCAACAAGTCTCAGCTCCTCCGTAGTGGCGTTCAGATCAAGTTAGTGACGTTCTGAAAGTGTTAGTGCTCATGTGTTGTGTTTACAGTGTGGTGAAGTATTATTTGTTTTCGACCAAGCGCTCCTGCCGCTGCGATCACACGACGCCCAGAGCCGCCACCATTCGTTTACCGACAGAGGGGCCAAATATGATTTGCTGTTTACCCTGCAAGTACATAAAAAAATAGTCAAAAGTGCCAAACAACAGCAGAGTACTTGATCCAAACGTTTACATGCAAGTATTTCTTTTGTGTTCATGTTTACTGAAAAAAAACACTGAAATATTAATTTATTTTACACAAAGTTGATCACTTTTACATTCTTTTCATCTTTTTTGATGCATAAATCGGAACGCGACCAATAAAATTCCAATAGAACTGCTAAAACATTCCGCATTGCTATCCTTGTGTTTTAAGCTAATGCTACTTTGCGACGCGAGTCGAATGTACCACGTTAAAGTACGGGTTTGTTTTTATGTTAAGTATTCAGGTCCAGTCGGTAGCTTACGTCCAGCCTGTAGTGGAAACTTTTAGTAGCTCGACTTTGCAAAGTCATGTGACTTGTTTAGCTTTTTTTAATTTTTCATTTTTTTTCGCCCCTCTTTGAGTGTTGATGGTTTTTAGACAAAAACGGTTGTTCAACGGAGGATTCCTGGAGAGTTTGTGTTGAGGAGAAATCCGACCGACCGGGCTCATTGACGGGACCCTGCTTATGTCGACGACTGCTTGCAGATTCTGAGTCACTATATGAATAAATGGGCATGTGCATGTACCTGTGTACTGTTGTTCTTTCATCAGGATAAATCAGTGTTTTTACATTTGGTCATGAATAAATAAACACACCTAATATATTTGGTAAATTTATAATTATCAAGGACATTCTGTACCTTTTGACAACAACAAGGCAAGAATCCATACACACAATTGTCTTATATGTCTATGTTTTGACGTGGTTGTTCTGAGGTTAAGAAAGAAATTTCCTTAGATCAAGCAACTTGAAGATTCCTCAACTTAGAGAACCGCCAAAATGTTTTTTGTTTGTTTGTTTTGAATGTTTAAGATCTGTGGCTTTAAAAAAAATCTAAGAAATATATATACATCCATAAACATTGTGCATTACATTTGTTTTTACTTTTCCCATGAATCACTAGAGGATGTAGCTAAAATATTAGCTTAATTCCAAAATAGCCTAAAAAGCAAAGAAAAAAGCCTAAATTACCCAAAATAGCTAGCATGTAGCTGAAATATTAGCTGAACACCAAATTAGCCTAAAAAGCTAAAAAAAAAGCTTAAGTTAGCCAAAATAGCTTGCATGTAGTTGAAATATTAGCTAAACTCCAAATTAGTGCTAAAAATAACTTTTAAAAAGCATCAGTTACTCAAAATAGCTAGCATGTAACTGAAATATTAGCTTAACTCCAAAATAGCCTACAAAGCAAAAAAGCCAAAATTACCAATAATAGCTAGCATGTAGCTGAAATATTAGCGTAACTCCAAATTAGACCGTAAAAAAAAGCTTAAGTTAGCCAAAACAGCTAGCGTATAGCTGAAATATTAGCTAAACTTGAAAAATGGCATAAAAAGCAAAAAAAGTCTAAATTAGCCAAAATAGCTAGCATTTAGCTGAAATATTAGTTAAACTCCAAATTAGACTGAAAACCGTAAAAAAAAGCTTAAGTTAGCTAAAACAGCTAGTGTATAGCTGAAATATTAGCTAAACTGGAAAAATGGCCTAAAAAGCAAAAAAAAGTCTAAATTAGCCAAAATAGCTAGCATATAGCTGAAATATTAGCTAAATTTCTAATTAGCCTAAAAAAACTTAAAAAAAGCTTAAATTAGCCCAAACAGCTAGCATGTAGATGAGAAAAACAGCTACATTTCCAAATTACCAAAAAAAGCTTAAGTTAGCTAAAACAGCTAGCGTATAGCTGAAATATTAGCTAAACTTGAAAAATGGCCTAAAAAGAAAAAAAAAGTCTAAATTAGCCAAAATAGCTAGCATATAGCTGAAATATTAGCTAAATTCCTAATTAGCCTAAAAAAACTTGAAAAAAGCTTAAATTAGCCCAAACAGCTAGCATTTGGATGAAAAAAACAGCAATCTTTCCAAATTACCAAAAAAAAGCTTAAGTTAGCCAAAATAGCTAGCATATAGCTGAAATATTAAATAAACTTCAAAATAGCATAACAGCTTCAATAAA
>NC_050513.1:14534776-14551413 GCF_002922805.2 Oryzias melastigma | reverse complement strand
ACATAACTTTTTATACTTTACTACACTCTGACTCCATATAATAAAAAGTAATGACTAAGCAACTAATAAATTAGTCGTCGACTACTTTAGTCGATTAGTCGGCGATTAGTCGTCTAATCATGGCAACCCTAAATAACCCAGAGCAAGTTCAGTTGTTTTCACATGTTTTGAGTTGGAAGCAAGAAATTAGCCACACCTAATATATTTGGTAAATTATTGTATATCATATTATAATAAAATACCAAAAGTGTGTGTACTTTGAAATCAAAAGTACATTCATCTATTTTTACGATGAGTATTAGGGTCAACATAAAAGTACATGCATTAGAATAAGAAAAGTCATTGTTTTACAAAAAAAGAAGTTGTAAATTTATGAAAAAAGTCATAATCTTATGAGAATATGCATTTATAAGAAAAAAAGTTGAAAATATCGTAGTAAAAATTACAAACGAATATCAGTTTTACAAGAATAACCTTTTAAATTTGAGACTAAAATTGTAATTTCACAAAAATAAAGTCATAAATTTGTGAGCAAAAAGGTGAAAGTATACAATAATAAAGAAATAAAATTATGAAAAAATGTGTAAATTTACAAGAATAAACTTGTAGAATTACGAGTAAAACAGTCAATATTTCATGCAAAAAAAGTAATATGATTTCACAAGTTATAAATTGAGAATTAACGAGATTACATTCATACACTAATACGGGCAAAAGTCTGCTTAGGAAAATATAAGAACAAAAAGGCACCGTACGAGACACGTAGAACGCATTTCCTTTATTCAGCATTGGTTTCACACATAAGGAAGGTTATGTGATTATTCTTATAAAATTATGATGGTTTCTTTCTAATAATTTCACGACTTAGTTCACGTATAGTCACGCATTTTTCTCATAAGTTGAAAACTTCATTCTTGTAAAATTATTTTTTTCTTATAAATTTACAACTTTGTTCTCATAAAACAATTTGTTTTGTACATTTTACAACTTAATTCTTGCAAAATTACTACTTTATTATTTTAAATTTACCAAATGATCCTCGTAAAATTACAATTTTTTTGTTTACAAATTTAAAACTCTTTTCTTGCTTAATTATGACTTATTCTCTTTTAAATGTACTACTTTATCATAATTTTACAACAATTAGTTTCTTTCTAATAATTTTACGACTTAATTCATGTAAAGTTACACATTTACTTCATTCTTGTAAAATTATTATTTTTTTCTTATAAATGTACAACTTTTTTTGTAAAACAATATTTTATGTAAATGTTGCAACTTTATTGTGTTAAACATTATTTTTTTTGCAAATTTTACAACTTAATTCTCGTAAAATTGCGACTTTTTTGTTTTAAATTTACCAAATTTTTCTTGTAACATTACATATTTTTTTGTTCATAAATTTACAATTTTTTCTTGCATAATTATGACTTATTTTCTCTTAAATGTAAAGCTTTAATTCTTGTAAAATTGTGACTTTTTAAATCATATTATTATGATTTAATGACTTAAAAATATTTTTTGTAAATGTATTTCTTTTTTTAATGGTGGCCCTAATGTTCGGCCACAGTTTTTACTGATATCAGCGGATCTAAAAACTACTGTTGTTTTGGCATCCCCAGCGTTCCATACAATGAACTGATTAAACTTTCGCTTCTAATCATTCTGTTGGGAATCCCATAAAGCGCTGGCGTGCGCTCGGGCCTGCAGCGGTTTGTGTGGCTGTCGACACACGCACATGCACGCATGCGCACACGCACGCGGCAGGCTGCATCCTCGCCGTGCTCGCAGCTCTCACGCGGCTGCTCGGTTTGTCCTGCAGCAGCAGCAGCAGCAGCTTCATCGCATGCAGCGGAGCGCTCCGGATCGATCCTCTTATCGGGGGAAATAATCCATAGCCGCATGGTGACGTCACGCCGATGATCGACGGCGGCGGCGGGTCGGGGGAGGAGGAGGCAGGAGTGCACGGGCGCGTTTAGTATAACTGTCGATTAAAAAAAAAGGAAGAAAGGAAATAAAACACTTGGAGCTCGAGGACGTTTGCATTCCGGGCGCGTGCCCATTGTAGTAGCTGTCAGGGGCGCGCGCGCGGGAAGAGGAGGATGGACGCGTGAGGAGCCAGCTGTGGCCTGCTTTTCACAGCAACATCTGGCCGGTGAGTCCCGCAGGTTCGGTTCCGGTCCGGTCCGGTGAGGCGGCTTCCTGACCTCGTCTTTGATGATGCAAATGTGACGGACGGATGTCCCGCGTGCGCGCAGGTGCAGGTGTCCATGCACTGCATGCAGCAGCCGCATGCACCTGCAGAATTACCTGTCGTTGTAACGTGGACGCGCGTGCATCATTTCTGAAATCTGTCGGGAAGATGACCCTGTGACCTCACTGACTCACTGGAGGGTTTTTTTCTGGTGGATCTTCAGCTTCCAAGAGGGGACCTGAGGTGGAGATGGAGGAGGGCAGCAGTGAAGGGGACGGGGCAGTGGTGGTCAGAGAGGGGCAGGGCGGTCCTGACCTCCCCCAAGACTCCAGCTCCACCACCACCACCAACCTGCTGGCTTCTGTCAAGGAGCAGGTAAGGGTGACCATTCACTGGCGCCGACCTCCAACCTTCAGGAGCAATGTGGGGTTCATGTGTTGGAGTGGAGGCACCTTTTAGCTCCCGGGTCGGATCAGAATCAAATCTGTGCCTTGTTATAGTAATTCCACCTCTCCAGAGGAATAGCATAAAAATCTGGATGAAAACGTGCTTAAATTTGGGTTTAAAATAAATGTATGTGTGTAGATTTAATCTTTGTGTGTTTCGTTCTCGTGTTTTGTGTTGATGTCCTTCAGAAAAAAAAAAAAGGAAACTTAGAGAAATGCTCGGACTAATCGGAAAGATGACTCCGAAAATAAATGTGAACGTTGCAAAAACAACAAATACATAAAAGCAGAGTAGCTTTCTTCCCCTAGACCACCAACCATTGCCAGGAAAAGAGCAATTTGGACCCGTTTGATACTTATTAAAACCTAATATTAGCCACAAAACATTTTTTTTACCGTTTTATGAAAATATATACTACATCATTGCATCATTACATTGTTGTTTTTTATAGTAAATATGAATAATAATTATTTTTGGGCACAAATAAATACATAAATATTAAGATAAACTGGAATTTTCACTTTTGACAGAAGCTCATATGACTTTCTTTCAAAATAAAAGACTTCCTGTCCCAAACAGGAACATTCAAATGGAGAAAATCAATTCCTAAAAAACACGAGCCATTTTATTTTATTCTATTTTAGGTTTACTTTGGTGAGTTGTCATCCTTTTTTCAACTTACTACTGCTGTTAACTGGAGCATAAACATGAAATATGATTGGTTAATTATCCAATAGACAAAAGAATATCCAGAATACAGGAATCTATAGATTTTAGCCACTCCCCTCTGAATATCTACTAACCATTGTTACCTAGCGTAAAATATAATATATTTTAAAGTCATAAAATAAACTCAGCAATAAGACAAGATCAGTCTTGTTATCAAAGTTTTGTCTAGTACTTGAAATCTGTGTATTCTGGAGAACAAACAGGATCTAATGATGTTCGCGGTGATATAAAAACCAAACAAATCACACACCGAGCTGCGTGACTACCAATGAAACTTTTACTTTCATAATAATTTTAACCGTTGGCCCTTTGAGAAGAAGAGCATTTAGCAATTAGCATTTTTTCAAGAAAATGAAAAAAATATGGCGGCCAAAATTAATTACCGGAAGTCCCTCCCCCTGCCGGAGCCGGCCGCAACAAAAATATTGATTCAAGCATTTGACACTTTTCTCTTTTTTCCTCTCTTTTATTGACCCTTTTTGTCTATTTGACAAACTCTCTCAAAGAGACAAAACGGCATTGAGAGAAAACAAAGGCATTTTGCGTCTCCGATCAGCTGATTCGCAAAGAAAAAAAACGGCAATTTGCCGCTCCGATCAGCTGATTTCCAGAAAAAAAAATTGTATTTCGCGGCTCCAATCATTTGATTCACGGAAAAACGAAACGGCATTTCGTGACTCCGATCAGCTGATTCGCAGAAAAAAAAAACTTTTCAGTGTAATCACATTCAAAAGCGTAAAAGCTGATAGTTCTGAAAAGGTTTTAAAATATAATTCTGAAATAGTTTCCAAAATTTAGGAAATTTCCGCTTTCGCAACCGGCTAACATTACGACTTCCACCTCCGGCCACAGATTGATTCTGACGCTATCTTGCGTGTGACCAGAGGCCCCTCAATTTTTTAACCAATTAGCATGCTGCGCTGATGTTGTCATCAGAGAACGCTAACTGCTCGAAAGCAAATTTTTTGCTAATAGCCATTTCCGTTTGACTGTAGAGCGCAGATTGTCTTCACTCAGGCTAAATCCAGGGCAGCAGGTTCAGAAGTACAGTAGTAGTCATAGTCAGGCCACATCCATACATGTGATATTGTTACGATCTACTTTGAGCAAAAATAAGGGTTTGCAGAAGTTACAAAAGAAAAATAGAGCACTTAACTTCAGGCCAAAATGATAGACAAAACCAAACTAAGTCAAATGTCAAACAAAAGGAACATAAATGACGGAGTCTGACCTGTCTCCCTGAAACTAACAAAAGAAATCAAACAAAATGTCAGTTCAGAACTACTACACACAACTACAGTTAAGGTCAACAAAGTTCACATACAGCCAAAGGCCTCTCAAGATGGTGTCCGTGGGGGGAGGGGACACAGAAAGTACCGTCCAAACTCCCCCCACGGACAGTGAAAATGCCAGGTGTTAAAAGTGTCATCCTCCAATCCCAACCTGACACCAGTCTTCCTTCTTCACTCCATACAGAACATTCAAAACACACGAAACAAAAAGAAACAAAACAGAACAAACCTCTATAGTCATCACACTGTGTTTGGTCACTCCGTTTCCTAGACACCAGGATCTACGGCAGGAAGCAAGTAGTTCCGTTCATCAGAAACAGGGACGACTGTCTCCATAACGACCCATCAGGTCATCAGCAATTAGAAGGAAATGGACGTTCTTCTACCGAACCTCACCATCTTTGGGGAAAGCTGATTCTGCATTCACAGACAATAATATTCTCTTGATGTCCCGTTCTCTTGTTTTAGGAAGGCAAACGTCGTCTTTTTAATGTCATCATGTAAATACACGATGACAGACGAGCACACGATGCCAAAAAGACAAACGAAAGTCAAATCGATCCTTCCCTGTAAACAGAAACACTACAAGAATGACAGTGGAAGTAACTTAGTGGTTTTTATACCCCTTCCTTCTCAAAAACACCCAACATCAATTTTGATTTTACTGTCCTAAAAGAAACATTACTTATGTGACTAATGTGTCACTCTAAACAGATGTTAGAGGACCTTACGATCAAGAAGGTTACAAAAGGATCTCTTTAAGCCTTAGATCAGGGTTGTCAAACTCAATCGCACAAGAGGCCAAAATCCAAATCACACCTTAATAAATATTTATTGAACACCCTAAAACAAAATTTTTAAAACTTTAAAACCATAACTTTTTAACATAGTTATGAACTAGATATAAAGCCAAAACAGCTAGCATGTAGCCAAAACTGCTAGCAGCTAAAACAGCTAGCTTGTAGTCAAAACAGCTAGCATGTAGCTAAAACAGCTAGCATGTAGCTGAAAAAAATAGCTAAACTTCAAAATAGCCTAAAACACTGAAAAAGCCTAAATTAGTCGAAACTGCTAGCTTGTAAGTATTATCCTAAAACCAAAACAGCCTGTAAAACGTAAAAAAGGATAAATTAGCCAAAGCAGCTAGCATGTAGTTGAAATATTAGCTAAAGTCCAAAATTGCCTAAAAAATCTTAGTAAATGTCAAAATAATCCAAAAAGCTAGCAGAATTCCCATTTTTAAAACATTAAAACCGTAACTTTTTAACATAAATTTGAACTAGATATTTAGCATTACCTGCGATAATGCTAGTGTGAATGCTGTAAGTTGAATTTGGCTGCTAAAGATGCTAATGCTGATAGCTGAAGATGCTGAAATTAAAAAAAAAGGCTGAAGCTGATAGCCAGCTACAATATTAGCTTTTTGCCAAATTAGCATAAAACATGAAAGAAAAAACTTAGGTTAGCCAAAACAGTTAGCATGTAGCTGAACAAAGATAGCTAAACTTCAAAATAGCCTGAAACGCTGAAAAAGCCTAAAGTAGCCAAAACAGCTAACTTGCAAATATTAGCCTAAAACCAAATTGGCCTCAAAAACTTAAAAAAAATCCTAAATTAGCCAAAACAGCTAGCATGTAGCTGAAATATTAGCTAAACTCCAAAAAAGCCTAAAACATCTTAATAAATGCCAAAATGGTCAAAAAAGCTAGCAGAATGTCCATTACTAAAACTTTAAAACAGTAACTTTTTCATATAAATATTAATAATAAAAAGGCAGGAATATTATTCTTAGAATAAATCAACTTAAACCTTCAATAACTTTCTATTTTTTATTCTCCATAAAAATATATTTTGTCAAAATTATACAAATTAGAAATAAGCACAAGATAACATCGGACCATTAATAACAATAAAATAAAATGATCTAGAGGGCCGGATAGAATTACCCAGAGGGCCAGATCCGGCCCCCGGGCCTTAACTTTGAAATGTGTATTAGACTGAATCTGAATTACATCCCTAACCCTACACTTATTAACACGCACTGTCAAAGTTTTCTTTTAACTTTATCCCTTTTCTTTTGTATTTCTCTTTACATCCGCCTTGTGTGCACGGTAACAAAAAAGTCTAAAAACTCGTTGTCATAGCGTCTATGACAAACTCGCAGTTAAAAATGGGACCAGAAAGACAAATGAGTACAGCCTCCATCTGCTACCGCTCCCTGCTGTTATTTTCATCTTCCCTTCTATCACGTCACCATGAGACTCTTTCTGTTCTCCTCTTTTTAATTATACCTGGACAGGCGCCATATTCTCAACTCAGCCCCCCGAATGCCCGAGTCAACGCACGGCTATATAAAGGCTTGCAATGTGCAAGAAAAGAGGCTCCTGTTTTTAATCCCGTAGCTTTTTCTGCAGATTGTGCTTCAATCTCAGTTGATCTGAAGTTCAGTTTGTTATAGGGCGGAGAAATCTGCTTTGTTGTCACTTAATCAGAAGTTCTGTACAAGACAGCATGACTCATGGCAGTGCTTCCCTGGTCCTGCTTCAGTCGTACAATAGGGAATTGCATTAAAATTGACCGATTGGACCTCTGAAATTTTAACTTTTACCAGGAACTTTCACAAAAGTTGTATAGTGGTGATGACATTCTCACAGGATTTGGGTGTACGACCAGAAAACTGTGGATCTTAAATACTGTAAACCTGACCTGGTCTTGTAAGACTAGGATTTGGGTCTACGACCAGAAAACTGTGGATCTATCAAATACTGTAAACCTGACCTGGTCTTGTAAGACTAGGATTTGGGTCTACGACCAGAAAACTGTGGATCTTAAATACTGTAAACCTGACCTGGTCTTGTAAGACTAGGATTTGGGTGTACGACCAGAAAACTGTGGATCTTAAATACTGTAAACCTGACCTGGTCTTGTAAGACTTTTGCATGAAAAATTATTGACTAGACTTTCATAATTCATGAATCAGAGGGTTAAGAGTTGACTTGTACATCCAAATTAAGTACTTAGATCTTTACAGTTGACTCTAGATCATGACCAGTTTCAAAATATGATGTGGGATAGGGCTGGGAATTCAAATTTCCTGAAACAATCCAATTAGATTCATTTTTTTTATTATTCTTTCAATTCTTCAATTCAGTTTTGAGTTTACAGATTTATACACATTTGTTTAGAAATACATTAATAATATACTTTACATTTTGAATACATTTATATGAATCTGATCCAGTTCACATACTGTAAAATGTATTATTGAAATAATGAGATTGTTGATATCATACATGGATTCTCTAAAGGAGAAGTTCTAATGAAAATGTTCACATCGTTAAATTTATAAACATTGTTTGAGGACTTTTCAGTTTGGCCACTAGGTGGCGACCGTACTAAAGCATTACATCTAATTCCAGAGGAAGGAGAAACGTGGCTTTAGAACACAAATGGTTACTTTAAATTTTAAATAGTTTGAAAAATTCATACCTGTAAGTATGTAAAGATGTTATGATTGTATGTTTACGTCGACCAAGTGTTAGCATTAGCCGTCCTATGGGAAATTCCATTAGGCGTTAGCATCAAGCTAGCGGAGTTTCTCTTTATTTGCCAAATTGATTTATATTTTTATGGATCAATTATTGATCTATTGTGCTTAATTTGATTCAAATTGATTAATTTATTTTTATCAACCCAGCCCTAATGGGGAGTTTACTAAAAATAAATAAATAAAATATTAAAAATCATATTATAAAATCCATGAAACCTCTTAACAAATCTAAAACTTAAGTTGGACTTGTGGACAGTGACGTTTTGGCTGTATTCAGACTGGATACATTTGGTTTGCCTAAAGTGAACCAGAGTGTGTTTCTCCCGATAATCCGGAACAACCCATTAGTCTGAATACACCCAAGTGGACTCGGATCCAGGACCAAGAACCAGTCTCCGACCCATCTTTCGAGGTGGCCTCGGTTCGTTTCCAATCAGACAGAACTTCAGTTCAAGTTTCCTCAGTCTGAAAAGGCTCCGTGCTAGGAGTGGAACTACAGGACCAAAACGACCACCGTAGCCGGGCATTATGGGATGTAGACAGAGTAGCGTAGCAACAATGAGGCACAGGAACACATTGAAATGTGGTCGAATGAATACAGGCTCATTAAAACAACTTTTAACGTGATACACATAACTTCTCATACGGTTTTCCCAACAATCTATATGTCGTAAAAACTTACAGAGTACCTTCTTCGTCGTCAGTAACTGTCTTACAGCGTACCAAAGTAGACGTAAGAAGTAACGTTGATGCAGACGTTCAAAATTCAAAATAAGTGAACTATCCTGACAAGGATTGAAAATCTTTAGACTTCCATTATTCTTTCCTCCTTGTTTGCCCCGCCCTCATAATTCCTGGCCAATCACTGAAGTGATCTTTAGTCAGGTGGTTTTGTTTACAAGCTTTGGGTTGAGACAGAAATGTCCAGTTGGTCTGAATATAGACTAAAGTTCAGGACCAACAGACTTCTCCAGTCTGAATACACTGACTCGTGGACAGAGACTTTAAGACTTTGACATTTAAAAATCTCCATTAGAATTACTGTTACATCCTCTACTATGAAAGAATTCATTACTGATGAAAAACTCTTGTTTTGAGTTTTTTTACTTAGAGGAAACTGAGCTTAAAGCGTGATCTGGACTTGTGAGAATTACGATAAGACTTGGACTTGTCAACAGAGACTTAAGAATCATAAGATTATATTTGGAATCCTACATTTCCACATTTGTGTTTTTGATGCAAATCTGTTAATTGCCAAAAAGGATTTATATGTATCGATGATTTTTGTGAGGTCTGATGCATAAGCGAATATAGAATTGCAGTGAGTATAGTTATAGGAAATGGGATCCAATGAGTTAGATGTGGGTATAACTGATTTGTGTGTTAAAAGGATTAAGTTAAGGGTAGCTTTGATCAACTGATAACCAATGTGCCTGTTCTGATTGGTAGATTTTTGACAGATTGAGCTTATCTGGTAAAGTAAAAGACAATAGAAATTACCGGTTCAGTCATTTTATTCAAAATCAACAAAACTATCAGTCCTGATGGATTTTTTTTTGTTGAATTACAGAGTAAACAGTCCCACTCCGATTATCTTTTGATCTACTGTAAAAGCGTTCCCAGTGGTCTTTTAATTATGATTATGCAATATAAGCAACCTCTCAAATTCCTCAGTGTCTGTATCCTTAAAAAAAATGCATAATATATGGGGTTGCCAAGCAACAATGCAGCCAAATCACAATACAGAAATGACTGAAAGAGAATCTTCTTTCACAAACACGTTCACCGACAGATTACACCAGAGACTGCAGTGTTTCCCTAAAGGACGTAGTTGAGCTATTGTACATTAAGTGTTTGTTAAAGGGATGAAACATTCAGCCCAAAAAACAAATCATAGAAAGAAAACATATGAAAAATGTCCGTTATGACTGGATCTCAGAACTTTTATTGCCACTGAGGCGTGGTGGCCATACACTCTGTTCTTTTCAGCTGGCTTTCTTCCATTGCTTTAGTTATGTTTCTGACTACGGTGTGCCCTTTAGATCACTCAATGTGCCAAACGTTAAACGTGGTGGTAAGTGTGTTGGGAATTGCTGCAGCTCTGACATTCTTACACATGGAGCTGAGTTTTGTTCAGATTGAATCCTGAACTGAACCATCGTGCAGGCAGACTACACAAAGTACACTGGTGCTACTACAGCCTGAACTCCGTATGTCTGCGATAAAGCAAATTTCTGAAATAATCTAGCTATAAGCTCATAAATGTAGTTACGATGACCTAATAAGGTTAAAAAAAACATATCTACAAAAAAGACTATCACCCAATAATAGAAAGTTTTAGTAAAAACTCAACCTGTTGTGTTAGGAGGAGGAAGGGTTGCATCCAAAAAGCACCATACCTGCTGTGAAGCATGGGGGTGGGAATATCATGGTTTGTGGCTTTTTTTCTGCTAATGGAGAAATGAGGCAAAATGAAAAATAAAATCCCATTTGTTGTCACACACTTAGGTGTGTGAAATTTGCTCTCCGCATTTGACCCATCCCCTGGGGGAGCAGTGAGCTGCAGACACAGCCGCTCGGGAACCATACCCAGTCCAACCCCTTAATGCTGAGTGTCAAGCAGGGAGACCCTGGGTCCCATTCTAAGAGTCTTTGGTATGACTCTGTTGGGATTTGAACCCACAACCTTCCAATCTCAGGTCGGACACTCTCCCACAAGGCCACTGAGCTGGTTAAACTACCACCAACAATGTGTAGAATCCTTGAACATTTACAGGAAACGTTTGACTTCTGTCATTGTCGACTGAGACTATGGTCACATACATGAAAATACCATTGGCGGCGACCTAAATTGAAGTTTTTCAGCAAATTTGACAGGTGGCAGTATTAGATCCCCTATGGGTATACCTGGCTCGGGTCTAGGTGTTGGGGCATACAAAAGGGGACAACAACAAAAACTGGACACCAGCAAGAATAAAAGGAAATCCCGTGTCCTGAAATGAGAGACCAAAAAGGAAAAAATGAGTGTGATGGTTTAAACAAAAAGACAATCCAAAAGGGAATTGGAACCTTGACCAGAAACAAAGTAAGACCCAACCATGTCGACCGTCGGAGTCAGCAGCTCCCTGCTAATGGCTGCCTAACCAAAGCTACCTAAAGAAAACAAATAAACAAAGCCTGTAAATCAAGACTACCAAGGTCCAACCCCAAACTAAAATAACAAAACCCAGCAGTTTAAGACTGCTGAGGAAGAAAAGAACAAAACACCCCAGCACAACTCAAAGTAAAACCCAAGCGCTATCCTGCTGCTTTGCTCTGCCTGCCTTGGTGTCTCCTCCTCCCAATTAAGGCACATTGGCCACACCTGCCAGGTGAGCCGAAGGCCTGGATGGAAAAAGTTGCAGCAGTAGCAGGACGTAACGGCAGCATTTGTCATTTTTACACGCCACACGGTAGCCACTAAGGTTTTTAGAAAAAGTTACAATTTTATGGCAACTGGGAGACTTATCTCTAAGAGCTGACATTCGTTAGTGGCCGTAGTACGCTGGGAGGTTGTGCAGAGGCAGTCAAGTGACAGTCGGGAACAACTCTCAAAAGACGATTTCTCCGGATGGCAGCCGTCCGTATCTAGAGTTACCGACCGGCAGCCACCCAGTATCCTTGGAAGTTTATACTGTAAATAGCGGGCCATTCCGCCTGCCTGACGGCCACATTCATGACCTCTCCGCCAACGATTTTCAAAAAAAATCATCTCGAAAATACTGCCGATGCCTCCCCATCACACGCCTACCGAAGGTCGACCGGTAAATGGATTGCCTAAACTCTCAATTTACCGGTCGATCTTCGTTCCAGTACTTATCTATGGTCACGAGTTCTGGATCGTGACCGAAAGAACGAGATCCCGACTACAAGCGGCCGAAATGAGTTTCCTTCGGAGGGTGCCGGGGCGCTCTCGTAGAAATAGGGTGAAAAACTCGATCACGGAGAGATTTTGGAGTAGAGCCGCTTCTCCTTCAAATCAAGCAGAGCTAGTTGAGGTGGCTCAGCATCTAGGGAGGTGATCCGGGCATGTCCCACTGGGCGGAGCCCCCAGGGAAGACCCAGGACACGCTGGAGAGACTATATCTCTCGGATGGCTTGGGAACGCCTCGGGGTCCTCCCAGAGGAGCTGGAGGAAGTGACCCGGGAGAGGGAAGTCTGTTCATCTTTGCTTAGATTGCTGCCCCCACGACCCGGTCTCGAATGACCAGAATGAGATTTTTTTTTCAATATGTCTCTCACTATACTGATGAAAATTACATACTCTCATCTTTTTTAGTGGGAGAACTCTAAGATCTTAGCATTAAATGGTACAAAAAGAACTAAAACAAAAACTAGACTAATTGTTATCATGCTCTTTAAACCCTTAGATGGTGGTATAAGATGCACATTTTTTAAAAATATATCTACCAGAGGACTAAAATGTAAAGTGGTTTTGAGTGGAAAGCAAACATGCTTCACTCCTCTCCCATGTTGCTGGCTGCAGAGCTGCTGGATCATCAGATCCGCCGCCCGCCGTTCCTCCACAGAAATGTCAGATCAGACGTGCTAAATGGAGCACATCAGTTACTGCCCTTCATTGTTTTCAAGGCCTGATGCTCCCCCCCCCTCGCTCTCCTCTCATTTAACCCAGTGGAAGGAGGAGAGTGAAGGATGTGAGGGATGAAATACCAAACCTGGCAACTTGGACACCTGAAACCCATAAAGCGTGAACACAGTTTGATCTGACGCGCCTTCGACAAACATCGCTGGATTGATTTGACGTTGAGCCAAGGAGAGTGACAGAAAAAATGAAACACAAGAAACTGAAAAGGGTAGATATTATGGGATATTTGATGGTTTATTTAATGTGAAGAGAACATCAGTAATCTCCATGTTTGGATTTAGGATTATTATTAAAAGATCATTAAAGGATTTCCCCAGTATAGGGGGCTGTGTCTGTTTGACAGCTTCTACCGGTGTTTCTGTGTCTCTGTGGCTGAGCTTGAAGCCTGACTGTCTCGTTGTTTAATGTCTCGATGAGGCCAGAGCCGACTAGGGTTGGGCACCGGTTGGGTTTTATTCGGTTCCGGTTAAGGTGCACTCTACATTGGTGCACATTCCAGTTGCCACCCCCAATGAAAAGTCAATGCAAACGCAGGTATAAAAACTGGAATTTGCTTTTGTTTTCCGAAAAATTTTAATTCTCTAAAATTGTATGTTGGTTTTTTTTTTATTACTTGTTTTGCTTTTTTAATTGTCGTGATCTTCAATATGACTTGCCGTTGAGAGATTTTTTTTCTTTTTTTTTATGTTATTTGGCCTTCAAGGCCACCGTAGGAAATGTGCTGAGCATTTTGAGCAGAACCGAAAGCATTTTATTTTCTAATAAGCACTCGTACATGTCGGCTGTTGCGCTGAGGTCCACTACAGTGTGAGAATGTGATGCATGACGCTGCTGAAAATGAAAACTGCACGCTCAGCACATCCCCCCCCCCCCTCTCAGTAAACAGTGGCAGGAGGAGGGTGGGGGTCGCCATAAAACAACAACTTCTCACGCACTGGGTTTGCCTCTTGCTAAACTGCAGGGTCTTTGCTCGTATCCGTGGCTTAAAGCGGCTCCACTGATCCAGTTATGTCACCGCACATTGCTATCCAAGCCCTCCGAAAGCTGCAGTATCGCTGCTCCGTATGGATCTGAAGGCCTGCTTCTCGTCCCGTCTGCTGAAGCTGACGTCCAATCCGGGGTGGCCTAAAATCTTAGATTGTCCTTTAATTTTTTTTGACCTATTCTGCCTCTGGGGTTGGAGATTTATGACTTTTATGAGAATAAAATTATAAAATTGTGAGGAAAAAGTTGTAATTTAATGAGAAAAAAACATACATTTATAAGGAAAAAAAGGAAAAAAAATTATGAGAATATTGTTGTGAAATTATGAGGAAAAAAGGCAGAAATTTTATGACTTTATTGTCTCTTTCCCTCATAATATTACAAACTTATTCCAGAGATTGTTCTTGGAAAACTTTAATTTTTTTTCTCATAAATTTCTGACTTTATTATTGTAAAATTATGACATTTACCACTTTATTCCACTAAAACTACTATTTTTTTGTCATAAATTTAAAAAACTATTAATGTAAAATTACATTTTTTTCTCATAAATGCATTACTTTATCATTGTTAAATAATAAGAGAAACTCATAAAGTTATGACTTATAACTTTTCAACTTTTTTGTTATAAATCTACAACTTTAACATTTTAAAATTCTGAGTTTTTGCCTCATAAATGTACTACTTTAGTCCAGTAAAATTACAACTTTTCTCCTCATACATTTACAAGGTTATTTTTGTAAAATTAAAACCTTTTCTCATTAATTTATGACCTTATTATTATAAAATTATGTTTTTTTCTTATAAATTGATACATTTATCATTGGAAATCTGATATTGTCCGCCTTTGAATTTTTTGACTTATTCTGCCTCTGAGATGGGAGATTTATGACATTTATGAGAATAAAATTGTTAATATGTGAAAAAAACGTATACATTCATCAGGAAAAAGGCAAAAACTTACAAGAATTTTGTTGTTAAGTTATGAGGAAAAAAGTCAGAATTTTTTATAACTTTATTTTTTTACCCTAATAATTTTATAAGATTATTTTTGAGATTATTCTCGGATTTTTTTTTTTCTAATAAATTTCTGACTTTAGTATTTAAAAATGAAGACATTTTTCTCATAAAACTACAACTTTTTCATCAAACATTTACCTTTTTATTCCAGTAAAACTACTACTTTCTGTTCATAAATTTTAGATGAGATAGATTTAGATTTAGATTTTTTTTTTTATAAACGTACGACTTTATCATTGGAAATCTCAGATTGTTCGCCTTTGAATTGTTTGACCTATTCTGCCACTGGGGTTGGAGATTTATGACATTTGTGAGAATAAAATTGTAAAATTGTGAGGAAAAAGTTGTTTCATGAGGAAAAAACTTGTACATTTATGAGGAAAAAACAATAAAACACAAGAATACTGTTGTAAAATTATGACCAACCAATTTTTATGACTTTTTAATTGTTTTTCCTTATAATTTTACAAGATTATTCTCAAAATTGTTCTCATATTTTTTTAATAGATTTCTGACTTTATTATTGTAAAATTATTACTTTTTTCTCATTGATTTACAACTTTTTTCTCATAAAATTACAACTTTTTCATCAAACATTTACAACATTATTCCTATAAAACTACTACTTATAAATGTACAAAATTATTATTGTAAAATATCACATTTTCCTCATGAATCCTTGATAAATTATAAGAGAAACTCATAAAGCTATGATTTATAACATTTCAACTTTTTCGTCATAAATTTACGACTTTAATATTTTAAAATTGTTAGTTTTTCCCTCATAAATTTACTATTTTTGTCCAGTAAAACTACAACTTTTTCTCCTTATAAATTTTCAAGGTTATTTTTGTAAAATTACAACATTTTCTCATTAATTTATGACTTTAGTATCATAAAATTAGGAGTTTTTTTCTTATAAATTTACGACTTTAACATTGGAAATCTCAGCTTGTCCGCCTTTGAATTTTTTTTACCTATTCTGCCTCTGGGGCGCCCCACTCACCACCCAGGGGTCAATATTTTGATTGATTTATTGGTGGAAAGAGCGAAGAGATCAGAAAACAAGATGAATAGTGATGAAGTCCAGCAGTGATTTCATTGCGGTTGGAAGCGGCGCCTTTTAAGGCGTATTTTTACTCATCGGATGCTGAAAGCGCGGAGCTGCTGTCCGCACAAAGCATTCCAGAGAGCGAGCGGTGGCAGAGCTGAGAGCCGCAGAAACATTTCACGGATATCACAGATGCAGGGTGGATAAACCCAAGCTGCTGGGCCGTGATTAGACACAGAGAGGAGGCGGAGGCGGACCACTTGGAGTTCTGCGGTCAGTGTCACTTGATAAAACACAGAAAAAAACACTGTGACAGCTCACAATAAGCCAAGGCGAATCATCCTTTAGCCCCCAGCTGGTGTGAGGCGTAGCCTGGCACAGCCTCGCTTCAGCCTGGCAGCCTGGTTTCAAACACGTTGGCTTTCTCGAGGCGTGGCGTAACGCGGAGAGGCCCAAACAAGGAGGGCTGTGTGTTCGTGTCTTGGCTCGGCGGCTCTGAAGCGGTGAAGAACAGCATGAACAGTCAGCGCTCACACTGTGACAGCAAGCATCATGCTGCATGTTCATACGCCATGTTGGTGGAGCTCCGCTCCCAGACCTGTCAGAGTTACTTTACACTTTGTTCGCCTCCATTTTGTTATCAATAAAACGGCCAGCTATGAGATGGCAAATGGGTTTTCTTAACACAAAACTCCAACAATTTTAAGTATTTGGTCTCATTTAAA
>NC_050513.1:14513936-14534584 GCF_002922805.2 Oryzias melastigma | reverse complement strand
TGAGATTCAAGTCATAATTTCTTTTTTAAAAATTGTACATTTATCAGAAAAAGCATAAATTTACGAGAATAATAAAAAATAAAACTGAATGTGTAACTCCACAAGAAAAAAGTTTTAAAATTATGAGGAAAAAAAGTCTGAATTTTACAACTTTCTCCCCTTAATTGTACAGGATTGATCTCGTAAAATTATGACTTTTTCTCATAAATCTACAACTTTATTATCACAAAATTACAACGTTTTCTACTTATACATGTGTGACTTTATTCTTGGAAATTTACAACTTTATGATTTATTTCACAACTCTTTTCTTGTAAAAATACATAATTGTTTTCCTAAATTTTTGACTTTATTCCCGTAAAATTATTACTCATGAATGTACAAGATTATTATTGTAAAATTAAATCTTTTTTCTCATGAATTTATGACTTTATTCTTGTAAAATTATGACTTTTTCCTCATGATTTTCCAACTTTTTTCCAATAAAATTATGACTTTTTCTCATATCTTTACAAGATTAGTCTTGTAAAATTAAATATTTTTTCCCATAAATTTACGACTTCATTCCAGTAAAATTACAATGTATAAACTCATAAATTCATGACTTTATTCTTCTAAAATAACACATTTTTTATCATAAATATACAAGAACTGTCTTATAAAATTACAGTTTATGTCTCATACTTTTTTTACTTTATTTCAGTCAAATTACTACTTTTTTTCATAAATGTATTACTTTATTCTTGTAAAATTACAACTTTATTCTTATAATTTCACAACCTTATGCTCGTAAATGTATTATTATTTTAAGGTGGTCCTAATACTTAAAAGAAACGATTAAAACCTTTTTTTGTAGCCTACCTTTGCATTTCATAGTTTTGTAATTTAGCCCAAAAAACAGTCTGGTCTCGTCAAAGTTAGTAACTCTTTAAGGATTTGGGATTTTTCAAACTCACCACTGTACCATTTGCTGTTCTTAACTTTAAATTTCATCATTCACTTGGTGTAAAATTCACTTCATGTTGTTGAAAGAAAAAATGCTGCTGAAATCAGTTGAATGATTTTAGTCTTTCTTGTGTTATTGCTGATGTTTTTGTCTGTTTCCTTTCTGACTTTCAATAAACAGAAGAATAGAATAACAAAGGTAAAGATAGATGGACTGACAATTGAGTATTAAAAACTATCTTCGGTGGAGACTTAAATAGAAGCATGGAGGTATTAGGCGGAACATTAGTGCTCAAAGGATCATTTAAGAAAGGATGGAATAATAAATGTATGAGTGGATTAACAGAAGGCTTAAAAGGTGGATGAACAATAACAGACACTTTTTTTGATTGAAAAAGGACGGATCCTGTTCCACTCTTTTAAGAAAATGGCTCTCTTTAAATCTTTTTGCCATTATTCCCTCCGTTAGAACTGTGTGCTTAATGGAAATCCATCCATCCGATGTGAAAACATGCAAACTTCACACAGTAAAGTCTCCCCTAAACAGAGTTTTATTGTGAAATTCTCCCTTTATTAGGCAGAGAGAAATCAGGAGGATCACTATAGCCGTTCTTTATGGTCTCCTTGCAGGAGCTCCAGTTTGAGCGCTTGACTCGAGAGCTGGAAGAGGAGCGACAGATGGTGGCAAGTCAGCTGGAGAAGTGCATGCTGGAAGCCGAGTCACCGGCGGGGGACAGTAGCAGGTAGATACGTCATGGTGCGGTTCAAAATACTTCAGAAATGCATAACCAGATAGTAAAGAAATTAACTGAGAAGATGAAAGCTAAGAACACACTGGGGAAAAATTGGAAAGAAATATTTTTTTCTTGAAGAAAGTTCTTATCTATTTTGTAAGAAACTATTATCTTTTATTACTATTTATTGTAAAAATACATTTCTCCATTTAAAAAAACAAGCTTTATTGTCAAAAGTTTTATTTCTCACATCTAAAACACAATCTTCCTTTTTCTGATCTGTTTGCTTTCTCAACCTTTCTCTGCCGCTCAAGCTCATCAGAGAAGTCGTTTGCATGGAGAACTGCAGGTAAGATTTCTAACCTCTATACTAGTGGATGTTAGAAAATGTTTGCATAAAACATGTGAACCCAATGGGCTTTTTTTTTATGTCTATCGATGCAAACATGCATCAAATCACTTCTTTTCCAAACTTACATTACTGTATTTCCCCACTAGAAGGCGCACTGGATTTACAGTGTCCACCTTCAATGAATTGTCTTTTTTCAAATTTATTAAATTCAGAAGTCAGAGATAAATCCATCAGTCTGTCAAATTTCCTTAACTGGATCATTCACAGAAACACTAAAACTAGTTTATAGCATGCTACACGTTAGCCACGTTAGCTGTGTTAGCATAGTTACAATACTTGTAACTCCCAACCATTCTTTGCAACAAAGACAGTCTGATACGGCAAAACAAATGTTACCGTGACGACGGTAACTTCCAACCTTGTTAGTACAGAAAAGAACCAACGCGTTTGCCGTGATAGCGTATCTGTGTAATTGTGTTAGCGTATTCACATTAAAGCCAAACCTTGTTAGCAACATATAAAACACAAACTGGTAAAATAAAACAAATGTTACTGTAACTTCAATAACACCCAGCGTTCTGGTAACACAAAAGAAATGCAGTCCAACATACGGCTACACGTTAGCCATATTGGAGGCGTTAGCTGTGTTAGCATAGTTACAACACCTTTAACTCCCAGCTTTATTTGCAACAAAAACAATCTGATACGTTAAAGCAAATGTTACCGTGACTACGGTAACTCCCAACCTTGTTAGTGAAGAAAAAAAAAACATGTTCGGCGCGAAAGCGTGTAACACTCTACAGTACAGCAAAGTATTACAAACAAAAAAACAAAGAAACAGGGGCATAAATATACGTCTTACGGACAAAAAAAAAAAGAGTTATAGTTTGCTTTCCTTCTCTTTATGCACACCCACCAACGTTCAAGAAAAATGACTCAAGAATATGCATTTTTTCTTTTATATATTTTTCTTCAGTTTACAGATAAACTCCACAAGTCCTTTCCCAGTCCTTCACCGAGATGCACCCACCCAAGTCTTTTTATATATAGTTCCTATTTACACAATCGCCGCGTCCCTTTGGCGTCCTCCTCCTTTAAGGCGAAAGCAGTCTAAAGTAGATTTGCGGGTCATCAACGTTCCGTCCGCAGGTTGCACAAATGTGGCTTACCGGATCTGTCCAGTGACGAAGCATGTGAAGGTCTCACCCAATAGTCGATAGATTTCCTCCATCTTCCACCAACACGGTTGGTACTCTTCTCCTCTGTCTCGGTAGTCCTTAATAGTGTAGCTGTCAACGTTGTATGTGGGGCTCACTCAGGAATCCTCACTCAGGTCAGGCCTCTCACCCCTCGCGTTCCGAGAGACACTCCTCTCATATGTAATGTTTGTAATCAGTCTGGCACCTGGGTGACAGGAAGTCCCCAGGTAGCCATGTTTGTAGTCCCGTGTGACAGGAAGTCCCCAGGTAGCCATGTTTGTAGTCCAAGGCTCCTTTTATGATGTAGATAAAAAGTCCAACACCATTGTTTCAAACATAAACTCAGAGAAAAACAAAACATACAGGACCATTTCAACCAGGGTTATCAAATGGAAAGTCATTACTGAATTCTCTTTTTATTCCATCAGTAAAAAGACATTCCTACCGATATTCGAACGTAAACATATGTGGCAATGCTACAAGCGTATTCGTGTAATTGCGTTAGCGTATTCAAGTTAAAACCAAACCATATTTGCAACATTTAAAAAAACAAAACTGATACTGCTTAAATTAACGTTACTGTAATTTCACAAACTCCCAACGTTGTTGATTACAGAACAAAAATGAAGTCCGACACTGCTACATGTTAGCCACATTGGAGGCGTTAGCTGTGTTAGCGTATAACAATACCTGTAAATCCCTGCCTTGTTTGCAACAAAAGCAGACTGATAAACTCAAACAAATGTTACTGTGACTAAGCTAACTCTCAAACTTGTTAGTAAAAAAAGAAAAAAAAGACACTCCGACATCGCTACATGCTAGCCACGTTAGCGTTTTCATATTAACACCAAACTTTGTTAGCAACACATAAAAAACAAACGGATACACTAAAATAAACGTTACTGTAACTTCAATAATGCCCAGTGTTGTTGGTAACACATAATAAATGCAGTCCGACACTGCTATACGTTAGCCATCTTGGAGGCGTTAGCTTTGTTAGCATAACTCCCAACATTGTTTGCGCCTAATAGTTTGAAAATTACGGTAATTTAGCAATAAAATAAGTTTTCTTTTTCATAGCTGGAAATAGATTCAGGCGTTAAAATTTGCTGGTTTTGAATTGGAGTTGTTTACGATTCTGTCACTGTCAGGCCTTTACAGTAACTCTAGACCTTGTTTGTAGCATGCTACATGTTAGCCACTTTAGAGGCATTAGCGTGCTTACGATACCTGTAACTGGTAGAAAGTAGACCACAAAAACAAAAGTTATTGTGTTTATACTATCTACCAAACTCCTTAGTAACACCTAAAACGCAACAAACTCAGCAAGACATCGCTACGTTAGCCACGTTTGCATATTCATAATAACAACCAACCTTGTTTGCAACACTTCAAAAAAACACTGATATCACCAAAAACAAACATTACTGTGACTCCACTGTGAAATATCTAATGTTGCTTCTACTGTGCTCCAGTTCTGAATTGGAGCCATCTACTATTCAGTCACTGGTGCTTCTCAGATTTCAGGCCCATTTTTCCTTAGTGAACTAACGTGTCACCGTTTCACTTCTCCTGGGTGTAAAACACAAAACTACTATGTTGTTTTTATTTTTTTGTCTGTTGCTTAATAGGAGAACTCCAGGGTGGAGCCATGGAGATCCCCGGATGTCCGGTCCGACACCTGGAGACAGAGGAAGGGATGTACCTCCCTGAACCGGACCGCGGCTCCCTACATGACAGTGAGGGTCTGTTACATGTGCACATGGTTGGAACTCAGACTAAAACTACTCAATTTACATGTTTTTTATCAAATTTGATCACGAGCAAATCTTTGGTTTCAATCTATAACAACAGACTGGATTTTCTTCAAAAGTTTGAACTTTGAAAGTGTTTAATGAGAGACAAAAATGCTAAGATGGGGCGACTTCAGTTTAACGTTTGACATTTTGGATCCATCAAGCCTTCAGGGAAGATGTGTTAAGCCATAAAAGATAAATTCAATCGTGGAATATGCTGCAAATTCGTATTTCTCCAAAAGTCTATTAGATTCTATCAGATTCAAGAAAGCTACTGTATGTAAAACTCCTCCATCCGTGTTTCTCTGCGTATTAAAATGAATTTTCTCAACTTCATCAAAGCACAAGCATTTGAATAATACAACAAATTTGCCTTTGGCTTATTTATCTTCTATACAGCTGAAGTGGTCTGAGTATAAAAATACCCACCACTTGCTTCCTCCTCTTCATCCTGCAGGAGAAAGTAGGCCAGCAGATTGCACCAGGAGCTATAGAAAAGCTTAACACGCATAACCATGTGTACATATTTATATGCATAATGCTGTTTACCCAAATGAAAGCCAACTGAGATAATGTGCAAACGATTAGAGTGCTGTGAGCGCTGATTCATTTATTTCTATAAATATTTGTACACACCTTTGTTTTCCTTTCAGGCTCCGGAGGTCACTCGGCCCACATGACCTCGTACTCGGATAGCGGCTACCAGGACAGCAGCATCAGCTATTTTAGCAACCAGAATGTGGTGCGTTCGGAACCTCGGGCCTCGGTGTCGAGAAGCCCCAGAGCAGAGGGTCAAGCTTCTGGACAGGTAGTCGGCTCAACTTTGACTTTCAGTGGAATACTTTTTTGACCCTTTAACTGCCTCTGAGCATTGGGTGTGTTAGGAAGTGTTGTTCATGTGATAATTGAACAATGCTCCTGTGTACTTCAATACAAGTTTGCAAATGGTAGCAGTAGCTGTTAGGACTATTGAGACTAATGCTTTGCTAACAACTAGAGTGTGGCATGAAGGTAGCATACAACAGCAAAAGCGTGCCAAACGTAGGGTGTATTCAGACTAGAAAAGTACATTGATCTAGACCGAGTCTTGGACCTTGTGTTTGGTCTATATTCAGACTGCCGTCAACCGGACTATAAAGCCACAGGACTAAAGATCTCTGCAGTCATTGGCGAGGAATTACGTGAGCACAGAATTAATTCTAGGAGAAAGAATAAGAGAAGTCCAACACTTTGCAATCCTTATCAGGATAGTTCACCAATGCATCACCATCTGTATGAACGTCAGGTACAAGACTTTACTTTTTGTAACAGTGGAGAAACGCTCCAAGACTGTTGCTAAGGAGACGTCGGATAAGAGAGTTTAGATAGATTCTCTGGAAAATAGTGTGAGAAGCAATGTGTATCTCTGTTTACATCCCATAATGCCCGGCTATGGTGGCTTATTGGTCCACTTGTTCCACTCTGAGCACGGAGTCAAGTCAGACTGAGGAAACTCTTAGCTCAGTTTGATTAGAAACGAACCAAAACCATTTCGAAAGGACCTTGATCAGTGGACCCTGATCCAGGACCTTGTTCCTGGTCCTGGTTCAGGGTCCACTTGGGTGTATTCAGATGTAAAATTTGTTCCAGATCATTGGGGGAATTTAACTCTGGTTGACTTTAAGCAAGCCAAGCTTGTCCAATTTGAATCCACCCTTACATTTGTTCAGAATAGCTCACTGTACACTTTTCCATATTCAGTGACTTCCCTTGAGATGGTCATACCAGCCTGCACTCCCTTTCAATTGCTGACCTATCTTTTCTAAAATACTCTATGGGGGGATAACTTAATAATCTGCAACACCTGTGTGGGTCAACCCCCATACAAACACATGCAACTATTCTTTAATTTAGATAAATTTATCAAAGTTGTGTATTTGTTTGATTAAAATACTTACATTTCAGTAAACTGGGGGGAGATAACTTCCTTGTAAATCCTTGATAGAAATATGTTAAAAAGGTTTGCATTTTTTATTCAAATTCAGATTAATTTGATTTATATAGCACCTTTCATTAAAAAAAAAGCTCAAGGGCTTTTACATAAAAACAAATAAAAAATACTAAAAGACGACACTCGAAGAGTGTGAAGACACTTTTAAAGTGAGAAGACAATCATAAGACTGAGAATAGTCTTGTAAGGCGACACTCGTAAGATGGAGAAGATACTCATAAGAGTGAGAAGACACTCGTAGGGCGAGAAGGCACTTGTGAGAGTTAGAAGACAATCATAAGAGTCAGAATAAAATCGTAAGAAAGAGAAAAGGCACTTGTAAGAGTGAGAAGACACTCGTGAGAGTGGGTAGACACTCATAAGAGTGAGAAGACACTCATAAGAGTGAGAAGACAATCGTAAGAGTTAGAATAAACTCATAAAAGTGAGAAGATACTCATATGAGTGAGAAGACATTCATAGAAGTGAGAAGATGATAATTAACCGTTAGATTGTGTTCAGGTCAAAATTTACCAGGTTTCTAGTGTGAAAATGAGTCAGTTTTGACCCGAACACAATATAAGGGTGAAACGTTCTTTGCTTGATTGTGACACAATAGTGAGACAATCAAAACGTTTTCCAGATTTGATTCAAACCCAGCAGCCAAACCAATAAGTCCTGCTGCTCTGTGTTTAAATTGACTGGCGGCCTCTAATTGGTTCCGGCCGATTAAACTTCTTTACAAGCATACTTTATTGGTATCTTTGCAAACATTATGACCTCTGCGAGTAATTTAAGACATTTTATGGCATAGCAGTAAAAGTTATGGCTGATTAAAGGTCTTATCGGAATCTTTTATCTTTTCAGGCATCCAGCCGGGTGTTGCGGAGGATGGCCTCTCTCCCTTCCAGGAGCCAGTCTCCCGGCTGCGGCACAGTTTCCCCCTCTCGCATCTCCATGCGAACATCCCAAGGGAGTACATACGACTCTCCCATCCTCTCTGAGCCCAAATCGCTGGCTGCCATCTTCCCCGGCACCACCATGCCACCATCATGCCTGTCGCCGACCTCGCCAAGCGACGCCATCCAGGTCTTGGGGAGCGGGGTGGGTGGCGGACGACTGGGCTCCACGCTGTCCTTGATCGAGGGAAGGGTTTCCGCAGGGTCGCCACTGCGTTCAGGAATGACCGCTGTTCCCCAACACTACGGCTCCACTTTACCAAGACAGAGTCAGTCGCTGGCTTATGGCACCGATCCATACGGCTTGTACCAGAGAAGTGCACTGCCACGCCCCGACAGCCTCATAGGTCAGTATAAAGTCCAGTTTGAAGCTTCATCTCAGCTTGGTCACGAAAATATTTTTTGGCTTGTCTTTGCATACATATACTAAATTGGCGGCCATTTTTAAAGATGGCGGCCATACTCTCGGTTGTTACAAAAATTTGTGAAGTAGTCCTAATAGCAGAGCCGGTTGGGTTGATATTTCAAACAAATTATTGATTTTGTAATATCAGCACCAAATGTGGCATAGATTTACCCAAGGATCCATTCTTTCACAAAAGCATATTAGCCACGAGAAAAATCCAAAATGGCGGCCATTTTTAGAGATGGCAGCCAACAACTTGATTGTTACAAAAATTCGTTAAGTAGTCATAGTAGTGGAGCCAGTTAGGTTGATATTCCAGACAAATGATTTATTTTGTGGTACAAATGCCAAATCTAGCATTGTCATAACTCAGGATCCCTTCTTTCAGAAAAGCACATAAACCAAGAGAAAATTTCAAAATGGCAGCCATTTGAAAAGATGGCAGCCCAATACTCAATTGTTACAAAATATCCAATGTCTGTTTGTCCCAGTTTCAACAATATATCAAAGTGCTGTCTCTAAACTTGAGGAGTACCTACTGAATACTATCATGTTTATGTTATGTATATTTGAAAATCTTAGATTTGGGAACCTAAAGTACATCCATGCAAATCTGATGCTCCTACCACAGAATGCACGATTAATTGAATAACTGACTCTAGGGTGGCACTCTGGCAATCCAATTTTCGTTGTCGTTGACCCATCACTATGGACCTGTCTGTCATAGGCGCATTAGCCCAGGACTGCTTAGCTCTTTGAAATCCCTCGCCATGATAATGTTAAGTAGGCGGCTTTCAGGGAGGTGTATAGTATTTTTTGGGTTTTTTTTGGTTCTGGGTACAAGAGTGAAATGAGCTTCCCCTGGAGAGTGGCTGGTTCCCTTAGAGATAGCATGAGAAGCAAGTTGAGATGGATCAGGCATTTGGTCTGGATGCCTCCTGGACCCCTTCCTGGGGGGTTGTTTTGGGTACATCCCACTGGGGCGAGGCACCAGGGAAGACCCAGGCTAGAGAGACTACGTCTCTTAGCTGTACGGGGAACGCCTCGGGGTCCCTCCAGAGTAGCTGGGGTAAGTGATCAGGACAAGGAAGTCTATTCATCGTTGCTTAGACTGCTGCCCCACGACCCGGTTCTGGATTCACCAAACAAGAAGGATGCATGGCTTTTTTTTATTTGTCTTCCTTTTTTTAGAGGTTCTATTTTAAAGAGAATGAAAAGATAACAATGTGAGTCTTCAATAGTTCTTCCAGGTTTATTACGTTTACGTTACGAAATTAAAAATTAGTTTTGATTTGTTTTAGAGCATGGAGAAAAACAGCAATAGATCCCTTTTAGTCACATTTACGTTTTCGAAAACAGTATAGTTAAAGGGTAACCAAACCCTAAATTAACTTTTTTTGCCTTTTAATCTCTATAAATGGGGCTTCAAAGTGCTGTCTGTTGGTCATTGCCAAATTTTTTGAAAAAATAAAATAAAAGAGTTTAATTCTTCAAAATATAATCAAAATCCGCATGTGTGCTGCCCCCTACAGGCTGAAATGAGTGGAATTTTGTGACCATGTAAGTTTCAGAAGTCTGACATCATGATCTGAAGCTCCAGTAATGATAACAGGTCAGCCCCCAAGCCCCACCCCTCTGACTGGATTTTCAAATTTCAGCAGTGGGTGGAGTCAGCCTCCAACTTCCTGGTTTGGTTACCCTTTAATGTATGCCTTATTTTGTGTTTGGGTCAACATTCAAGAGTAAAAATGGGTCAGTATTGACCTGAACACCTTATAAGAGTTAAGTTTATGATTAAATATGGTAAAAAAAATCTCTATATATTAAAATATGTATTTTGATATCAAACGAACAAAAAAAATCTTTGGTCATCGATCATCTGAGCGTGCTCTGTGAAAACGTCTGCTCATTCGGCTTGTTTGAAAGGCGCAGTAAAGAAACACGGTTTTATGCCGCTCTAATTGGATTCAATGTTTTACAAACATCTCCAGAGTGCGCAGACATCTGCTTGGGTTATTTTGGAGTTTCTGCTTTGCATTACTGGAACAGCTGTTTTTGTTTATTCACTGGAGCTCCTCTACAGTTACACATCTGAATAACCCGACAAACGGAGACACGATCCAACAAAATTCCTAAGAAACACAATAAAACTAAAACTTTCAAGATTAAAAATGAATTCCAAACCAAAAATCACAAAGAAAGCACTGTAGTAAAAAGCCTTTTAATTGTTTATTACGTGGTACGTATCAAATTGTGACACTTTTTCCTTGACAAATCTGCAGCACACCAGCATCCAAATATGTAAAACAGGAGAAACTCTGTAGTCTGTACAGAGATACAGCCCCTCCACAATCTCACATCATTTTTTGTAATAATTCAGGCCGAAAAGCTGGAAGTTGCAGCTGTTTTTCCTAAATGTAAAAAAAGTTGTGATAGTTTTTGTTAAAAATTTTCAACGAAGTTAGCTGACAATTTGTGTTTGTTTTTCCCTTTATTAATTTAAAAGTGGCTTAATTAAAATGCAATTGTATGTGATCTTACAAAAGATCAATAATATACAGTATTCTTTTGAAAAAGTAGTTTTCTTTTTGTTTTGTTTTTTTTATTCTGGCACAAGGAGCCAAAATCCAAAACACACCTTTGGTTGCAGGCCGAACAAGATAAACATTTATTGAACACTGTAAAACTACATGTTTAAAACTTTAAAAACGTAACTTTTAACATAATTATGAACTAGATATATAGCATTACCTGTGATAATGCTAGTGTGAATGCTGCAAGCTGAATGTGGCTGCGGAAGATACTGAAATTAATAGCTAAAAACAAGGAAGCTAAAATATTAGCTAAATGCAAAATTAGCCTAAAAAGCTAAAGAAAAAAACGTAGGTTAGTCAAAACAGCTAGCATGTACCTAAAAAATGGCTGAACTTGTAAATATCCTAAAAAAGTGAAAAAAGCCTAAAAAGCCAAAACAGCTAGTGTTTAAATATTAGCCTAACTTCGAAACGGTCTAAAAAAACTTAAGAAGAAAAGCCTAAATTAGCCAAAATAGCTAGCATGTAGCTGCAATATTAGCTAAACTCCAAAATAGCCTAAAATAGTCAAAAAAGCTAGCAGAATGCCAATTTTTATAACTTTAAAACCATATTTTTTAACACGATTATGAATAATAAAAAGGCAGGAATATTATTCTAGAATAAATTAACTTAAAAAATCATACAAGTTAGAAATGAGAATAAGATAAAATCGGACCATTAATAACAATGAAATACATTGATCTGGAGGGCCAGATTGAATTACCCAGAGGGCCGGATCTGGCCCTCGGGCCTTGACTTTGACACATGTGATTTATATGATCAAAATATGCTTATTTTTTACACACTAAAATTATCATATTTATATTTATGTTTAATTGTAACAACACAAAAAGTGAAAATTTTAAAGTTTTATTACTTTCTATTTTGTTTTACTACAAAGTGTTACTTTAACAAAACACGTTTTATTTATTTTTGGGTGAATAAATCGTTTTATTTTTAGTAGAATAATGCAGAAGTGCTGTCACTTTAACCAAATGCATTATGGGAGATGTAGTGCAAAAACTGACGATTCTGGACAAACTCACGTCTCTGAACTTCATTTTTTTTTGTTCACTTTTTCACCGCTAAAGTCAAGCTTTAGCTGGTATTTTTGTTGGACTTTATGAGCCAAGTCGCAACAAAAAAGTGAGGATGTTAACAACTTTTGATTGGTCCGGTGGAGACAGTTGGAGGGGCAGAACTTTTCCAAAAAACCCCTAGTGTGGCTAAATAGCGGTACTGTCATTCTTATCAAAGAATCTTTATTGGAATCCAATAAACACAAAGAAAAAAAGTTATTTTATGGTATTTGATATTCTTAAATATTCAGTGTTTGCTGCCTTGGTGCTACCAGGTTCTTCATGGAGACACGTTCTCTTTGAACTGGGGGCTTTCAACTTTTGTCACCAGAGGTTGGGTCGTGTTGAACGACGCACTCGGACGAGGGTTAAGCCAGATTTACGGCTGCTCCTCCTCCTCTTCGGAATGGCTTTAGCTGCAGGAGCCGCTCTGCTGATGCTGCAGTGACACACATTCGCCCATCCATCCTGCCCTCTGCCACTTTGCTAAGCCGCTCCCACTGACCCATATAGGGGGGGTTCTGTCAAAGCCAATCTGAAAGCACTGGAAGGCTTTACTATGCTGCCATGCATCCATGCACGCTGCATTGCATAAAAAAAATAATATAAACCCAACATGGGTTTCTCACAGGGGGCGGAGCCAGAACCATAAATGAAAAGCTTCCTGTTTTCCCTGCCGCAACGTGGCTAAGTAGCCTAATAGCTTCTCTTTATTCTCAGTTATCCTGCAGATCCGGCATAATCCCAGATTACAAAGGAGATAAGCAAAGGGATGGATCTGTAAGATTAGGCTGTTGCTTGACACCTGGAGAGCTGCCAGCATGCAGAGCTGCTTGATGAGCATTTCACAATCAGGTTTCATTAGAAAATAAAAAGGATTTAGGAGTTTTGTAGAAAGAAAAATAAACTAATTCATCAAGTGATGGGAAATAAGGCCAATATGTGGATCAAAACTAGTTTTTGGTGATGGAATATGATGGTTTTGTCTCTACAGATCACTAAATCTTGATCTGAAAAGTAGCATTTACTGTATATAAATGGTGCATCTACACTGTTTTTCAGAGGGATGAAATGTTTAAATATCCTAGAAAGTAAGAATTTGTGTATTTTGTTAGTTTTCTACCAATTTTGCTCAACTTCCAACATCTTGAGGGGCTTCTTCCCTGGTGGCTCATTTTGTTTCTAATATTGATTACCCATTTTCTACACATTCTCACTCCAAACTCATCGTATATGGACGCATGGTTGGGCCCCAATCCGCGCCACTTTTGGACGTTTTGGGTGTCCCCAACTGGCTGTTCCCCTTAAATCAGGGGTCCCCAACCCTCGGGATGCAGTGCTAGAGGCCGAACCAGAACTGGACTAGGGTCAGGGTACCAGTATCGGGTTATACTCGTACCCTGACCCAATACTCTAAGGCAGTGTTTCTCAATAGGGTATGATTATATAAGTTCGCTTCCTTCCACTCCCTTTCAAGCGATCTACTTATGACCTGATTGCTTGAAATAAACCATTTCATTCATTCATTCATTCATTCATTCATTCATTCAACCATGAGAGATGGTCAGGGGTGCCGAGGGAAATTACCCATTCTCCATTGCCAGGATATAAGCTCTGTTGATCCAAACGGGCCTAAAATACTTCTATAAATTAATCTTTGATAAGAATGACTGCAATCTGGTCCCGCCCCCTCAACTGTCTCCGCCAATCATTCTCATGACTGAATGATTGATTTCAAGTGTTGCCAAGCGAAATATTGCGATATATCACCAAATCGGCGTATCCCTACACCCCTACCGCCAAGGGATGAACAGAAACTCTGCTGGGGTCTTTTGGCAGGACTTCACAGCTCCTACGGCGGACACGAGGAGCAGATTGACCCGGAGCTGAGGGCCGCCCTCTCCCCAGACTGCCATGTGACTCCCATTTTTGATGAACGCTCCTTCCAAAGCCCCCTCTACCACAGCCCCACCCGTGACCCCTACAGGACAAACGCAGGTATTACCATAACACGACCAATAATCCAAAGATATTTCTCTAGTTTTGGAGACTAAAACCACAATGAAATGATCTGTAGGTATGGGGACGCTCCCTCGGACCACAAGCCATTGCGGCACACTGCCGTACCAAAGAAGCTACGGGCTGAACTCTGCAGCCGTGTACGTCGACCCAGTCAGGGTGTGCGGCGAGCCGGTTTACAGCCGCCGACACTCTGCTCTGGTGGACAGAGCTATCACCCGGACCCCATCAATCGAGAGCATTCACAAGGACCCGAGGTAAGCAACGATTGATCGACTTATACTCCTGAAATCCGACCAGATCAATCGATTGTTTAGTTTAGCGATCAGCCATTGTTAATGCTTTATGACCGAACTTCTGCTTCTGTACTATAACCTTCATGAAGCCCAATGAGGAAGTTTTGGGGATATTTGGCTGTATAAATAAAACTGAATTGAATTTGAAAATGTGAGAAATCAATTGTATCGATCTTAGAAAATATCATTTGGATTCAGGTATGCTATATTATACTATAAAGTAAAAACGACCATCACAGCTGACAACACACGTGATGGCAACAAAAAAGGGTCAAACCGTCCAATCTATCCTGACAATCTATGTTATTAACACCTATCAGCGTACTGGACCGTGACTAGTTTGGTAATTGTATGGTCCACGTCCTGGTACCGGACAAATACCAATAAAGTACTGGTCCAGTACTTGGATATGGACTGGACCAAAACCCTACCAGTACCTGACCGGTACTGGACTAGTACTGGTTTGGTATTGGTTTGATATTGGTCAAGTCCATCCTGTACTGGTTCGGTACAGAACCAGTACCTGACCGGTACTGGACTAGTACTGGTTTGGTATTGGTTTGATATTGGTCAAGTCCATCCTGTACTGGTTCGGTACCGTACCAGTACCTGACCGGTACTGGACCAGTACTGGTCTGGTATTGGTTTGATATTGGTCAAGTCCATTTCCCTGTACTGGTTCGGTACCGTACCAGTACCTGACCGGTACTGGACCAGTACTGGTTTGGTATTGGTTTGATATTGGTCCAGTCCATGTCCCAGTACTGGTTTGGTATAGGTCTGGTCCACATCTCGGTGCCGGACCTATACCAAACCAGAACTGGAACACTCTAAAACTAAATTTTTAAATCTTCAAAGTACTGGGCAGGTACTTGGACTGGGACTGGTACTGGCTTGGTATTGGTCCAGTACCGAGACATGGACTGGACCATTACCAAACCATTATGGTTCCAATATCGGTCCAGTACCGATCCAGTCCACGTCCCTGTCCTGGACCGGTACTGGTCCGTTACCAGACCATTACCAAACCAGACCAGTACTGGTTTTGTATTGGTTTGATATGGACCTGTACTGTTTGGGTATTGGTCTGGTCCATGTACTGGTACTGGGCCGGTACTGTTGCAGTATTTGTCCAGTCCACGTACCAGTAACGAACCGGTACCAGGGGTTGGGGACCCCTGATTAGTGTGTGTGGCCTGGTACTAAGTGGACCTCGGACCAGTACCAGTACCAGAGGTACGTCAATATATAGCGAGTTGGAAGTGCGTTGAAAAGTGATGTTGATACAGACAATCAAAATTAATCAACAAAATATAAACTTTGAATAAGTGAAGTATCTCGACAAGGATTACAAAGCTTCCATCTTACTTTCTCTTTGCCCCGCCCTCGTAATTCCTAGCCAATGACTGAAGAGATCTTTAGTCACGTGGTTGTTACAAGCTTTGATTCAAACAAAAATTCCTGGTTGACGACAGTCTGAATACACCCTCAATGAAGTAAATGAGGCCAAAACTACAGTACTTGGTGTGATTTTTGTGAGGCAATAAATCCTAAAGTGTTGAAAACACTGTTTGTTTTCCTGTATAATGTTGCCAGGTTTGTAACAACAACCCCCTTTGACCTTGAAGTTGTCATAAACTGTCTTAGTTGCTCAGAAGGAAAGGTTTAGGTGTGAGAAGCTGCTGTCTAAAGCTCCTCTGCTCCTCAGGGAGTTTGCGTGGCGTGACCCCGATCTTCCTGAAGTCATTCACATGCTGCAGCATCACTTCCCCTCCGTCCAAGCCAACGCCGCTGCCTACCTGCAGCACCTGTGCTACGGGGACAACAGAGTCAAGGTGGAGGTAAGAAGAACTCTAACGGTGTTTAGAATGCGCCGCTTTCTGAGACGCTTCACTGCAGTCGAGACGCCATCTGTTTTATACAAACTGGAAGCGGCGCCGGTGCCAAACGCTGCTTTCTCTCTCTCTGTCTCTGCTCCGCCTCCCCCGACCACAGTCTTTCGCCAGCGCGCTGGTGTGGCTCAAAGCAAGAGACACGCCAGTGCCGTTTGGTGACGAGCTTTTAATTAGCCTGGACTCCCGCCCGCTCGTTTAACCAGAAACAAATGTTTGTGCTGCTCTCCTACGGAAAAGTACGGTGGCCCTGAGGTGCCAATCACACAAATCTCTCAACGCAAGAACATACAGAAGATCATGACAATTATAAAAGAAGAACAAATAATAATAGAAAAACAGCAGTACATTTTAGAAATCAACACGAAATTCCAAAAAGTGAAACAAAATAAAATGTTTCAGAAAACAAAGGTGTAAAAAAATGAAACGCTATAGAAACCAGAAAAGATGTACAATTACAGAAGAGTTTCTCTGTCTCTTACCGTAGTCTGTAGTTCACAAAGCGCCTTGTGCTGCAGGTGTGTCACCTGGGAGGGATCCAACACCTGGTGGACCTGCTGGATCACAAGATGCCCGAGGTTCAGAAGAGCGCCTGCGGCGCCCTGAGGAACCTGGTGTACGGCAAAGCCACCGACAACAACAAGGTGGCGCTGAGGAACTGCGGCGGCGTGCCCGCTCTGCTGCGCCTCCTCAGGAAAACAACGGATAATGAAGTTCGTGAGCTCGTCACCGGTACGTCGTAAAACTGCTCTATAATTATTTTAAGGGGCTGTAATACAGTAATCCTTAAATATTATTCAGAATCACACTTTACTTCCCTCACTGTCATATTTCTTGATTCCTGTTTATACAAAAAAAATTTTATTTGTAAAAATATGTGTGTCTTTGATGTTATTAAAGACTTATAAATAGATTATTTAACGCTCTGGAACCAATGGACGTCCTCAGGCGTCCTGCTGTGCAGCCGTGACATCAATGTCATCGACTATTAAAATAGTCGACAACTATTTTAATAGTTGATTAGTCGTTACTTCATATTATAGTGTGAGGTAGCTGAAAGTTATAATGGCATTATGCTAACCTTTTAGACTATCTTGGCACTTATGAAGGTTATTTAGGCTGATTTGGAGTTTAGCTAATATTTAAGGTACATGCTAGCTATTTTGGCTGATTTAGAAATGTTAAAATTTTTTAGGCTAATTTGGAGTTTAGCTAAGATTTCAGCTGTGCGCTAGCTATTTTGGCTAATTTAGGATTTTTTTCCATTTTTAGGGTAATTTGGAGTTTAGCTAATATTTAAGGTACATGCTAGCTATTTTGGCTAATTTGGGAATTTTGCAGTTTTTTTTAGGCCACTCTGGAGTTTAGCTAATATTTGAGTTTCATGCTAGCTATTTTGGCTGATTTAGAAATGTTTTAATTTTTTAGGCTAATTTGGAGTTTAGCTAAGATTTCAGCTGTGCGCTAGCTATTTTGGCTAATTTAGGATTTTTTCAGTTTGTTTAGGGTAATTTGGAGTTTAGCTAATATTTAAGGTACATGCTAGCTATTTTGGCTGATTTAGAAATGTTTTAATTTTTTAGGCTAATTTGGAGTTTAGCTAACATTTCAGCTGTATGCTAGCTATTTTGGCAGATGTGGGGATTTTTTTTCAAAATTTTTATACTAATTTGGAGTTTAGCTAAGATTTCAGCTGTATGCTAGCTATTTTGGCTTCTTTAGGATTTTTTATTTTTTTATTTTTATACTAATTTGGAGTTTATCTAATATTTCAACAGTGTGCTAGCTATTTTGGCTAATTTAGGATTTTTTTCTGTTTTTAGGTTAATTTGGAGTTTAGCTAATATTTCAGCTGTGTGCTAGCTATTTTGGCTAATTTAGGATTTTTTCCGTTTTTTTAGGCTACTCTGGAGTTTAGCTAATATTTAAGGTACATGCTAGCTATTTTGGCAGATGTAGGAATTTTTAAAACTTTTTGGCTAATTTGGAGTTTAGCTAATATTTCAGCAGCATGATAGCTGTTTTGGCTAACTTAGGCTTTTTTTTCTAGTTTTTTACACCAATTTCGCATTTAACTATTTTTTTAGCTGGCCATCAGCTTCAGCGTTTTCAGGTATTGGCCTCGGCGATTTCACCAATCAATTTCAGCATCTTGAGCTATCACCAATAGGATCTTCAGTGGCTAAATTCAGATTACAGCATTCACACTAGCATTATTGCAGGTAATGCTATATATCTAATTTGTAGTTAGTTTAAAGCTAACGATGGTTAAGATGTGTGCTTTACATCCAGTTTGCGCATGACCCAGAAAAAATCAGTGATTAGTCAACTATTAAAATAGTCGTTTGTGGCAGTACTAATGAGAAATGTAAAAGAAAAGACAAAAAAAGAAAAAAAAATTAAATTCCAGAAAAAATGTCAAATGAACAGCAATGTTCTTATAAGAGAAATTCTTATTTTTTGGGCTGTCTGGAAGCTGAAGCCACATCATGGAACTGTGAGGTCTGAAGGGCAGAAACTGACCCAAAGGAATCTGTGACTTTAGCCTGAATTTTGTTTTGTATCTTCATTCAAAAACATGTTGATTATTTTTTTGCTTTTATGTAATTACAGCTAAAACTTTCATTCTATGTTGTAAAAACAGTTTGTAAAAACAAATTTGAGGTTTTCACAGCAAAATGAATCCCATTTTTTCAGACAGAATTTTCTATTTTTGTTTGATTTTATGTCTAAAGTGTGAAAATAATATAGAAAAATTACAAAATAAAGGTAGTGTTACATAGGAGAGGTTGTGCTGATTAAAATAATACCAAATAAGCAAAAAGGAATTCTTTCAAATTGAAAATACAGAAAATGTAAAAGTAGACAAAAACTAAGATTTAGGTATTAGGTTCCAAAGGGTTAAAGAAATGAGTTCAACTCATCAACATCAGCAAGTTCAAGGATTTATATTTATATTCAGTTAACCCTTATATTGTGTTTGGGTCACAATTGACCATTTTCAAGTGTCAAAATGGGTCAGTTTTGACCTCCTACAATATAAGGGTTAATGAAGTATATAAGTGTTAAAAATTACTAACGTCTTAAATACGAAGTAAATATAAATCTGAACAAAAAAGGTTTTGTTGTTATAGTAGATGTAAAATTGGAGGAGGTTTCAAAAATAAAGTGTCCTTTTTTATTATTTTTCTTCTCTGATATTTCTTTTTTTATTTAATTTGTTTAGTTAATTAAGGGAAAACTAAGTTTATTTTATTTTATTGTAAAAAAAATAATAATAAAATCATGCAAAATTCTTTTTCAAAAAACTTGTTACTATACTAGTTTAAAAACGGTATATTCACGTTTTTCATTTGAAATTTTACCCCTTTATGCCATGACAAATTCCAATTCAATTGATACGTTAAATTTCATTTAAAACAAATAAAGAATTAAAAAAATATTGAATTGAAAATTGGAAAAATGTTTTTTTATTTGAATCATGGTACAAAAAATTCATTTAGCTTTTATTTAACATTTTATTTTGAAATTTGTAGGATTGGATTGTTATTTTTGACATTAAATTCAAATTGCAAAATTGATTATTTTTAATCAGATGAGAAAGTTTTATTTGCAGTAAAAATATTATAACAAGTTTAATCAAATATTGATGTTTTTGTGCTTTAATACTTATTTCATTTGTTTTTTACCATTCCAAACACACATTTGTTTGCTGGAAAAACTTATTTTAATTTAATTCTAACAGAAGAAAATCAATCTGACCTAAATGACTAAATAAATGTGATTGATTAAATTCAGATCCAAGATGCTGTTGGGTTCTCATGTTTTACTCTCCATCTAAAAGCTTCATCGACTCCGATCGGTCTCCAAACACAGACGTGAAGCCCTGAGGAGTGTGGGAGTTTGCCTGACAGGCAGTCGGCTCGCCGCACATTAATCTGTGAATCAGCTGTTGGGTGGGCGGCGAGAGCAGCAGAGGCTTAAACACTCGGCGCTCCGTGTTGATACAGCAGATCTCAGCACAGTTGTTGGGACAGATGCTCGGATAACGTGGCTCGGAAACAGGATGGAGCCGACAGCTCTGAGCATCAAACACGAGTGCTGCTGAAAGTTCGTCGTTTCTCACTTCAAAGACTTTTTCTTTTTTTTAAGTGATTTTTTTATGGAATGCTATTGCATTTAATAAAAATAAAAGATCTTCATTCTTAAGTTCTTATATACTACAGAAAAAAACCTCAGATTTTTTATGTTAACATTTTATCCGTTCTGTTTTTTTTTCTAATTTTTGGGGGTTAGTTCTCTACTAATTTTTTTTATTTGATCAAATTTGTTTTATGCTAATTATTTTGTGTTGTTCATTCTAATTTTGGGGGTGGGTGGTTCACAAATGTTTTGATGTTGTTGGTTTCTTGATTTTTTTTACTAA
>NC_050513.1:14510380-14513809 GCF_002922805.2 Oryzias melastigma | reverse complement strand
TTTAATTTTTTTTTGTGTTTGTTTACATTTTTTTTTCGTGTTGCTTGTTCTAATTTTTTATTGTATTGTTTACTCTGTTTTTTACGCTATTTTTTTGTTGTTGTTCATTCTAATTTTTTATGTTTTCTGGTTTACTTTTTTGGTCTTCTTAGCTCTAGTTTTTGTGTTTTTTGCAGAAATTTTTTTCATATATGAAAAACTAAAGTTTGTGTTTTTTTATGTTCACTATCATTTTTGCTGCTATTTTTTAATGTTGTTTGCTTTAATTGTTGGTGCTTTTCACACTAACTTTTCCCATGTTGTTTGTTCTAATGTTTTGTACTTATCTTCTCCACGTTCATTTTTGTATTTTTGATAATTTTTTTTACAGCATTGGAGATAATTTTTTAAATATTTTTTTAATAATTTTTTTTAGATTTTTGCTATAATTTTTTATAGGAGTATAACATTTGTTGTCATGAACTAGACAACAAGAACATGTCTACAACTTACATTAAGATTTGCTTAAAAGCTTCTTGATAGTTTATTCTCTTCTCAAACAACTCTTTTTTCATTTAACAAGTTCAAATATGAAAGTTGGACTTAATTAAAGAAAACAAATGTAATTTTATTTTACAAAAAATATTATGTGATATTCTGTTTAAAAATATAGCCGGCAGTCAGTCTTTATATATATATATATATATATATATATATATATATATATATATATATATATATATATTTCCAATTTATTCATATATATTTTTTTGTTTTTCGCGATTATTCTTTTTATTTTTTTAAATATTTATTTTATTTTTCAAAATAACTTTTTAAAGACTACAACAGTTGTTGTCATATTTTATTTCTAAGAAATGTGTGTTGAGGAATAAAAAAAATCCCACAATTTCAGAATAAAAGCCCACATTGGATTATATACTTTGTTGATGACATGAGAGTCTATTGCTCTACACACCCTTACATCACTCACACAGATTATAACGCACATTAAAAGAATAAACAATTAAAACATATGTTAAAATATAATAAATAACACAATAAAACAGTCTAAAAATAGTGAAGAAACAGTAAAAAGTAATTGCAGTGGCAAAGGAGAGTCTGACTCTCGTCTCAAAGTTCAAAATACTCGTATCCATGGAGACTTCTATGAGGTGTGGCTTCACAGAATCCACAAAGTCAGGATGTAATAAATTATATGTCTACTTTGTTAACAAACAGACAGATTTATGATTGTTTTTGTGGTTGATTAGCTCTAAAAACTCAATGATACAAACAAGAAGAAGAATGTCGCTCTGTAATCGCGGGAAGACTCAACTGTAGAGCCTGAACCCGGTGTATGTAGTTCTCTACCGACATTGTTCTCGTGTTTTGACTCTGACAGGGGTCCTCTGGAACCTCTCGTCCTGCGACGCCGTGAAGATGACCATCATCCGCGACGCCCTGACGACCCTGACCAACACGGTCGTCATCCCGCACTCAGGCTGGAGCAGCACCTCCCACCGCGACGAGCACAAGGTCAAGTTCCAGTCCTCCCTCCTGCTGCGCAACACCACCGGCTGTCTGAGGTGAGTCAGGAATCCTCAGGCTCCAGAACAGAACAACAGAACCTGATGGTCAAATAATTCTGGCTTTGAGAAGCGTGGACGAATGAGGATTTGTTTCTTCCTAAAGATTTTCATAAAACCGCAGCTCATAATCCAGCCGTAAGCCGGGTGGTATGAGCAACGTGGAGGGAGCTCTGTGGATTGTAGCTTTTGGTTTTGGAGTCATCAAGAGTTAACGTGACACGATGACTGACGACACTCTCGGATGTTGGAGGTTAAAGATCAAGAATCAGAGCTAATAAGTCCAGTTGAAGTGAGAAACCAGCAAAAAACGAAACTAAACTGGCCTGATCTCTCAGCAACCAGAGAGAAGCAGTTAAACGGCGTATGTGTGTCACCAGTGTAACAAAAGTTGGGACTCGTCCGGGATTTCTTCTTTATTCACTATTTTGTTTATTTAATATTTGAGTTGGAACATATTTTTGGTTGCAATTAAGGGCATTTAAAGTAACTCTTTAAATGTTTGTGTTTTTAAGAGGCATGCAACACAAGTGGGGGCTCGTCCGGGATTTTTTCCCCATGCACTAATTTTTTTTTTTACTTAATATTTGAGTTGGAAGTGATTTTTAGTTCCAATTAAGGGCATTTAAAGTAACCTTTTTAAATGTTTGTGTGTTTTTAAAAAGGGGAGGCGACAAAAGTGGGGGCTCGTCCGGGATTTCTTCTTTATTCACTATTTTGTTTACTTAATATTTGAGTTGGAAATTTTTTTTTTTTTTTTTTGCCAGTAAGGGCATTGATGGGTGATGTAACAAAAGGGGGGCTCGTCCGAGATCATTTTAAGGGCAAGCCGGGAACCAAAATCTACAAAAAGTAGCTAGAGAAAGAGAGATACAGCATTTTATCGAGAATGTAAAAATGAACAAAAAACTACCTGTAAATGTATATAGATTTCTCCTCTTTGCACTATTTTTTTTACTTAATATTTGGATTGGAAATGATTTTTGTTTGCAATTAAGGGGAAAGTTTAAAGGAACTCTTTAAATGTTTGTGTTTTTAAAGAGGGATGTAACAAAAGTGGGGGCTCGTCCGGGATGATTTTAAAGGGAAGCCAGGAAAAAAAAATGATAAAGCGTCTCATTGAGAATGTAAAAATTAACAAAAAGTCTAGCGAGACATTTCCATAGATTTCCCTTCTATGTACTATTTTGTATATATAAAAATTAAAGCTTTTTGGCTGCAGTTTAGGGCATTTAAAGAGACTCTGTAAATGTTTATGTGGCGTTTATCCACGATGAAGTATGTAATATACTCGGGGGCTCATCCAGGATAATTTTTAAAGGTAAAGCGAGTACTAAAACCTGCAAAATGTACCAAGAAAAAAAACGTTAGAGCGTCTCATTGAGAATGTAAAAATTAACAAAAATCTACTTGTAAATGTCCATAGATTTCCCCTCAATGCTCTATTTTGTAAACTTAATAGTTAAGTTGTTAATTATTTTTGGTTGAAGTTTAGTGCATTTAAAGTAACCCTTTAAATGTTTATGTGGCGCTCCTCCCTGATGAGGGATGAAACATAAGCGGGGGCTCGTCCGGGATCATTGATAAAGGTGAAGCGGGAAACAAAACCTACAAAATGTAGCTAAAAAAATAGGATAAAGTTTCTATGAATGTAAAAATTAACTATATTTGAGTTGGAAATTATTTTTGGTTGCAATTTAGAGCATTTAATGCAACTCTTTAATTATTGAAATATACTGTCAACATTTTGTACACTTTTGAAACCCATATGTCAAAATTATTTATTTATTTTTACTGTATTTACAGCATAAAAAAGCATTCAATCCTTAATGTTAATGTTTTATTCTGGGTAAAAAGTGTTTTG
>NC_050513.1:14508821-14510221 GCF_002922805.2 Oryzias melastigma | reverse complement strand
AATATTGAGAGTTTTTGAAGAATTGACGTTAGTGTTTCAAGTGTTAAACTCACTGGTTTCTAGAAAGATAAAAGTTGTTTGGACTTCAGAAAAACAATTTCAAACAATTACTTTAAAAAAAAATTGAATTCTGGTATGTTTTTTACCATGTCTGGTCTCTATAAACATTTTGTCGTTTGGATTTGGTTCGTGTGGCGAGTGTGAGGAGGAGCGTGACAGAAGCGGGGGCTCGTCCGGGATCATTTTAAAGGGTTTTACGTTTCAGTGCGTGATGCCTGAGCGGCGTCGTGCTGACATGTCCTTCCCTCTCGTGTTTGTGCATCAACTCACGCTCATGTATAGAGAAAAACCGCCACATCCACAGAGATGAGGTTTGGAAAAGGCTTAAAAACGACACATTTTTGCTTATTTTTGTTGTCTTTTACAAGTTTGCAGACTTACTGAGACTATTGTTCCAGTATTTTTCCTATTAATGTTTAGCCTTTGACTATTCCTAATACTCTTTCTGATAAAATAGCTCTTACATTCTGTTCTAATTAAGTTAAGAAGAAAAACAACTAAAACATATATATTTTTTTTTTACTAACAACCATGTATGAACTCCATCCATTCAGAGGTGCATGCAAACGCACGGACTGCACTGCGATTTTCAGTCCCAATGACGCTGGAGATCATTGAAATGCATTGTGGGAGCTGGGAGCTGTCGTGCAGTTCCCTCCGATTGGAGGACGCAGCCTCTCCTCTCCTGTTTCCAGGCAGGTTTGACGCCTCCCTGTGGAGGGAGCCGCTCACTGCAGCTGTGTGTGTGTTTGTGTGTGAGAGGAACCTGAGCTCGGCGGGGGAGGAGGCGAGGAGCCAGCTGCGCTGCTGCGAGGGTCTGGTGGACTCGCTGCTGCACATCCTCAAAGCCTGCGTCAACACCTCCGACTACGACAGCAAGGTACATCGAAGACGCTCCCCTGCTGGCACAGACTTTGGAATGTCATTAATTACCCCAAAAATGACTTGTTTTGAGGTTGTTGCCATGGAAACTGCTGACTTAAATGATAGTTTCTAATGTTCTGAGGATAAAGTGACATCAATCTAATATTTAGGTTTAAATTTATTGATATAAAACAAATGTATGAGTCAGAGAAACAACATATGATGTTCAATAAAAGCTCCAATCATCGTATAATCTACTTTAAATTCATTCCCAGTGGTATTTTTACTATGATTATACCTTATTAAGCCAAAAACAAACAAAAAAAAAACGTAATTTTCTGTGTTGGCGTGGAAGTAAGCCTCAGCTTACGTCCCATCATCTCTTCGTTTACACTCTCCCCCGCTAGCTTCCTGCACCTCACGACCTCAAGCTAACGTTAGCGGTGCAACGTGCAAATAATGTCGGAGCTATCACA
>NC_050513.1:14488121-14508478 GCF_002922805.2 Oryzias melastigma | reverse complement strand
CTAATCGCCTTTTTTTTATTTTCTTAATTAGTCGACTAATTGCCGCTTTTTCCCCGATAGGTCGACTAATCATTGACTTTTTTCTTTTTTGATTAGTCGACTGATCACCAATTGTTTTTATTGTTATTTTTTTGATTAGTCAACTAATTCAGGTTTTTTTTTCTTTTTTATCAGTCAAATTATGGTCGTTTTTTTCACGATTGGTTAACTAATCACCAATTATTGTTTTTTTTGTTTGTTTTTTTTTTTCAATTGGTCAACTAATTTCTTCCTGGTTAGTCAATTGATCAACAGAGTTTTTTGTCTTTTTTTAAGTCGACTAATCGTCGGTTTTCCCCCAATTTTTCAACTAATAACTGAATTTTTTTCAGATTAGCCAACTTATTAGCAATTATTATTATTATTATTATTATTATTTATTTTTGGGGGATTAGACGACTAATTGCCGCTTTTCTTCCCAGTTTTGTTGACTAATCACTTCTTTTTCCTTCATATAGTCAACAAATCAACGTTTTTTTTTTCTTATTAGTCGACCAATCACCTTTTTTCAAATTTTTTGAATAATCACATCATCAATCAATTAATCAATCAATCCACCTTGATTTATAAAGCACTTTTCATGAGGCAGCTCAAAGCGACATCATAAACTTAACCATCATTAGCCTTAAACCTGAAGCGTTTAAGCTCTATATTAACTACAAATAAAGATAATTAGAACGATAGTTTATTAAACTTCTAATGAGTCATGCAGCTTCTTTCCTTCATTTGTTTTGTTTAAAACTAGACTTTAAATCAAATGAGGTCGGCATCTGAAATAAAGGAACTATTTTTGACTAAAGATAAAGTTTTGGTCTCACTGACTCAAATATGACCAAAGTGTATTTAGTGGTGCTGAGCGCTAACACCTGTTTTTAACTTCGCTACACTCTGAGTATATAGAATTCCAAACTATATTTAGTCAGGAAAGTTATCATTTCTACATGTCTTGCAGAAAGACTTGATCTCCTTTGAGATCAGATGTTTCCTTTCAGCAGAGACAGTTTGCTCCAGTGGGGTAGCGAAAAATTTTAGCTAATACGTTTGCGCTAATGTTAGCCTAGCTTAGCTTAGCTTATCAAACTCATGCATCGCCGTAGTGCTGCCATGAAACACAAGTTCTGCCTTACAAATATTGCATTGGACACTTTTCTCTCTCATATATTTTATTATTTTTCCCACTTTCAAGCTCCATTAGAGTTGTTATGGTGATCGAGTGTTCCTAGAACTTCCTGTGACATCACTGCTGACCTGGATTAGCTCTACTCCACGTGTGTCGAAGACAATAGCAGACGCGGCATTAGAAAGTGCGCATCGTAGTTTAAAAAATAAAAAAAAGAAAACTAACCGACTCTTAAATTAGTCTTTATTATTTTAAAAAGTTGACATAGTCGCGACTAATCGTTCCGGCCCGAGTTTCTACGTCACTACTGAAAGATTTTTCAAGCGACCTCTTTTGCAGTTGCTCCTGATTCATTCAGATTTGAATAAAAAATACTCATAAATACAGTTTTGATATCAAATTATATATACTGTATATATATTTCAAAAATGCAACAAGAACATGTTAAAAACACACAAAAAAACATGATTTTCATTGGAGTGAGTGTTTAATCTACTCTATGAGCTACAACACTGCTTTAAAAAACAAGAAAAACGTTTATAAAAATAAGGTACACATTGCTGAAAATAACTAAAATTATCTGCTGAAAGTAAACAAAGTTTGGCTTGTCAAAACTCTTCAAAACACCTAAAAATATCTAACCACATAGAACCATAAATAGATTAAAATGAGTATATATTTGCTAATATCACATCATTTTGACAAATATAAATCTAATTTTTAAGATTAATTTTGTCAAAATGTTCAAAATGTAATAAAGATAAATATACGAAAAACATGTTTTTTCTTCAAAAAGAATACTAAACTGTTAGCACTATTCTTTTCTCACTATGCACAATAATTTACTTGAAATTCTTGAATTAAGGCAAAACTCCTGCATTGATCTTGACCATACAAATGAAGATAATGTTACTGTTGTAACTATTAAGATTCTAGTTTCAAGTGTTTTTACTCACAATAGGAAATAAAAGAAGCTTTAATGTTTTATTGAGATAATTAAGTACTGAAACTCTTAAAATAAGGGAAATTATCTGGCATAAAGTGAGAAGAACGATTTTACCGTTTAGAAAATTAACATGTGTAATGCTTGTTTTAAGATAGTTCATCTCAATGGATTTCACCTTTTGCAGCTTTATGTAACTTTGTGTCAGCAATAAAGTTAATAAAACCCCAATAACTGCAACAATAAGTTGAAATAACTATATTTTATAGTAGATTTGAAAATAAAATATTAGAGGAAAAGCAGGAACATTCAGGTGATGTTTTGGTTAATTGTCTAGATTTTACTCTTTTACCGAAGAGCGGAATCGTGGACGGTTTATGTCCAGGCGGAGCCGGTTCCTTCTCCAAAGACAGCAGCTTTTGGAGTCTTTCTTTTGAAGTTTGCCAGCATCGGGTTGGATAGTAATTAGCCGCTAATCTGCTCTGCGGCAGGTCTTTACATGTTTCTTCTGTGCAGAGGCCAAATCCCACAGAGCAGCGTTCCCCAGACTTAAAAGTAGAATCTGCTGCTGAAGAAGGTTCTCATCTCGCTGTCAAAGTATATTTTTTTTTGATGAGACAGCACTCTGATAGACATGGTTGAGGCAACATTTAGAGTAGACACGGTGCTGCCAGATAGTTTTTCTTCGTTTCCTCGTTCAGGTCTACCAAACTGGTGCTAAAATGGAAAAAGAAAGACATTTCACACATTTAATGTGTCTTAAAGTAACAGAGATAAAGAAAGAATCAACAAAGATTTTAGAAAAGGTTAAAAAAAGATCGAAAACTACAATAAAAATTTAGTTTTTGGTGATTTTAACATATATATAGATATATATTGGGTGTGCGCCAATATATAGCACCAATTAAAAAAATATCAACTTTTTTAAAATATACATGTACGTGTTTGCCATAATAGGACCCCTGGTCTTAGTGTATATTTTGTTTTATTGATTGTGTGCATTTGGTTTCAGTGGTGCATGCCCCTAAAAAGGGACTAAACATGAGTGGGGTCTCGTCCGGGATCATTCTAAACTTTAGTAACTTTTTTTCTATCTAAAAATTGAACAAAGTATATTAAGTTTTGTATCATTTGAAGTCAAAGACTATAAAAATACATTTATCTTTGACTTGTGTTTATCATCGTTAAGGTTTCAATCTCCACGTTGATAACTTTGATTATAGGATGAATAAAAAAAGCTGGTGACCTTAAGTCACAGAGATTCCCAGCTGAATATTTTTTGAAACAATGCTGAGAAACTTTGACTCCACCTTTACGAGTTAATGGTTCCAATTGTCTGTCAGATCGTGGAGAACAGCGTCTGCACCCTGAGGAACCTCTCGTATCGGCTGGAGGTAGAGATGCCGTCCTCTCGTCTCCTTGGCAACCAGGAGCTGGACACCCTGCTGGGCTTCTCCTCCCCGGGAAAGGAGCTGGACTACCTCTGCTGGGGGAAGAGGAGGCGAGACAGGAAGAGAGGCGGCTGGCCTGATGGAAAGGTACAAACAAAGAGACCCCCTACTTTATTATGATAGTTTACATGGATTTTGTTAGTTGTTAGTCAACTTCCAGTTTTCTGGGTATTTAGGATTTTCTAAAAACAGGAGTGAAAGTGTCCCAACTCGATCGTCCCACTCTGGGGGATTTCTGATTGGAAGGATTTGCCTCCCTGATCTAAAACTTAGCATTGTTCTTATCTTAGACTTCTTTGTTCACTATAGTTTGTCCATATCAAACACGATGTTCAAACAGGTTCAGGGGTATGTCCCACCCAAGGCAGGAGGTCAATGGTCAACCGTCATTTCAGGCTAACGTCGCTAATGTGGATTGGCACAGATTTTTTTTTTATGCCGGATGTTCTTCCCGACACAACCCTATGTTTTACGCGGGCTAGGGACCGGCACAGGGAGACCCAGACTTGGGTTCCCTTATGACCACATAGTTAGGCGGTAGCATGAAGGATTTTTCCCAAGGACCCACACTGGATTATCTTATGTATTTATTTTCAAACAACTTTCAGTTTTGACAGTTTGTTTCACTAAAACCACTGGAATGTTAATTATTATGTTTATTATTACGGCCTACTACATGTAAAATTGTACTACTTTTCAAAAACTTTCCATAATCATTCTTTTTTCTTTTTAAATAAATATTTTAGGTATTTAACTGAGTCGGACATTGTTTTAGAAATGTTATCTTCTAGCAAGTCAAAGTTCTATTCATTTTGACCTATGACCTCTCATGTGAGAAATCTGTTTTTGCATTGTTCCTGTGTAACTTATCTTCAATTTTTTTGTCTCAGTGTAAAGAAACCTTTCTTTTATATAACAGCTAAATGTCTTCTGACGATAAATGAACACTAAAATGCACAGGCCGCAACAACTTTCCCCAGATTGATATTTAACCCTTGTATTGTGTTTGAGACAAAAAAGACAAATTTTCACACCTTAGAAAGCTGGTCCACTTTGACCCGAAACAATATTTTGTGTTGGGGTCAAAATCGACCCACTTTCTCACCTGAAAATGGGTCAATTTAGACTCTAAAACCTTATTGTGTGATTAGGTCAAAAATTAACCAACTTGAACAGTTAAAAATTGGCAATTTTTTACTCAAAAACATTTTTTTGGAATTGTGTCAAAACAGACCCACTTTCACGCTTAAAATGGGTGAATTTTAACCCCACCAAAATATGTTGTGTTTGGGTCAAAATCCACCAAAATTTACGCTTGAAAATTGGTCAAGCAAGGTCAGGTCTCAGGTCTCAATCAACCCCCTTTCATACTTAAAATGGGTCAATTTTAACCCAAAAACAATAGTTTGTGTTTGGGTCAAACTCCACCCACCTCTTTCTTAAAAACGGCTCAATATTGACCTGAAAACAATATATAGTAAGTTTAGGTCAAAATCTGCCCACTTTCACACTTGAAAATGGGTCAGTTTGAACCTCCCCGAAAAGAATTTGTGTTTGAGACTATATCCACTAAAATTTGAGCTTGAAAATGGGTCAATTTTGACCCAAAAACATATTTTGTACTCAGGTCTTGATCAACCCCCTTTCACACTTAAAATGGGTAAATTTTTACCTAAAAACAATATTTTGTGTTTGGGTGAAAAAAGACCCACTTTCACGTTCAAAAAGGGAAAGTTTTAGCCCAAAAACAATGTTTTTTATTTAGGTCAATATTGACCAACTTCACACTTAAAAATGGGTCATTTTGTCCCAAAAACAATATTTTGCGGTAGGGTCAAACTCCACCCACCTCTCTCTTAAAAAAAAGGGGTCAGTTTTGACGTGAAAACAATATAGAGTAAGTTTAGGTCAAAATTGACTCACTTTTACGCTTGAAAATGGGTCAATTTTAACCTCCCTGAAAATAATTCGTGTTTGGGTCAAAATCAAGTAAAATTTACACTTGAAAATTGGTCAATTTTGACCCAAAAACCATATTTTGCACTCAGATCTCGATCAACCCCCTTTCACACTTAAAATGGGTCAATTTTGACCCCAAAACAGTCATTTGTGTGTTCGGGTCAAAATAGACCCACGTTCATGCTTGAAAATGGGTTAATTTTAACCCAATAACAATATTTTGTGTTCAAGTCAAAATAGACCCACTTTTACACTTGAACATGGGTCAATTCTAACCAGGAAAAAAAATTGTATTTGGGTCAACATCAAACAACTTTCACATTTAAATAAGGGGTCAATTTCGACCCGAAAACTATATTTTTTGGCAGGGTCAAACTCAATCCACTTTCACACTTAAAAACTGGTCAATTTTGACCCAAAAACGAAGTAAGGGTTAAAAATTAAAAATACAATTTATTTGTAGGTGAATAACATCCTCGGTTAGATTGTGTTTTGTTTTTTTCTTGTAAACTTTTTAACATTTGCCATTTGTAACAGAATCTGGATGGTTCTGATAGGCTCCTTGTTGTGGTAGATTTTAGCGGAGCATCTTCTTTCCCGCAGTGGGACAGCACGGGTCAGGTCCCAGGTTTCTCCCAGCCTCTAAGAGGAGCCGAGCTGCTGTGGCACCCGATGGTGGTGAAACCCTACCTCAACCTGCTGGCTGAAAGTTCCAACCCGGCGACACTGGAGGGCGCTGCTGGCTCCCTGCAGAACCTCTCTGCTGGAAACTGGAAGGTAGGACTCTACATTTATTGTTTAAACAAACCATCAAAACAGCTAAAATGTATTTTAGATGGGGTCAAACTTGCGCCCGCAGTTCTCCGCCTACATCCGAGCGGCGGTCCGTAAAGAAAAAGGTTTACCCATTCTGGTGGAGCTGCTGAGGATGGACAACGACCGGGTCGTCTGCTCCGTCGCCACTGCCCTCCGAAACATGGCTCTGGACAGCCGCAACAAGGAGCTGATAGGTCCTCAAAGAAGCACTTCTAACACACACAAACACTTTTCGTGCACGTCACAAATGTTTTAAGAAGTACCCGTTGGACGTTACAGGGAAGTACGCCATGCGGGATCTGGTGAACCGGCTCCCCGGCAGCAGTCCCTCTGCGCTTTCAGACGACACCGTGGCGTCGGTCTGCTGCACGCTGCACGAGGTCACCAGTCGCAACATGGAGAACGCCAAAGCTCTGGCTGACAGCGGAGGCATCGAGAAGCTGGTGGACATAAGCAAAGGGCGAGGGAAAGGGTACGAAACAAACGCCACTTCCTGGTTTCCGTTTATATTGCTGCTGGATTGCTTTTATAATTTGTGGACGGCGTTCCAGGTACTCCATGAAAGTGGTGAAGGCGGCAGCTCAGGTGTTGAACACACTGTGGCAGTACAGAGAGCTGAGGGGCCTCTACAAACAAGTCAGTAACGGTCGGTCAAGATTGAAAATGTAGCTAAACGTTTTAAACTCACAAACTTGGTGATGTCGCGGTAGGACGGGTGGAACTACACCCACTTCGTCACCCCCGTCTCCACGCTGGAACGAGACCGTTACCGCTCCCAGCCGACCCTCCCCACCAGTCCGCTGCAGATGTCCCCGGTCATCCAGTCAGGTTGGGGTCCCACGTTTACAGTCCCATTCTTACTCGTCTATTTCAAATGTTACAATTTTGGCAAATTTCTGCTTAACTTCAGGCGGCAGCGCGACGTCTTCACCTGCAATGCTCGGGATAAGGAGACACAGCTCCAACTACCAGAGGGCGCAGTCATCTATGCAACTTGATACATATTATGTAGACAGTTTACACAAACGGCAGTACACAGGTTTGTACAGCGGTGTTCCTCATGGAACTGTTGTGGAGCTTCTGATTATTCAGATTACGTAAAATGTTTGTTTGTGCGTCTTTCTTTAGGGTCTGAGAAGAAAACACCATATTTCATTGGAACTTACTCCTCTCAATCAGGAGAGGACCTGAGAAGATTGCAGGTAAGGAAGTTGACATTTGCAATACTTGTTTTGAATATCGTAACCCTTCCACTCTCCTAGACTTGTTTACATTAAAAGTGGGGTCATCTGGACCCCACTTTTAATATTTTATCAATGATTGTGGATCTTTACTGGTGTCCAATGACAGACATGAAGTCTCGTCCACCTGTGTCATGGAAAGGATAACACCTCAATTTAAGGGTGGAGTCATCTGAACCCCATAAGAGAGCAACAGGAAATAGAGACTTGATACCTCAGCTCATTGAGTGTAGGACTAGAAACCAGGGTTCGCACCCCAGGGGGTACAATGAGTTTAATCAAGTGTGGGTCCTTATTCCAGACCTTTCAAACAAACAAAGGTCGAACATAAGGGAGCCCAAGTTGGTTTAGATCTACCTAAGACAAGGTAGTGGCAAGACATTTCAAAAATCTCTGCCAAACCACCTCTGCAAATCAGTTCAACGGTTATTCAGAGCCGGCTCTCCGCACCAATTTGTCGATCCTCTTCCTGTTCCTGTCAGTGCCAGTAGAAGAGAGTAGATGCAACAACGCTATCATAAGAAACTCTTTAAGAATCCTGCAAACTCTGACGTATCTCCATTTCATCCGCCTCTCCTGTGAACTCCGGTTGCTTACCAAGCGACAACATCCAGTTGTGCAAACTATGCACCTGGAGACTAAACCAGACCCAAAAAAGAGACCAAAAATGTCCAAATCTGTCAAAAACAGGCCAACAACAAGAGAATAACTAAACAAAAACAAGTACGCTAACACAAAGCTATGGTAAGTGGTAGCGTACCATGGTGCCGATTGCACCGAAATGCCTCCAGAGCACCCCTCCACTCTCTTGAAAGCAGAAAAAGTTGTGTTTAACAAACCTTAGGAAACAAAAATCCAAATTTTTTTTTCTGGTCTTCCAGCATCCAGAGCCATTCTACGACGAACCCGACAGGAAGAACTACAACAGCTACAGAATGTACCCGTCGTCCCCTCAAGGCTACAGCGAGGAGCACTACGAGGAAGAGCCGGTCCACCTGACCCCGTCCTCGCCCGATGGCTACGCCACTCAGTCGCTGCGATTCCGAGCCAACACCAACTATGTGGACTTCTATTCCACCACGCGGAGGCCTTCCAACAGGGCGAACAAATTTACTGGCTCTCCTGACTCCTGGGTGTGAGAGAGGATGAGGGTTTTAGACCTTCCAGTCTGGGGGAAGATTATGGACTTGTATGAAATAGGATGGAATGATTGCCCTGTGCAGCTTTTGACTAAGTTATAGAGTGGAGACATAGTAATGTGGGTGATTCTTACATCATTAGGTCCAAATTCCTCCCAGAACAACAGACATTTGCCACACAAGGATATGGAACACTGGCTGTTTAAAGGCCGTGTCTACGTACAATTTGCGCATATTGCACAGATGAAAAGAACATGAATATATGTGGAAAAAGGGAGAAAAGTTGTGCATGAAATTTTGACAGATGTATCATGAACAAACCACGTTAAAACCACGGAAGAAGTACCAATAGACCGTGTAAAGAACTCTAGTCTGCAACAGTTCTAAGTCAGTCCGCCAGGGGGGACCCGCTACCTGACTCTGCCACACGACCCACTGTGGAGGGTGAGCGAGTGACTCCCCCATTTGGTCTAGACCAGGGGTTCCCAAACCCGGCCTTCTGCTGGTTTTCCAAAAGGCCTGCTGCTATTTCTGTCTCTTATCGCGCCGGCTGCAGACAAAGAAACAACATCAGCAGTAAAGAACAGTCTTTCATAAGTAGATAAGGTGAATCAGTGGTATCAGATCAAAATTAGCAAATGTGTAATAATCTATGTACAAAACTGCCTTATCTGCTGCTGATTACTTGGATCAGGTGTGTTTGGTCAATAAGGAGCTTCAATGGGAGGTTGGTTAGAAAACATGTAGGATGCCAGCTCTCAAGGCCTGGATTTGGGCACCCCTGGTCTAGACTATTGAAGGGTTGAAAGATCGAGAGGGAAAGATGGCGCCCACACATTGGATTTGTATATCCATACTAGAAGAGTCTAGTATGAGTCGTTTGAGGACTTCCAGCTAATGGTCCTCTGGTGCCATCTAGGTGCCATGTTGTTTTCTGCGGTTAGGTCCACTTAGAAAGATTGGCCAATTCATAAATCCTTCACACCATACACAGATGAAAGAATCGTGAGTGACTTTGGTGCAGTCGTAGGGCGATTGACTCCTGAACTGAAGATTGCAGGTTCGACTCCCGCCTTGCCCATCCATGTGTCAAAGTGTCCTTGGGCAAGACACTGAACCCCAAATTTCCTCTAGTGGAAGGTTGGTGCCAGTGTTGGGCAGTGGAGTCGCCACCAGTGGGTGAATGGGTCTATGACCGTAAAGCATTTTGGGCCTTCAAGGAAGGTAGAAAAGTATTATACAAGTATACTCCATTTATTGCACTGTTAATATGCAGTTCATGCATCAATTATTTAATTATACCGCGATATGTGGACCATATACACGTTGTTGAAGTTATACATCAGTGACATACATACATGGAAAGATAGTGGAAAGCCATAAATTTGAGTATGCATATTGCAAAAGTCACACACAATTGATTAAGATTTCCGTAATGATCCCATATAAACTAAGTAATTACGCTTCATTTTTAACCAAATTTTTTTCAACAGTTGAAAACTGAATTTACACAAAGACCCATCGGTGGAGAATCTCGAAGGTCGTCTGCACACAATGACGAACACAAGAAACACAAATGAATTACATCTATCACATGTATCCTGAGAGACCGAAATGACATACCTGGACAATGCGCACATCGTACGTAGCGGCAGCGTGACACGGCCTTTAGAGAACTGGACTGAGTGGCCCCTCCCCCCTTGCATTCCAAATAGGAAGTGGTTCAAGAAGCCAAAATCCTATTGACGTCTATAGAGAAATAAGCAGTTATTACTCAGTCATTCTGTTAACCATTCTAGCTCTGACACCTTCTTGCTAACATGTTCTTGGCCAGGGGCGGAGCTAGAACATTTTATATGGGCGAAAGACTTTGAAATAATTTATCATTATTGTTGATCAATCCTAAAACAGCAGTTATTTTAACTGAGGTACTATTATTAATGCTTCATAACGTGAATCGATCTTTTTTTTTATGTTAATAACAAAAAAATTATTGACTCAAAAGTTGGAGGGGGGCAGCTGCCCCTCCCCCCAATAGCTCCGCCTCTGGTTTTTGCTAATCCTATTTTTTAAATGTATTTTTGGTGTTGCGCACGTTATTCAAGTTATAAACTGGCCAATCAGAGGCCTCAATTCTGACAGATTCTTCCAAGACTGCTTTCATTTAAAGGGGTGTGGCCTTCGAACAAGCTCACTCCGGATTGGACAGAGTAGTAGCCATAGAAATGTAAACTCAAACCGAGATTAACCAATCAATGCTTACCGACGACATCTGGTTCCAATTGGAGGACTAAATCGACTTCATTTGGTTGGAACCAAAAGTTAGTCGGTTTCTATGGGTGACGTCACACTTGCTCAGTCCAGTTCTCATATACAGTCAATGGCTATGACATAAAATCCTAAAATGAAATATACGTTTTAAAGCAAATTACAGAGGTGTGGGAAGTAATTTTCTTACTTCACCCCTTGGGACAAAAACCATGAAGAACTTAGTCAAAAGTTGCTTTTTGGAAGATTAAAAAAAAAAAAAAAAGAATTGTTAATGTTATAAATGGATAACTTATTCAAATGTTTGAGCCTCAGAAAGTATTTAAAAAAATAAATAAATGAAGTTGCTTTAAAAAAAAGAAATAAATATAGGACACGTTGACCAGGTATAGAGGGGGGCATCCTCAGTCTGGAGAACCTTTAAAGACTTCCAACTGTAGCTCCTCGCTCTCTGTTACCAAAAGTGCAGTATATCATGAAGTATGTGAAATATGTGAACAAAAGCAAGTGAGACTATTTTAAACAACGGTTTAACTGTCCTGTTCTGTTGTTGTATGCGATACGTAGAACTTTATATGTGATTGTGTAAAGATTTTCTATCATTTCTTGATTTTATTTTTTATGATTTTACTTGTGACCTGACCAAAATACGCCATCTGTCTGTTCTGTCCAAAACTGTTGACAACGTGCAATGTTACAGAAAGAAAATACACATAAAGAGATTAAAGATCATCACGATGAGACCACTGGAACACAAAGTTTTGTTTGAAAGCCATTATAATAGTATTGTTTACACTTTAAAAATGCGTGTTAAGTGTGCTGCATGCTTCAAAAAGCAAATTTTAAATCTTCTATTGCAAAAAAATGTACATTATTGAAATGAATCAATACAGTTGTGCTCATAAGTTTCTTCAGGTGCCTCCTTATTGTACATCTTGAATCTCTTCTCAGCTCATTGGGTAACGTTTTATATCCCTTTTGTGTTTTGTTCGGTTCAGTTACCTTTTCCCATAGATTTTTTGCTCTTCAGCTTTCTCGGAATCCAGAACATGTCAGTGCAGCTCTGGATGAAGGGTCAGTTAGGAGCCCAGAAACTCCAAAACCTTTTATGTACATACATTGATTACATGTTAACAAGTCACAGGCGAGGATTGTTACCTTTAGCCGTCATTAAAACCCTTTTGAATTAGCTTATGCGCATGTTTTCAAAACAAAGTCATCATGGTATGTGAATTTTTGAACAGGTTCATTTAGGAAGTCTCTATTTACCCTTTTTTAAACAGAATAGTTTGACATTAAATGGCTTCACCTAACCACTAACTATAAATAGGGAAAAAAGTTTTTGTGTTATCATTCAAATTCTCTGAAAAATGGCCAAGAAATCTCAATTTCGTCCAACTTATGAGCACAACTGTAAGAAAAGGAGCTTTTGAATTTCACTTGGATGGCACTGTGGTTCTGTATTGCTGTTTATGAAAATACATCCAAAACCATTGAAACAAGTCCTGTTTGAAAACCGAACAGAAAGAACCAGAAAAATCATGCTAAGGTAGAAAAGTGCTGCTTATACTTTAATGTAGCTCATCGAGTATTTAGCCTCTGACTAGGCACACCTTATTTTTTTGTTGTTCATCCATTCATCAACGTTTTTATACAAAAATCTATATGAACAGATTAAGAACAAAATACATCTGAACAATGAAAACAAATACAAAACCAACAACCCATAACCAATGTGGACTCAAGCGTGGAGTAAAAAACTGTCTCGTGTTTACTACGGCCAAATACGGAGCCAAAGGCAAAAGCTTAGATTTTGGTGTCCGTGGTGCAGAAGTAACGCAGTCGATCTCAGGTTGGAAAGTCGCAGGTTCGAATCCCACCTTGTGTCATGTGTCAAAGTGTCTTTGGGCAAGACACTGAACCCCACATTGCTCCTAGTGGGTATAGGTTGGCGCCAGTATTCTGTAGCAGAACCACCATCAGTGTGTGAATGTATGTTTGGGTGAAGGTGACTGGTAGTAAATCACCAAAGAAGTATCACCATTGGGACTGAAAGTTTTAAGATACACATGTGAGTTACAAGATCAGACTGTAATGCAACATCAGCAAAGAGAGGATACTGAGTGTTAGTGAAACTACAATAGTACCCGTTTTTGGTCACAAGGTGGCAGTCTTAGATATAAAAATGCTGATCTGTGAGTACAAAGACTAAAGCACAAGATTGAGGATGGAGTCACTCTGGAAGATACCATTCAGCCTCCTCAAAAGAAGTTCTCTTTAGAGAGATAATGCACTAAAAGTGCAATGGAGGAGTGTACTTCTGGTATCTATTTTTAAGTAGTGAGACGTGTGAAGTTGTGGAGGAATAGAGCTGAGGAGTCTCAAGGAAGTTATGGAAAAGAGTGGTAGAAGTATAGAGGATATGTGAACAATAGTGTAGTTTCATGACCAAGAAGAGTATTTTATTGGAGAAGAAGATTGTGTTTTTGCATGTTTAGAGAAAGTTTGTCGAGAGGAGATGTGGTTTTGTATGAAAAAGTCTGGAGTGGCAGAGAAGAACACTGGAGTAGCACTATATTACCAAAAGTATTGGCTCACCCATCCAAATGATCAGAATCACGTGTCCTAATTACTTGGCCTGGTCACTAGTGTATAATATCAAGCCTTAAGACATACAGACTGTTTTACAAATATTTGTGAAAGAATGTTCCTCTTTCAGGAGCTCAGTGAATTCCAGAGTGGAACTGTCATGGGACGCCACCTGTGCAACAAATCCAGTCGAGAAATGTCCTAACTATTCCACAGTCAACTGTCAGCCTATCAGTAAAAAATAGAAGAGTTTGGGAACAACAGCAACCCAGCCACCAAGTGGTAGGCTACTGATGGAGAGGTCAGAGATGCTGAAGCGCATAGTGAATAGACGGCGCAGACTTTCAATTGCTATAGAGCTCCAAACTTCATGGGACCTTCAGATTAGTCCAAGTACAATACAAACAGAGCTTTGTGGAATGGGTTTCCATGGCAGCAGCTGCATCCAAGTCACACATCACCAAGTGCAATGCAAAGCATTTGATACAGTGGAGTAAAGAACACCGCCACTGGACTCTAGAGCAGTGGAGACGAATTCTCTGGAGTTATGACTCACTTTTCCATCTGGTATTCTGATAGACCAGTCTGGGTTTGGAGATTGCAGGACAACTGTACATTTTAGACTTCATTGCGCAAAGTGTGAAATTTGGTGGAGGAGGAATGATGGTGTGGGCTTGCATTTAGAAGTTGGGTTCCAGTGAAAGGAACTTTAAATGTTTCAGGATACCAAAACATTTTGGACAATTCAATGCTCCCAACCTTGTAGGAACAGTTTGGAGCACCCCGTTCCTCTTCCAACATGACTGTGCATCAGTGCACAAAGCAAGGTCCATAAAGACATGGAGGACAGAGTCAGGTGTAGATGAACTCGAGTCCTGACCTGAACCCCATAGAACTCCTTTGAGATGAATTACATTGGAGACTGAGAGCCAGATCTTCTCCACCAACATCAGTGTTTGACGTGACCAATGCGCTTTTGGAAGAAAGGACCACAATTCCTATAAACACACTTCTCAACCTTGTGGACAGTCTTCTCAGAAGAGATGAAGCTGTAATAGCTGCAAAAGGGGGATCAACATCATACTGAACTCCATGGGTTAGGAATGGCACTTCAATTCATAAGCATGTCAAGGCAGGCGAGTGAATACTTTAGATAATGTAGTGTTTGACACATATGAGAGTAAGGGTGCATTCAGACTGCTGTCAACTGGACATTCTGCTCCAACTAAAGCTATAAGCAAAACCATGTGACTAAAGATCTATTCAGGATCTATTGAGGAAACTCAGACTGAACCAGAGCTTAGACGAATTGGAAACGAACCAAGAGGACCAGGATCCACCTGTGCCTCATTTCCACTGAGCGGTCCAGACCAGACTGGACTTTTGAGTGTCTCCATTACAAAATGGACCCGTTAAGCAGGACCGACTGGTACCATTTCTGGTGCCCCGTTGGTCGTAGGTCCATAGAAAAATGGAATAGACCCATGAGGGCGGAGCTTTTGTCGTCACACTATATAAAAAAAGTTTTACGATAGCAGCAAGCGTCCAACCAGCGCTTTTCCCGACTCAAGATCCAAACCGAAAGTTTTGTCCTCTTTTCAGCTGTATTCTTCTTTGCTCAACGCAATCTTCTTGAAAAGAACATTACATTTTTGACATACTTATTCGCAGGGGTTGACAACCTGAGACATGCCGAATCCACCAATACGGACACACACGGACTGTTTCCTTCTTTCAATGGAAATACTCCCTTGAATTGCCCGGACCATTCTAAACCGGCCAAGAGGAGACTGGTCTGAACCACACCGCTCAGTGGAAATTTGGTCCGAATTATTGTGGGAAACGAACTCCGGTTCACCTTGAGCGAACCAAAAGTGTCCAGTCTGGATACAACCCCCGTCTGTGGGATGAAGACTCTTGATCAAAGCAATAGTCGTGTTATTGGTAAACAAACGGAGCACTGACCCCCCAGTGACCCCAACACCTGCTTCCTCACATCAAACCATTTAAAAGACAAAAAACTAAGCTGTATTAATTTAAAATGAGCTCAAATTTAGACTCTAAAACATTTAAGATATGTTGAAATGGAACATGGCATTTGAAAATTATTTCCCCATTTTAAAGTTGTACTACAATTGTAATAATAAACTTGACAGAAAAATAAAAGTTAAATATTTATTAAAATACTTCAGTCCATCACATACATAAAAGTGTCAGGAGTGTTTCAATTGAGTTTCTTTAAATAATAATCAACAAAAAAAGGTGCTACAAGATTTTGGAGTGAAACCGTTTTAACAGCCGTGATCCTTTAAATGTAGAAAAGTTTGGACAAAGTGCAACAAGTGTTTGATCAAATGACATTTGAAACTTCATAATGTGTTAAATACCACTAAGAATTACTTCAGCACACCAATACAAACTTTAATATATAAATAAAAAGTGCCCACAAATTAAAAGGGACTGGTTTCACTTTAGCAGCAAACGCATCATACTAGTGAAAATACCTTTAATGTAGAAATACAGTTCGATTTAAAACCGGCAGCCCTCGAAACACAGATTAGTATCACAGGGACCGAACAGCCTGGGTTTATTGCACAGAGCAACAGGGAACAGCGCCCCCTTTTGGCACACACCATCACAGTTAACGCCTGAATTACCCGCTTTCTCCGAAGAAACTGCATAGAAGTATCAAGATGGAGGTTGGATGCAGGATCTCTGGCTTGACGTCGCCTCGGTGACGATTTGGCTCAAAGTGTCCAGAATCTGAAACAGGTCGTAGGTAGCGACCCCGCCCCCCCGGCCAGCAGGGGTAGGTTCCGCGTACACGTTCCTCGTCAGTAGCAGCCGTCTCTCCAGCTGCTGTTACGAAGGGCACTGAAGGTGGACAAGCTCTTTGGAGGAGTCAGTAAACTAAAGGGAAAGGAAGATTAGCTTTAGCAACAAACATGGGAAAACATTTACATTAATATTTTTTATTAAATAATAATACACCCCCTCCCCCCAACACACACATTAAAACTAGAAGGGAAAAAAAATGGCCAGAAAACCTGCTTCATCTTTACCTGTATTTTATATAACTAGCATTCTGGATCCTGTCTAGAGGTGTTCCCCAAGGTTCTATTCTGGGGCCCCATTTATTTATTCTCTATTAGATCCCTCTTGGGAGATTTATCACCAAATTCACTCACATTTCACATAATTTCTATGCAGATGACATTCTACTTTATCGTTCTTTCAGCAAAAACTATTACAGTAATCCCTCTTACCTACTTAACCGTTTTAACCAGCAGAAAAGCGTGGTTACCTGACTTGTTACACTCTCCTCCCTCAACACACACATTCAAATTAGAAATAAAAATGTTTAAAGTTTAAACCATTTGCAGAACAAAAAACTGAAATTTACTGTTGCTGGGCAGAAAATCATTTTTGGCCAAGGATTATAAAGATGGCCTTCTTTAGTTTAGTGGTGTTCCCCAAGGTTCTGTTCTGGGACCCATTTTGTTCTTAATTCTCATAGGATCCTTCTTTGAATACTTGCAACTAAATTCAGTTATATTTCAAATCGTTCGTATGCTGATGACATTCTACTTTCTTGTTCCTTTGGTGAACTTGATTACGTTAGTCTGTTTTACCAATTGTGTTGTTTGGCAAGTTACATGACTACCACTTATTCCCCAACACACACATTCAAATTAAAAATAAAAATAAAGTTTAAAGTTTAAATCTTTTGCGGAACAAAAAATGAAATTTGCTGTTGCTAGGAAGAAAAATCTGTTTCATCTTTAGCTGAGGATAATAAAAACAGCCCTCTGGTGTTTAGTGGTGTTCCCCAAGGTTCTGTACTGGGCCTCCTTTTGTTCTTCTTTTTCTATATGATCCCTCTTTGAAGACTTACCAGTAAAATTCAGTCACATTACAGATCGTTTATATGCTGATGACATTTTACTTTTTTGTTCCTTTGGTGAAATTGATTACAAAAGCCTGTCTTACCTATTTGGTTGTTTGGATAGCATCAAAGTGTGATCACATGACTATCACTTACTTCTAAACTCTCAAAAGACAAAAATATGAATTTTTTGCCCCACACCCTAAAATACCACCATTAAAAGACATCCTGGTTCATTGAGCTTCCCAGGTAATGTATGTCTCTTGACTCCCATTCAAAGCTCACAGTAAAAAAACGTTTTTAATCACCTGAAGAAGGTGACTAAGCTAAGACCAATTTCATCCTGATCCGACCGTGAGCCGATGATCTACGCCTGTATCTCTTCCCTGTCTTTTTACCTTCTTGTTGGTTGGGCCACCTTGCTGCGGGGAGCGGAGATTGTGGTGCACACAAAAGAGGCGGGGCGAGGCAGGCTGCTGCGGGGCGTCGTCGGAGTGGAGGCGGAGCCTCCCGCGGGTTTGTTGAGCAGAGGAATCCCGCTGCTGTTCAGGAACTGGAGGCTGGTGGAGGCGGAGCCTTTGATAGTGGGGCTGACATAGGCGGTGGCCTTCGACGGTTGCCGTGACAGCAAAGAGAAGTTGCCGACGCTCTGTACCCTGTTCTGGAGTTGGCCTGGGGGAGGGACTTTAGAAGAGGGCGGAAATCAGGACAGTCCTTTAAATGTGATGAAACGTTGAAACGAGAGCGGAGTCTTACTAGAGGACTGCAGGCGCGCCAGAGCGCAGGATGAGTCAAAGCTCTGGCTGTTACGTAGCAAAGAAGGCGAAGCGCAAGGATTAGTGGGAATGGGCATGCTGGGAGCTCGGACCAGGTTAGGCATGCTCCTCCGCAGCTTATCTGAAAGGAAGGACAATAATTTGGACACATTTATAAATGAAGCTGAGTGATCACATGAGCTTCAGTCTGAAGGGTAATCTCGTAAGGCGTCTGTGAAGCCCCAGCCTGTTGCACAACAGGCTCAGACGGCTTTTTTAAGCCAGATCCGGCTAAAGCCGACAGCCTGAATGAAGAAAACTGTACAAGTTACTCTCGATTTTATGGAGAGAAAACTGTCTCAATGGATGCGTAATACTTGATTTACAACTCATATGACGCATTTTGTGTGTAATTGTGTGTACTTGCAATCGTGTATTCACATCTACACTCCAATATCAAAAACATAGAAATCCAAAATACAGTTCACATACGCACAACATGAAAAGGATGCTATCTTAACTCTAACTACGAATTCAAATTGGCTCCAACACATACAAATCTTTACATTGTACACAACAACTGCCTGATACACAAAACCACATTCATGTACAGATCAGAGTTTCGAGGAAGACTCCTTGTACGTCTTTAGATGTTCGCAGATGCGTTTAAATCCTGCTAGAGTGCTGGGTCATCAGAGTTTTCTCAGTGGTCGCTTCGAACTTAGTAAAAACTACAATTAACCAATAATTTAGACAAAAAAAAGCCTAAATACTGGTGCTGGGTTGATAGAATTGATTATTCGCTCTCAATCGATCTAAAACTTAATAGATCTATAATCAATCCATTAACCAGCTCAGTGGCCTTGTGGTAGAGTGTCCACCCCTAGATTGGAAGGTTGTGGGTTCAAATCCTGGCCGAGTCATACCAAAATCTCAGTGCCTCAGTGCCTCCCTGCTCGACACTCAGCACTAAGGAGTTGGACTGGGGGGTTAAACCACCAAATGGCTCCCGAGTGCGGCTGTGTCTGCAGCTCACCGCCCCCCCAGGGGATGAGTCAAATGCGGAGAACAAATTTAACACTCATAGTGGGACTTTAACTTTCTAAGTAGAGATTGATATAACACACAAAGCTAAAGTCCGCTAGCTTGATGCTAACGTATAATAAGATTTCCTACAGGACGGCTAATGCTAACACTAGGTTGACCTGAACATACATTGCTAATTAGATGAACATCTTTATATACTCACAAGTATGATTTTTTCAAACTCTTAAGGAAATGTTTCTATATATTCTAGCAGTATATAAATGCATCGATTACGCTCAAATCTCAGAGACGTGAAAATAGTCTCACATTAGATTTATGCATAAATGCGGTTTTGTGTGTACATAACAAGCGATTTGTGTGCTAAGTTAGTTAGCTTCAAGCTGTTGGAATTTTAAGTTTTGCATGTGTAAATTGATATATTTATTAAATTTCATAATTCCTTAGCTTAAGCACAAAATAAATTGAATCAGTTACAAATCCAGAATTATGCACAAATCAAGAATAAGTTAGGAACAAATCACGAATTACAAATGCAAAAATCCAAAGTTATGCTCCAAATTCCAAAGCTAAGAATTTTTCAAGCACTTCTCCAAAATTATGCACAAATTGAGAATTACACATGAACAAATATGAGTGATACTATTGTCTCTCCATATATAAGAGCCTCTCGCTCTTTCCAAGTTACGTAAAGACTCTGGCGGCTGCACTGAAACTGGACTGCTTTCAGCTTTCAATGATAGCGAGTAGTTAACATGAGGGAATAGAGAACGTCTACAAGTCTGTAGTGACAAGAGCCCAATAAACCTTGAGCTCTTTAGCTTGATTGGATTTCGAGGTCACCGTGGAACATGTACCATTCATGGTTGGTCTGCAGATAACTGATAACCTGGCAGCTGCGACAACACTTTCCTCAACTAGCATTCTGGGTAAAATGTGTCCTCATTGCAGTCATAGTAGAGCGTGTGGTCAAGTTGTGCGTGCGTAAATTGTATTTCGCATGTGTACGTTTTTGAGACTATTTTCTCTCCATACATTTTCCAATGGAGACAGGAAATGTGAAGCTGTAACAGAGTTCTTGAACTGTCTTAAACTTTAATTCGATTT
>NC_050513.1:14487896-14488040 GCF_002922805.2 Oryzias melastigma | reverse complement strand
AAACGAACATAGGCTCAGATGTGTGCAAAGCATTGTCAGTTCCAAAGAAAAATAAACAATAAATACAGAAGGTAGGCAGGATACAACCAGTCAGGGATTTTTTTTTTATTTATTTATTTATTTATTTTTTTACTTTCTTCTCCC
>NC_050513.1:14483402-14487769 GCF_002922805.2 Oryzias melastigma | reverse complement strand
TCTTCGCCAGTCTCTGATGCTGGAGAAGGTGTGGGAGTGCGGCAGGCAGGCGAGGCGGGGCTGCGGCGGGGGGAGGAGCCCGTAGTCGTCTTCGTCCTCCTCGTCGTCCTCCTCCAGGCCACGGCCGGCTCCGAGCGAGCTGAGCTGGAAGGAGAAGCTCTGGCTGCGGCGGTTGGCCAGGACGCAGGACGTGCTGGCGTAGTCCTGCCTTAGACCTGAAGGGGGCGACAGATGAAGACCAAAGCGCACACAAACACACACACACGTTATCACCTCCGGGGGTTAATGAAGCTGAAGTAACGATGAGCTCTTAGGTCTGTTAAGTTATTAGAGGAGCAGCAAAGACAGAAAAAGCACAAAAAAAATTAACGTCATGTTTCTACAATCCCTTAACAGTCAAACTGAAATCTTTAAAGACCCACTCCAACGAAAATCCTGTTTTTAACAAGTTCTTGCAGTATTTTTCCTCGTCCGGGCCCAGAACACCTCCACAAGGAGACCTCCAAGAAGCGTCTGGACAAGATGTCTGAGCAATTTCAATTGGCTCCGCCCCTAATGAGGGTCCTGGCTCAATGAAGCCAACAGGACAACATCATCTGCAAAGATGATGATCTGTAGCTTGAAAAAGCTCCGGTTTTTGATGCAGAAAGTCTCCAATTCTAAACCCACTTCTTGTAGACGAATAGATCCAGTAACCTCTATGTTTTCCTCGTCTGAGCTAGCACCGGGTTCAAGACTGCACAGCTGGATAGCTCTGATAATGCTCCTCTTAATTTTTTTTTTTTTTGCAAAATAAAATTACCGGGAAAATACCACAAACCAAGTTGACCACAGAAAACATTTCTGATATTTCTCTGATGTCACTCTGAGTTCTTATGGGCTAATGCTAGCTTGGAGTTGTAAGCTAGCAGGAAAGAGTGTAAACAGAGGAATGATGGGATATCATTGCAGGGTTACTTTGGGCCAACAGTCCCGCCCACAACTTAGATATAATTTCTCATTAGCTCCTGCTGCTCTGCAGCAAATACGTCTTAAAAAAACTATTTTGGCTTTACTAATAATTAAAAGACCAATGAAAACGCTTTTACGATAAATACAAATACAGTAGGAGTGGGACTTTAAAGACTCAGTACAGGAATGCTACAGACTTCGTAGAACTTACTTTCCTCTTGCAGTCGAGCCATAACCTGGACGTCAGTCAGGTCCTGTAGTTTGTATTCCAGCCCCACGGGGTCGTCCTCCAGCTCCGACGCTCCCAGGTCGCTGTCCACAGACGACTGAGCGCTGAAGGCGGAGCGCCGCTGGCTGCGACCTGAAAACAGGACGGAGATTAAAGCCTGAAGAGCTGAATGTGTGGAAAACATTCACAGAAACTTCACTTCAGAGGTTAAAACATCTCTACTTCTCCAGGAACCTTTTCAAGGAAAATAACGTCATGTTTTCTGCATGAAACCTTTTGATTGCTCAGAAATGTTCACCTTCAACATCAGTCAAGATTGGTCTTTCCTATGACCAAATTGTGTAAATCAGCAACAGCTTTGCAGTCCTTGATCTCAATGCTCCTCTTTTTCTGGAAAAATGTCTTCACTACAAGCGTTTTCATTCTTCTAGCCACCACCATCCATTCTTTAGCACATCATTTCCCAAAAATAACTTGAGAGTTAACAAGTCGTTTCTTCTCTTCAGTAGCTTCTGATTTCACTAAACATCAGAAAAAAATCGAGGGCCCATCAAATGGATATTTTCAGCCTGGTATTGATCTGAATTAATATAACATACAAGTAAAAGTGAATGTGAGGATAAAGTACTCCTTAAGTAAAATAGTTAATTAAAGAATCACTCTTATGAAAATGGTGTTTTAAAAAGGTTCTTGTGACATAGAAACTGTTACAGACTCTGGAGAAACTATCTCCTAGAAAACTACACAGGTTTGTATTTATTTTGGCTGAAATGCCACAATCCTATTTAATATGACTGGAATAGGACTAAAAATCTAAATCCTAAATAAGTAGTTATGGATTAATTTGCTCACCTAAGATTTACTATAAAATTCCCACTTTTTCACACTGAGCTGGTTGGTCAGAACCAGTTTCCATGGAGAGAAAGTAGTCTCGTTTGATTTGTGTGTGCATAATTCTTGATTTATAACTCTTATAATACATTTTGTGGGTAACTTTACGTACTTACAATTGTGAATTAACATTTAAGGAAATTACAAAATACAAAGTACTTGTGTAAGGCTCCAGCAGGGCTAGCGAGACCTGCCCAGGGTGCCAGTCCTAGGCCAGCGGAGCTCAATATGCTTACCCACCAGCGGTTGGCCGCCCAGCAGACAAATTTGATCCACGTCTGGTGTGAATGCAGCAATAGAAATATATATTTAACTTGTAACGGCCTTCCACTCTGTTGTTCTCATTTGCCATCCTTCCGGCTCTAACCTTGAGAGGCAGGGTGAGGGAGGAAGGTGGGGGTCCTCTCAGCCACAGGGGACAGCTCCTTCCCGATGGGGCTCAGGGTGCGGTGAAGGAGTGGGTGGATTGGGGAGGAGTAGGATGGAGCTAAAGGATGGAGGCGTAGGATAAATAATCAGGAAAGACAGAATAATAAAAAAATCAAGGAGAATTTGGGTACCGGGTCGGTCGGGCGGCTGAGGGGAGGAACTGATGGGAGACACTCCTGCCACTCGAGGAGGTCCGGGAGAGGAGGAAGAGGAGGAGGAGGATAGCGAGGGGTTGGGCAGAGAGCTACGCCACCTAGAGACTGAGGAGGAAGAGGAGAAAGATGAAACAATGAGACCCACTGCGAGCAGCTGCGACCTCACCGGCGGTGACTGCCGCCGTCTTCTCCATTCAGCAGGACAAAGCCGCGGCCGCTGCCAGCAGCGCTACGCCACAATACATTATGGGTCTGCGCACACAGCTGCAGAGGCCGGCCTCGTCTCTGTCACCTTTCGGTGTAAGCTGCAAAGAGCCATGCATTCCTTTTCATGTGAGGCGTTTCTATGGCGACGGCAGTATAGCGGGTGGGAGGATTTCTCTGCAGCTTTGAGGCCGACTCTTCTAAGACAGGAGGAACTCCAAAGATTCACCACCGCACTGCTGCAGAGGCGATAAGGAGCTTTAGAATGAGATTAAGGGAGTGTAATTTTGCAGTGATTGAGGGTTCAAATCTCAAGCTTCGCCTACTCTGGATAAAACGGCCTAAAAGAATGAGATTTTTGAATGGTAAATGGTTAGAGGTCTGTATTGGCAAGTGCCCGGCGACACGATAGGTATCCCAGTACGTGTCTCGCAATATGATACGGATCCCTGTACTTTTCTTGCGATAGGTATCCCGATACGTGTGTCGCGATACAATGATTATTCCTGATACGAGTCTCACAATACAATACGTAACCTGACACACGTCTCACAATACAATGCATATCCTGAAACGAGTCTCGCAATACGATATATATCCTGACACACGTCTCACAATACGATACGTAGCACGATACTTGGCTCACAATACGATACATATCCTGATACGAGTCTCACAATACGATACATATCCTGATACGAGTCTCACAATACGATACATATCCTGATACGAGGCTCACAATACGATACGTATCACGATACGTGGCTCACAATACGATACATATCCTGATACGAGTCTCACAATACGATACGTATCACGATACGTGGCTCACAATACGATACATATCCTGATACGACTCTCACAATACGATACATATCAGGATACGTGGCTCACAATACGATACGTATCACGATACATGGCTCACAATACGATACATATCCTGATACGAGTCTCACAATACGATACGTATCACGATACGTGTCTTACAATACGATAAATATCCTGATACGAGTCTCACAATACGATACGTAGCTCACAATACGATACGTATCCCGATATGGGTCTCAAGATACAATGCCTTCTCACGATACACATCTCACAATACAATACATATCCCGTATGCATCTCACGACACAGTACTTACTCCGATACGCATCTCACGATACAATATGTATCCTCAAACATTTCTCACAATATGATACATATCTCGATATGTGTCTCACGATACGTGCCTCACGATAAGATACATATTCCAATACACATCTCACAATACGATGTGCATCCCAATACGTATCTCACGATACGATACATATCTTCACATGCGTCTCACAATACGATTTGCATCCTGATACACGTCTCATGGTACATATCCCGATACGTGTCTCACAATACAATTCGAATCCCAAAACGCGTCTCACGATATGATACATATCCCAATACGTATCTCACGATATGATACAAATCGCAATATATCCTAAGACAATAAAAGAATGATTTTTTCACTTTCC
>NC_050513.1:14467387-14483353 GCF_002922805.2 Oryzias melastigma | reverse complement strand
GCAATATGTGTCTCAAAACAACAAAAACTGCAACATTTAACCCAAGTTGGTTCTCGTGAGGTCTTGTTATTCGGGTCGTGGTGTAGAGCTGCTTAAAGATGCTCAGTGTGCAGTGCTGCCACGTAGTGGTCGGGGGGTTAAGTGGAAAACAAAAGTAGAATGCTGAAGGACGCGCCCAAATAATGAATTAAATATCGTTCTGTCAGCATTAGAGGAAATATCGCGATATGTCGCTGAATCTATTTTTCCCCCTACAGCCCTAGTAAATGGCGTATACTTATATAACACTTTACTACTTTCATTGAAGGATCAAAGCGCTCTTACACATAATCACACAATCTGGCAGCTCCCAATAAGTGTTCGGCAGGAACTGAAAATGAATAAAACAACCTAAAACCATTTGTGATTTCATCTATAGGTGGTAAAAATGTTTCATTTTCAACACAATCAAAACTGGTGGGGTTGTCATGGCAACATCATTAAGAGGCCACGGCCAACATGTCTGCATTAAAACCAGGAGCTTGAACACCACCAGACTGCTGCGTTCTAGTCTATACCCCGTTGTTTCCTCCTCCTGGGATCGTCTCTGCACAGGGTGAAGGGGCGGAGCCTCCTGAACGCGCTCCGTCCTTGATCACAATTAGCTTCTCAATAATCCGGACATCATAGACTAAAGTCGAATCCGTTTTTAAAAACTGATGCAAACGTAGCAACTGAACCGCAGTTGTCAATGATGTAATTGCGACAGCTCCCATTGTCTCGTTCGCCTCACGTTGTGCGTCTGTCTGGAGGGAGGAGCAGCAGGTGATCAGGAGGCGCTCAGGTCAGCAGATCTGATCTGCTCTAAGCTGTGGATTACAGTTCTTCAGTGCTGCAGGTGGAAGACGGTCATCAACTAGAACCCAGCAGCAGTTCTTTCATTTGTACGGAACTCCAGTATGCTCAAAACTCAATGAATTAAAAAGTCATCAAATATTTTTACAATTTTTTTTTTTATATCAATGACAAAAGCAGATCCAACAGTTAATATATATATATACAGTATATATAGTCATTTGTTACGTTAGCATTTATAGTTTTATTTCATCTAAATTACTTGTATTTTTTCTTCATCAACTTTAACTGTAACAAATGAAACATTGGATCAATTAACAAAAGCTCTCTATATTTAAATATATCAGTTTTTATAAAATTGTTAAATTGAATAAACCATCACCTCAAAATTTTAACTTGATAACTAATCATTTTGAATGTAACAAATTACAGAACTTTAGTTAATTGGTCCAATGTTTCACTTTTTACAGTGTATCTAACTAGAGTTTTTTTTCCCTTTTAAAATCTGTTTTAATTATTTCCGTTAGCACCTCATCCAAGCTCCTCCTCATTCCCCAGAATTCCTCCTTCCGCCTCATCAAGTCTTCTAAATACCTCCCTCGATGTCTTCAACTTAATTTGTGTAGTTCTTTAAGTGTTGGCGCCAGGCTCACCGGGTCTCCTTCACTGTTCGCCGTGTTCACGGTTTTGCTAGCATTAGTAGAGCTAGCATTAGCCTCCTCGTGTAGCAACATTTTGCTATCTTTGAGGTTTCCCAGAGTGTTTTATCTGTTGTTTTTGTTACGATGCTTTCTTCTCCTCCTTTCTTGAAGTTCAGTTTGTCAAATTATACTTTTAGAAATGTAACTTTTGGGGATAACGCCAATATATTTTGTTGCACCGCTAATGTTAGCTTGGCGTTGTGAGACTGCAAGCTAGCAAGAGAAACTGTTAACGACAGGAAATGCCGCAAACTCTTTTACGAACTTCAGTCGGTCTGCAGAAACTATGTCCCAGACAACAAGTGTTGGAGTCGTGAACGTTTTTAGGGATCCTGACCTTGTTCCAGCTTCAGGGACAGGGACTTCCTGGCAGCCTCCACCTCAGATTTGGGGCTGTCCAGAACCTTCCGGCACCACTCCAGCGGCGTGAGGGAGTCACTTGAGCTCTGCGTGGACTTGGAAGAGGAGTACAACCTGCAAGAGACGGACAATGAAGAGATTTGTTTTAGTAGCACTTTGGTTGGGACTGAATCTGAACATTGTTCCACCGAGTGTTTGACCAGAGTTACGGTTTAGGAGAATTCTGGAGGAATCGTGGACCAAAGAAATTACTTTGTTTGTGTAAAATCCTCTGGGGAAAGTAGATCCAGTTGTGCCTGTTAGCTTTTGTTTTTTTTATTTAGCCAAATATGAATAGATCGAGTCGTGTTAACCAACTTTATTATGTATTTTTTTATAACAGAACGGTCTCTAATCAAACGAATCAAGCTAAGATAAAGAACCCTCTTGAGGCTTGAAGTTACTTTCAGCAATAAAAAAAAAAAAAAAAAACGTTCATGTTTTTGCTTTTATATGGAGGCATATTAAATAAAAAAGGGGATCTTTGTTAATTTTCTGTGTATAAAAACAAAAAAAGAGAACCAAAGAAAACAAATGGTTGTTTTTCACTATTTTTTTCTTGTTTTTTTTGTAATTCTTAAAAACGTTAAAACAAAAAAAAGTTTATGTTTTTTAATACACAAAAATTAAATTAAATTAGAACAAAAAAATAGAAAATATTAGACCGCAAAACATTGTGTTTTTTTTCTAATAAACAAAAACATGATTAGCAAAAAAAAAGCAAAAAAAAAAGAAAAGAAAAAGCAAGAAACCCCAGAAATGTTTTTCCAAAAAACAAACAAAAAAATAAAACATTTAAAACAGGAAAAAAATTAAAATGACACACGGAAATTCGGAAATTAAGAGAGAACAAAACATGGAAAAAATGTGAGCAAAAAATCCCTGTTTTGTTTTGTTTATTTATAATAGAATAATCCCACATTTTCCTTTATAATACATGAAAAAATTAGAAAACACATAGAAAACATTATAGTCAAAAATGTATTTAATTTTGTTATTTTTTCTAAAACACAAAAAAATTTGAACAATCATTTTTTTTTTTTTTATTAAATATACACTTTAGAAACCCTAACATATAGATGCCTAATAGAAGCATTTTCAGAGTCACAGCTGTTGGATGTGTTTTTGGGCGGTCACAGCATCCCGTCTACATCCGGCCTTCCTGCTCAGTTCAAGCAGATCCGATTATTCCGACAGCTCTGAACTCCTGGAGATTCTGCTCTGCTGGAAACACTCGAGCGACTGAATTATAGATTAAAACCTGTTTGAGTCGGAGACCTGAAGGGCAAAAGGAAAAAAAAAACTGCTTCTATTTCAGGATAGTGTGTGGAATAAGTTAACAGGCAACATTAAAGACCCACTTGAATGAAAATCGTGTTTTTAACGTGTTCTTGTAGCGTTGTTCTCCCAATGGAAGACATTTATAAAAGAATTTAGGATCAAAACAACATTTCTGAGTATTTCTTTATTCAAATTGTGATGTTTCAGGAGCAGATGATGAGCAGGTTTTTGAAAAAGCTCCGGTTTGTGACGTAGAAGCTGACACAAAGTCTCCATGCTCCACTACATTTCTGAACCATCAACTCGCAGACAAAAAGATGCATTAACATCTTCGTTCTCCTCATCTGAGCTGCCATTGGGCTCAAAATTGTACGGCTTCCGATATTACTCGCGTTTTTTTGTTGATTTTTTAGCACCGCTAATGTTAGCTCGAGTCAGTGAGGGGCGGTTAGCTAGCGCGAGAGACTGTAAAGAAAGGTTGCGTCGAAATTCCTTCACTACTTACTACACACAGCACCATATACAGTCATTTTATAGTGCTGTCCAAATATTTCAACTTCACAATTCAATGCCCTAAAAATTTCCCAGAAGTCCCTGCAAAAAAATATGTGCGCATTTATGCTAACTAGAATGGAGAATATAGACCACAATGCATCATGTTTGATCGATTTTGGTGATAATAAAAGTATTTTAATTAAATTGCTTTTTTGTAATTCTTAAAAAAGTTAGAAAAACTTTTGAAGTACACAAAAACATTTGAATAAAACAAACGATTTTTCCCCGTTATACACAGATTCTTAAAAGGATTGATGCTAACTAAATTGCTGAATATAGACCACAATGCATTGCGTTTGATCAATTTTGGTGATTTTTTTTTTTTTAACTTATAAGCATTTTATAGTTTTCATTAAATGTTCAAATTTATTAGATTTTGAATTTGTAAAATTAATCAAGTCATACTTGCCTTTTTTTTTAAAGCTGCTTTTAAAATCCACTGTCCTGCACTATATAGTTTTTTTAGTAGTTAGGAATTAGCCAATTTAAGAGATGATGGGATATTAGCTGTAGCTTACTTCCACTCATAATTCAGAGGTGAATTTCTGATGAACTGACGCTTCTCTGCGAAAAATGTCTTAAAAATATGATATACACCTAAAGCATCCACTTGCAGAGAAATAGATCCATTAACGTCTTCATTTTTGTTTGTTTATTTCACACTGCTAATGTTAGCTTAGCGTAGTGAGGGGCTGTTAGCTAGTGGGAAAGACTGCAAACAAAGGTTGTGCTTGAAATCCTTTACTACTCACTACATGGTGTGTTCGCCATTTTGTAGAGCTGTATGGATCTACAATTTCATAATTAAGTGTCCTAGAAATTTCCCATAAGTCTTTGCAAACAAAAAAAACAAAAAAACAAAAAAAGGTGCGCATCAATGCTTACTAGATTGCATTGCGTTAGATCAATTTTGGTGGGAAAAAAAGGTCTTAATTTTATTTTATTTTTTTCAAATAAAAATGTTTTCATCACTGGAACACCTTTTATACAAATTATTTTGGTAAAAAAATTTTATTTTTTAGATTTTTAGGTTGTGGAATCGATTATCTCATATTTGGCTTTTTTTATATATTACTTTTAAAACCCAGAGCTTGAGATCATCCTCCATTACATAGGTTTTTTTATTGTTTGTTTGATTGGTTTGGTGTTTTTTTTTTTTTTTTAGTGGCAAACAAGTAGCCAATTTAAGAGATGATGGGACATTAGCTATGGCTGACTTCTGTCCCAATAGTCCCGCCCACATTTCAGGGGTGAATTTCTAATCGACTCCTGCCACTAGGCAAAAAATGTCCTAAAAAGGGCACAATTTTTTATTTTTACTTTTAAAAAAATGTCAAAATCATAATTAAGACATTTTTAAAATTGGTGGAAATATTGTTGCAGTGGGTTTAATCAAATTTTTGTCAAACTTTAAAAACATGTTTGTTTTTAATAATCAGGACCAAATCTAGAGACTTTGTTCTATTATATGAAGATGTTTAAAAAAAACTTATAATTTAAGCAAACAACCTGAAGAATCGATTATTTCAAACCGCGGTTACCAGGTTTCATCAGGTTCGGAGCTCAGCGAGTCCAGATCCAAAAGCTCCAGGTCATCCAGAACCAACTGTTCCTCTTCCTCCTCCTCCTCCTCCTCTTCGTCCTCCGTGGCTTCATCGTCGACGCTGTGCGGCTGGAAGTAGTGGAAGGTCTCCAGGGAGGACTGTCGGCATCCTCCGGAGCGGCTCCGCAGCTGCTCGTTCTGCCGCTCCAGTTTGCGGACGAGCTCCTGCAGCTTCTTCACCTCCAGCTCCGCCTTCAGCATGTTGCCGCCGCCGCCGCACTCCACCTCCGCCATGGCCGTCAGCACGGCGGCCTCCATCGGACCAGAACTACTCCCTCTTTTTCTTCTTTCTCCGGTTTGGATCAGAACAAAGCCAGCGTCTGCAGAGCAGCAGCGGGGGAGGCTTAGCTGACCGTCTAGAACGCCCGTCTGTCTGGACGGTCGTCCAATCAGAGGCGGCGGGACTCCACCCTCCGCCGCGCCGGCGTGTCACAGCCGACTGCAGGTGTTCGGTCCGACCGACAAACCAGCGCACCTGCGGGGTTTAAAAACATCCAACTAGCTCGTCCTGGACGTAAAATAAATCAGTATTTAAACAAAACTGGTTTACAAAGTAACTTTAGCGAATACCTGTTCTTTAAGACTGCAGATTGAGCCGTAATTAGCTGGCGCACCTGCGTGGAATTGACGAGGTGGTTTGGCGACATCTGGTGGCGAACATTGGTAATGACATCCAAAGAAACAAGGTGAGGAAAAAGTAAAATGCAAAAGGAAAAAAAATAAATATAAATAAAACTAAATAAATAGGAAATAATATAGGAAAAAAAAATAATATATATAATAAGAAAAATAAGGATAAAAATGTGAAAAAAGAAATAAATAAGAACAGAAAAAAGAAGTATAAAAATAAGACTAAAATGAACAAAAATAGGAATAAAAATAAATAAAATGAATAAAAATGAAAATAACAAAAGAATAGGAATTAGAAAAAAATAGAAATAAGAACAGGAATAATAATAATAATAAATTAGACTAAAAATAAGTACAAGAATAGGAATTAAAAAGAATAAAAATAAGATGATAAATGCAAATAAGAATAAAATAAGAAAAATAATAGGAATCGGGAGAAAAAGAAGAGAAATATGAATAACAAAAATAAATTAAACAAAAATAAGAACAGTAATAGGAATAAGAATAAAAATATTAAAACGCTGAATACAAATAATAAAAATAAGATAAAAGAATAAAAACAATAAAAATAAAAAATAAAAATATGAATAATCATAATACAAGAAATAAGATTAGAAAGAAAGGGATGAGATGATGGAGGAGGAAAAAAATATAAACCCATATAAATTGAGTATTTATTTAACAATCTACTGGAATTTAATCCAAATATTACATATAAACACAAATGTACATTTTTAGTGGTTTAAAGCGTATTAATTTAACGGGATAATAATTTATTAATTTTTCCAAATAGATCGATCAAGTTGTTAATGGACTCAAACTGCCATTAAATATTGTTTCTGAATAAATCAATTAATCATTTGGATTCTGGAAAATACCTTTTGGATTTTTGGTTTATTCGACTAAAAACGACCAGCACGGTGACGGCAGCACAGTGTCTAATGTGTTGAAACACTCTGAATTTGAAGTCAATAGCTTCACTTTCATTAGGAAAAACGACATCCATCTAACCTGGAGTCAAGGGGACTGCTGGAGAGCAGGGTACACCCTGAATATGTCACCAGTCTGTTGTCACACACTAATAAATATATTTTAAAACATATTCCACAGTTTTTGTCACTAGAGAGTTCAAACTTTCCCTCTATAATGTGACAGTTAATGTGTAATATATGTAAGTATCACGGAGAGTAAACAAAGTGATGTAGCCGCTCCCTTATATGAAAAAGCTTTTAATTTACACAGAAGCAACGTCACATTTGTGGGGGCACACCGCCATCTGGTGGCCGAAAGAGCAAACTGCAGGTGAATTCCGCTCAGCGTTTCTTCCAGGTGAACTTGCGGCGTGCGCCCTCCTGACCGGGCTTCTTCCTCTCTCGCACGCGGGGGTCAGGGGTCAGGAGGCCGGCTGTAGGGGAAATGAGAGGTCACATTTCAGGTCAGCGTTCACTCGAATCGGGACGAGTTTGCTTCACAAACGGATGAAACGACGGAGTATAACAGCGACCAAAAACGTATATTATCAGATTAAAGTCGCAAATGTACAAAATAATATGATATTCCTGCACTTCTAATCCTTTCTTCCTCCACGGAAGACAAGATTTCCTCCAAGTCTGTGTAAATTTTGACGAAATACAGTTTTATTCTCACAATTTCCTAGTTATGACTCTTTTTTCTGATTTATTTATGACTTTTTCCATTTTAATGTACGTGTTTTACAGTTAAACATTTATGAGATTTAAAATCATAAAACTTATAAGTGGCAAATATCAGATTTTATTTTTGTAATTTAGCAGCTATGATGATTTTTTTTAATTTATATTTTTTTTTTCTTGTAAATGTACGTTTTAAACTTTTAAAATACTTAATTTATGACTTTTAAACTCATAAATCTGAAACTTTATTCTTTTTATTAAATTGTCAAAAGTCATCAAATTTATTTCTTTATTGTTGTAATTCAAGCTAGTAGTTTTTTCTTGTAAATTTGCCTTTTTTCATTCTTAAATTAATGTGTTAAAGTTGTACATTTCTAATATTTAAAGTAGTAAATGTATTAAATTAAAAATTGTAAATTAACAACTTTATTCTCATGAGTCGTGACATTTTCTATAAATTTTTGAGTTTATTTTCTCTTAAATGTACATTTAAAAGTCCTAAATTTAAGATTTCAAAAGTCATAAATGTACATTATTCTTATACTTTAAGATATGACTTTTTTAATAAATCTGAGACTTTTTTCTGGTAAATGCATTTGCTTTCAAGTCTTAAATAAATAAGATTTTAAAAACATAAATTTAAGACTTAAGTTGTAAATCTACGACTTTATTCTCGTAATTAAAGTTAGGACTTTTTCTTGTAAATTTGTCTTTTTTCACTCTTAAATGAATGTGTGAAAGTTGTAAATGAACAATATTTAAAATAATAAATTTACTAAATTAAAAATTGTAAATCAACGACTTTATTCTCATGATTTGATAGTTGTGACTTTTTCTTTTTTTCTCGTAAATGTACGATTAAAAGTCGTAAATGTACAATTTCAAAAGTCGTAAATCTACGTTATTCGCGTAATTTAAGATGCGATTTTTTTTATAAATGTGACTTTTCTCGTAAATGTACATTTAAAAGTCGCAAATGTATTATTTCAAAAGTCGTAAATCTACGATATTCTCGTAATTTAAGATGCGATTTTTTTTACAAATGTGACTTTTCTCGTAAATGTACATTTAAAAGTCGCAAATTTATTATTTCAAAAGTCGTAAATCTACGATATTCTCGTAACTTAAGATGCAATTTTTTTTATAAATGTGACTTTTCTCGTAAATGTACATTTAAAAGTCACAAATTTATTATTTCTAAAGTCGTAAATCTACGATATTCTCGTAGCTTAAGATACGTTTTTATTTTAAAAATGTGACTTTTCTCGTAAATATACATTTAAAAGTCACAAATTTATTATTTCAAAAGTTGTAAATCTACGATATTCTCGTAACTTAAGATGCGTTTTTTTTTATAAATGTGACTTTTCTCGTAAATGTACATTTAAAAGTCGCAAATTTATTATTTCTAAAGTTGTAAATCTACGATATTCTCGTAATTTAAGATGCAATTTTTTTTATAAATGTCACTTTTCTCGTAAATGTACATTTAAAAGTCGCAAATTTATTATTTCAATAGTCTTAAATCTTTGATATTCTCGTAATTTAAGATGCTATTTTTTATAATTGTGACTTTACTCGTAAATGTACATTTAAAAGTCGCAAATTTATTATTTCAAAAGTCGTAAATCTACGATATTCTCGTAATTTAAGATGCGATTTTTTTTATAAATGTCACTTTTCTCGTAAATGTACATTTAAAAGTCGCAAATTTATTATTTCAATAGTCGTAAATCTTTGATATTCTCGTAATTTAAGATGCGATTTTTTTTATAAATGTCACTTTTCTCGTAAATGTACATTTAAAAGTCGCAAATTTATTATTTCAAAAGTCGTAAATCTACGATATTCTCGTAATTTAAGATGCGATTTTTTTTCTCATAAATGTATTTGCTTTCAAGTCTTAAATAAATACAATTTAAAAACATAAATTTATGACTTTTAAAGCTGTAAATCTACGACTTTATTCTCGTAATTTAACAGTTGACGTTTTTTCTTGTAAATTTTAGAAAATGTTGACTTCTTCCTCAATAATTCATGACCTTTTTCTCCTAAATTACCAGACTTAAAATCATAACGTTATTACTTTTAAAGTTGATTTTTTTATTCATAATTCATCTCTTTTTTTCTCATAAATGTACGACTTCATTTCTATTTTTCTTCACTAAATTGTCTATGTTCTTTGATGGAATTCAAACTCTATATCTTCTATATCTCTGATCATTTCCAGCTGGCTCCGCCCACCTTGTCTCATCATCTCGCCCTCACTCGGGGTCAGGAAGCTGAGGAGTGCTCTGGACACGGCGAGCCGCAGCGCCCCCGCCTGGCTGGACCTGCCGCCGCCGCTCACCGTGCAGCGCAGGTCGAAGCGTCCCAGCGTTCCGGTGAACTGCAGCGGGAACATCAGCTGCTCCCTGACGGGACCACACACACGACAGAGGGTGAGGAGGCGGAGCTGACGCGGCGCCCGCTCCGGCGAGCCTCCAAACTCCAGAGCGGCCGACTCAGCAGAACCGAGCGGCGCCGCGTTCTGGATCTGGGCCGCTGACAGAGTCGGCCGTCGCCTCTGCGGTGTAATTAAAGGCGGCGCCGGACCGCCGCTCAGCTGTGTAATTAACTGACAACGCGGAGATGAGCAGGGCGGCGAGGAGTCTGACCCACCTGTCCTGCAGCACGGGGAAGTACAGCAGCGAGTCCTGACCGTTGATGCTGATGCGGCCGGAACCGCAGTCTCGAAGAACCACGCTGGAGGTAGACGTCTTCCTGAAGCCTGGAACATTCACACCAACGTCTCAGATGATTCTTTACATTATTTAAACCACTTTGACCTTAAAACAGTTTGAAACTCTACACATTCAGACTTCTCACTACTTTTTAAATTAGTTACGTTTGAGTCATTTTCGCCAAAGCATTTTACGGTCAGAGCGTTCAGATGTTTCTTAGGATGTTTATCAGAATGAAAATCTTTACTTTATTGTTTGGAAAGAACAGAGAAGGAACCCTGGAGGATCGGACTACAAATGTTTTCTTCTTCTTCTTTTGGTTAGACAGTCAAAGTGTAGTAAAGTTGAAAGTTATAATGGCTTTCTGCTTGGACTATTTTGACATTTATTAATGTTTTTTAGGCTATTTTGGAGTTTAGCTAATATTTGAGCTACATGCTAGCTGTTTTGGCTAATTTGGGATTTTTTTCAGTTTTTTAGGGAATTTTGGAGTTTAGCTAATATTTCCGCTACATCCAAGCTATTTTGGCTAATTTACGTTTTATTTTTTCAGTTCTTTATTCTGTTGTTTAGCTAACTGCTAGCTGTTTTGGCTAATTTAGGCTTAATTTTCATTTTTTTGGCTATTTTGGCATTTAACTAATATTTTAGCTGGCTCTCAGCTCCAGCGATTTCAGCTATTAACGTCAGCATTTTTAGGTATAAGTTTCAGCCTCTTCAGCTATCAGCACTAGCACCTTCAGCAGCCAAATTCAGCTTATAGCATTCACACTAACATCCATCCATCCATTTTCTTGACCGCTTCTTCCCTTTCGGGGTCGCGGGGTGCCGGAGCCTATCCCGGCTACTGAAGGGCGAAGGCGGGGTCCACCCTGGACAGGTCTCCAGTCTGTCTCAGGGCCTCAATCACACACACATACACTCCCACATTCACACCTAGGGGCAATTTAGAGTCACCAATGAACCTATGAAGCATGTTTTTGGATGGTGGGAGGAAGCCGGAGTCCCCGGTGAAAACCCACGCATGCACGGGGAGAACATGCAAACTCCACACAGAAAGGTCCCAGCCGGGATTCGAACCGGGGCCTTCTCGCTGTGAGGCAAGAGCGCTAACCACTGCGCCACCGTGCAGCCCCACACTAACATTATCACAGGTAATGCTAAATATCTAGTATTTAGTTAGTTTGATGCTAATGATGGTTAAGATGTGTTTTACATCCAGTTTGTGATTCCAATTAGTTGACTAATCTAAAAAAATAATCTGTGATTAGTCGACTATTAAAATAATAGTTTATGGCAGAACTACCACTACAGACACTTTATTAACCCTGCTAACGCAGACAAGAGAACCTCTCCTCTCCTCCTGTTTCCAACAAATGACAAATAAAAACGATTAAACGGAGAGAATGACTCCAAACTGCGACCGTCATTCTATTACGTATCATTGAGTCTGTACTGAAAACAATATATGATCATACAGTGTTCCAAATTTACAGCTTTGTTATCATAAATTAGGACTTTTCTCCTTGTGCTTTTACGACCATTCTTGCAAATTTATAACTTTTTTTCTTGTAAAAGTTTGACTGTTTTCTTACTATCTGACAACATAATTCTTGTACATTTTAAAGTAAATTGAAATGCACTACTTTTTTTCTTGAATGTACAGCTTTTAATCATAAACTGTGACTTTTTTTGAAAACTTTTAAAATTATTCTCCTACATTTTTAACTTTTTCCATAAACTAACAACTTTTTTCTCATAATTTCATGACTTTATTTTCATATATTTGGACTTTCCAAATAATTTTGAAATTATTCTTTTAAATTTTAGACTTTTTTCTCATAAATGTCCAATTTTCTTCACAGCGTTTTTTTTTTTCATTCCTCATCAGTTTATGACTTTATTCTTGTAAATTTTGGATAATTTTTTCCATAAATTTACAATTCTTTACTCTTAAAACTGCTACTTTTTTTTACATAATTTGACAACTTTATTCATTAAATTTTGGACATTTCTCAACAATTTACAACTATATTCTCAAATTTACAGCTTTGTTGACAAATTTTTCTCAAACTTTTACGACTAATCTTGTAAATTTTTGACTATTTTTCTCATAAAATTACAACTTTATTCTTGTAAACTTTTTCCATTTATTTTTCCTTAAATTTTTACGTTTTTTTTCCTTCAAAAAATGTGACTTTTTTTCTCATAATTTGACAACTTAGTGTTTCTTGTAAAATTTGCACTTCCTTCAAAAACGTATAACATTGTCTGGTAAAATTACGACTTTTTCCATTTTATTCTCAGATTTACAGATTTCTTATCTTAAATAAGGACTTTTTCCTAATAATTTTACGGCTAATTTACGGAATGTTTTTTACTTTTATCTTCATAAATATTTACAACTTCCTGATTGTGAAAATTACTACTTCTTTCGCACTCTATTTTTGTATATTTTGGAATTTTTTTCTTATAAATTATGACTTTTTTCATTATAATTTTATGACTATTCTTATAAAAGTACAACTTTTTTCTTGTAATTTAAGAATTTGATTATTTAAAAAAAAATTCCTGTCCATTTTTTACTTTTTTTCTCAAAATTACTAATTTTGTTCCTCATAAATTTACAACGTTTTTCTCATTATTTTGCCATTTTATTCTGGTAAACGTATTTCTTTTCTATTCTTTGATAGTGTTCCTAATAATCTGTCTAACAATAATCTGTCTTATGTAAGCAATATTGATTTATGTGTTGTGGTTTTTTAGTTCTGACTTGGAACAATTACTTTTAGGGTTTTTGTGTTCCGTCTTGTGTTCCCGTGTTTTTGTAATTTCTACAACTTGTCAAACATGTCATATTAAATTTGAACCTCTAGACCTTAGTGCTTCATACAACAGTAACAACAGCATGTGGAAGTCCAGGCTGTAAACTAGCGTTTTCATAAGAACAACAGATGAAGGGTGATATTTTAGTTTAGAATGACATATGAATGTTCTCCTCTAACCCCACAGCGTACCATCTGCGTAGCTGAAAGCCACGCCGTCCTCATCTTTCTGCAGCGGCGGCACCACCTGATTCCTGGACTGGGCCTGGAGGAGTTGCCGGAAACGCAGGACGAACTCCTCCTCGGCGCCGCAGTACGGCATGGACAGCAGCCGCTCCATTACTTGGATGAAGCGGTCGTACTGAAAGCGAACACGGCGGCGGGTTAACTTCAGCTTTAAAGCAGTAAAAGCTTAACACAGTCCAGACGGTTTCATCCTCACATCGTGAGTAGAGATGTCCTCCACCAACAAGGCTTCCAGTTCCTCTTTTGTGAGCCACCTGCTCATCCCGAGAGAGCTGATGGAGACGGAGAGGTCAGGGAACCAAAACTAAACATTCAGAAACATCTCTCCTCAAACTCACATCTTCTGACCATCTTTGGAGAAGAGTCCTTTGCTTCTGAGATGATCTTGGTGCTTCTCAATGTTCAACATTTTGCCATAAACCTCCTAAAATAACAACAATAAAAAAATGTAATGTGGTCAAAACCTTAATCCTGAGTGATTGACACCTTTGTCAATCAAAGGACAAAGGATGATCAAAAACACATAAAACACATTTTTCTTCCACTTTCAGGCAGAAACTGTGTTCAATATCATCAACAACACATGCTTGTCTGCTGGTCAAACAAACCCTACAAAGACTTGTTTTAGTTTTTAACAATCAAAAGGCATTCAGAATTAAAATACTTTTTTGTTGTTTTCATTTCTTAACACAAATTTGCTACAATTTTTTAGCTGAAACGCCACAGACTTCTATGCTTCGCCAAGCAAAAACAGATTTTCAGATTCATAACAATATTAATACCTATGACCAGATCAACCTATATACCTATGATGACCAGATCAACCTATATACCTATGATGGCCAGATCAATGTATATACCTATGATGACCAGATTAATGTATATACCTATGATGACCAGATTAATGTATATACCTATGATGACCAGATCAACCTATATACCAATGACCAGATCAATGTATATACCTATGATGACCAGATCAATCTATATATACCTATGACCAGATCAATGTATATACCTATGATGACCAGATCAATGTATATACCTATGATGACCAGATCAATGTATATACCTATGATGACCAGATCAATCTATATATACCTATGACCAGATCAATCTATATACCTATGATGACCAGATCAATCTATATATACCTATGACCAGATCAATCTATATATACCTATGACCAGATCAATCTATATACCTATGACCAGATCAATCTATATACCTATGACCAGATCAATCTATATACCTATGACCAGATCAACCTATATACCAATGACCAGATCAATCTATATACCTATGATGACCAGATCAATATATATACCTATGACCAGATCAATCTATATACCTATGATGACCAGATCAATATATATACCTATGACCAGAACGATTATTAATTATTATTAAAACGTCTTTAGTCAACTAAAAGAGAATGAAAAATTATTATTTTTTATTCTTTTTCTTTTACACCATCATACGGTGGATGGCCTGAACGGGGGAGGGGGAGACTGTTACCCATCAGACAGGTGGGGGTAAAAAGGCTGTGTGCCTGCTAGTAACCCCCCCCTTCCCGATCCTCAGCCCCTCCCCCGGTCCTGAGCGAGAACTCATTTCCACATCAATTATTCACCAGATGTTTGTTTAATTCCTTCTTGATAGAGTGTGGCTAATCTGCTGCCACTCTGACCAGACACGGAGGAGGACGACGCAAACGCCCAGCTAAATCCAGTTTTCTTTGCAAGGAAAAAAAAGTATGAATGTCACCAAAAAAAAAATGCGTTTGCTAACAACCGACTGCATGAAAGGAAGTGATATTTACCGGCTTCAGGTTCAAAGGGCAGCAATAATCCAGGGGGGAGCAGACGGAGCGCAGAATATTGATGGGTTTGGGGCCAACAGGTTAATACGAGAGAGGAAGGTGGCGCTCTGGCCTCCTCGGGGCCATAAAGAGCTCAGCTGAGCGGCGAGCGGGTTAATACGGCCGAGGTGGGGGGCCAGTAAAGGAAAAGGTGGAGGAGCTGTCTCATATTTAAGCGAAAGAGGGAGGTGTAAAGGTCTGCTTTAGACAAAACTAAATTTACCAACATCAAAGAGAATATCCTTTCATCTCGGGGGAGGGGTGGTTGTTGTCCACCTTTTAGCATACAGTATTGTCCCCCTTATTCGCGGGGGTAGGGTCCGGAGACATCCGCGAATAATTCAACCCCCGCGGTCGAAATACGTCAGTTACTGGCCCATACTCATGAAAAAATACTACTGATCATTCTTCGTAAAACACTTATAAATGAAAACCCCCTCCAGGACCAAAGATAAGCAAAAGTTTCATACGAGCATCTTGAGTTTTTGTGACAAAACGGAAGAGTTGTGATTTAAAAAAAATACGAAAACCGCGAATAAAGAAATGCAAATACGGTTAGGGGTCGCTACAGCCAATCAGATACCACCGAGTCTCACAGGTGGAGATTTTTAAAGCCCTTCCTCCTGACACAACCATGGATTATATCTGGACTGGGG